>NC_041369.1:3850419-4199254 GCF_900634415.1 Cottoperca gobio | reverse complement strand
TTAGATTTCATCAGCAAAGTATGTGATTCATTTATTTATGAATATTCGTCCTACAGAGAGCCCAACATGTTTGGTCTTGGTAAATTCCTTGCTCAGGAAGCCTTTAGGACAGTGGCTCTTGGGAATAGAAAAGAGGGTACTGTGGCTTAGTTGGTTAAAGTGCCTGTCTAGTAAACAATGAGATCCTGGGCTAAAATCCCAGCAGTCCCTTTGACATGAGAGCTGTGTTTAGTCTGTTCCTCTCAACTTCAGGTGAAATCAGATTGTCTCTTCAGAATAGATGTGATTGACACTAAAAATGACCCAAAGCATGTGCTTTATACAACTAATGTTCATACACAGTCTAGAATCATTTCATTTCATTTCTAAAAACTGTGAAGAAATCTTTAGATTTCATCAGCAAAGTATGTGATTCATTTATTTATGAATATTCTTACTACAGAGAGCCCCAACATGTTGGTCTTGGTAAGTTCCTTGCTCAAGAGAGCCTTTAGACAGTGGCTTGGGAATGAAAAGAGGGTACTGTGGCTTAGTTGGTTAAAGTGCCTGTCTAGTAAACAGGAGATCCTGGGCTCAAATCCCAGCAGTCCCTTTGACATGAGAGCTGTGTTTAGTCTGTCTCTATAACTTCAGGTGAAATCAGATTGTCTCTTCAGAATAGATGTGATTGACACTCAAAATGACACAAAACATATGCTTTATACAACTAATGTCCATACACAGTCTAGAATAATCTTCTAAAAACTGTGAAAACATCTTTAGATTTCATCAGCAAAGTATGTGATTCATTTATTTATGAATATTCTTACTACAGAGAGCCCCAACATGTTGGTCTTGGTAAATTCCTTGCTCAAGGAGCCTTTAGACAGTGGCTTGGGAATGAAAAGAGGGTAGCTGTGGCTTAGTTGGTTAAAGTGCCTGTCTAGTAAACAGGAGATCCTGGGCTCAAATCCCAGCAGTCCCTTTGACATGAGAGATGTGTTTAGTCTGTCTCTAAACTTCAGGTGAAATCAGATTGTCTCTTCAGAATAGATGTGATTGACACTCAAAATGACCCAAAGCATATGCTTTATACAACTAATGTTCATACACAGTCTAGAATCATTTCATTTCATTTCTAAAAACTGTGAAGAAATCTTTAGATTTCATCAGCAAAGTATGTGATTCATTTATTTATGAATATTCTTACTACAGAGAGCCCCAACATGTTGGTCTTGGTAAATTCCTTGCTCAAGGAGCCTTTAGACAGTGGCTTGGGAATGAAAAGAGGGTAGCTGTGGCTTAGTTGGTTGAAAGTGCCTGTCTAGTAAACAGGAGATCCTGGGCTCAAATCCCAGCAGTCCCTTTGACATGAGAGCTGTGTTTAGTCTGTCTCTAAACTTCAGGTGAAATCAGATTGTCTCTTCAGAATAGATGTGATTGACACTCAAAATGACCCAAAGCATATGCTTTATACAACTAATGTTCATACACAGTCTAGAATCATTTCATTTCATTCTAAAAACTGTGAAGAAATCTTTAGATTTCATCAGCAAAGTATGTGATTCATTTATTTATGAATATTCTTACTACAGAGAGCCCCAACATGTTGGTCTTGGTAAATTCCTTGCTCAAGGAGCCTTTAGACAGTGGCTTGAGCATGAAAAGAAGTCGCTTTGGCTTAGTTGTTGAAAGTGCCTGTTTTGTAAACAGGAGAATCTGGGCTCGAATCCCAGCAGCGCCTCTGAAATGAGAGATGTGTTTAGTCTGTCTCTAGACTTCAGGTGAAATCAGATTGTCTCTTCAGAATAGATGTGATTGACACTCAAAATGACCCAAAACATAATGCTTTATACAACTAATGTTCATACACAGTCTAGAATCATCTCTAAGAACTGTGAAACATCTTTAGATTTCATCAGCAAAGTATGTGATTCATTTATTTATGAATATTCTTACTACAGAGAGCCCCAACATGTTGGTCTTGGTAAATTCCTTGCTCAAGGAGCCTTTAGACAGTGGCTTGAGCATGAAAATAAGTCACTTTGGCTTAGTTGTTGAAAGTGCCTGTTTTGTAAACAGGAGAATCTGGGCTCGAATCCCCGCAGTGCCTTTTCTTCATAGAGATTATGTCTCTCTTTAGATTGTAGATTGTAGTTATGGTTGAAAGTTGACTGTTGGAATGAGAGAACATAGTTCCTGTATTAAAATCTTTATAACTGCATTTAACATCATCGTTATCAATGCAGCTTTCATATGAGAGAAGACCAAGAAAAACAAAGGTGCTGTGGCTTAGTGGTAAAGCGCCTGTCTCGTAAACAGGAGATCCTGGGCTCAAATCCCAGCAGTGCCTTTGACATGAGAGCTGTGTTTAGTCTGTCTCTAAACTTCAGGTGAAATCAGATTGTCTCTTCTGAATAGATGTGAATTACACTCAAAATGACACAAAACATATGCTTTATACAACTAATGTCCATACACAGTCTACAATAATCTCTAAGAACTGTGAAAACATCTTTAGATTTCATCAGCAAAGTATGTGATTCATTTATTTATGAATATTCTTACTACAGAGAGCCCCAACATGTTGGTCTTGGTAAATTCCTTGCTCAAGGAGCCTTTAGACAGTGGCTTGGGAATGAAAAGAGGGTAGCTGTGGCTTAGTTGGTTAAAGTGCCTGTCTAGTAAACAGGAGATCCTGGGCTCAAATCCCAGCAGCGCCTCTGACATGAGAGATGTGTTTAGTCTGTCTCTAAACTTCAGGTGAAATCAGATTGTCTCTTCAGAATAGATGTGATTGACACTCAAAATGACCCAAAGCATATGCTTTATACAACTAATGTTCATACACAGTCTAGAATCATTCATTTCATTTCTAAAAACTGTGAAGAAATCTTTAGATTTCATCAGCAAAGTATGTGATTCATTTATTTATGAATATTCTTACTACAGAGAGCCCCAACATGTTGGTCTTGGTAAATTCCTTGCTCAAGGAGCCTTTAGACAGTGGCTTGGGAATGAAAAGAGGGTAGCTGTGGCTTAGTTGGTTAAAGTGCCTGTCTAGTAAACAGGAGATCCTGGGCTCAAATCCCAGCAGCGCCTCTGACATGAGAGATGTGTTTAGTCTGTCTCTAAACTTCAGGTGAAATCAGATTGTCTCTTCAGAATAGATGTGATTGACACTCAAAATGACACAAAGCATATGCTTTATACAACTAATGTTCATACACAGTCTAGAATCATCTCTAAAAACTGTGAAAACATCTTTAGATTTCATCAGCAAAGTATGTGATTCATTTATTTATGAATATTCTTACTACAGAGAGCCCCAACATGTTGGTCTTGGTAAATTCCTTGCTCAAGGAGCCTTTAGACAGTGGCTTGGGAATGAAAAGAGGGTACTGTGGCTTAGTTGGTTAAAGTGCCTGTCTAGTAAACAGGAGATCCTGGGCTCAAATCCCAGCAGTCCCTTTGACATGAGAGCTGTGTTTAGTCTGTCTCTAAACTTCAGGTGAAATCAGATTGTCTCTTCAGAATAGATGTGATTGACACTCAAAATGACACAAAACATATGCTTTATACAACTAATGTTCATACACAGTCTAGAATCATCTTCTAAAAACTGTGAAAACATCTTTAGATTTCATCAGCAAAGTATGTGATTCATTTATTTATGAATATTCTTACTACAGAGAGCCCCAACATGTTGGTCTTGGTAAATTCCTTGCTCAAGGAGCCTTTAGACAGTGGCTTGGGAATGAAAAGAGGGTACTGTGGCTTAGTTGGTTAAAGTGCCTGTCTAGTAAACAGGAGATCCTGGGCTCAAATCCCAGCAGTCCCTTTGACATGAGAGCTGTGTTTAGTCTGTCTCTAAACTTCAGGTGAAATCAGATTGTCTCTTCAGAATAGATGTGATTGACACTCAAAATGACCCAAAGCATATGCTTTATACAACTAATGTTCATACACAGTCTAGAATCATTTCATTTCATTTCTAAAAACTGTGAAGAAATCTTTAGATTTCATCAGCAAAGTATGTGATTCATTTATTTATGAATATTCTTACTACAGAGAGCCCCAACATGTTGGTCTTGGTAAATTCCTTGCTCAAGGAGCCTTTAGACAGTGGCTTGGGAATGAAAAGAGGGTGCTGTGGCTTAGTTGGTTAAAGTGCCTGTCTAGTAAACAGGAGATCCTGGGCTCAAATCCCAGCAGCGCCTCTGACATGAGAGATGTGTTTAGTCTGTCTCTAAACTTCAGGTGAAATCAGATTGTCTCTTCAGAATAGATGTGATTGACACTCAAAATGACCCAAAAGCATATGCTTTATACAACTAATGTTCATACACAGTCTAGAATCATTCTCTAAAAACTGTGAAGAACATCTTTAGATTTCATCAGCAAAGTATGTGATTCATTTATTTATGAATATTCTTACTACAGAGAGCCCCAACATGTTGGTCTTGGTAAATTCCTTGCTCAAGGAGCCTTTAGACAGTGGCTTGGGAATGAAAAGAGGGTAGCTGTGGCTTAGTTGGTTAAAGTGCCTGTCTAGTAAACAGGAGATCCTGGGCTCAAATCCCAGCAGTCCCTTTGACATGAGAGCTGTGTTTAGTCTGTCTCTAAACTTCAGGTGAAATCAGATTGTCTCTTCAGAATAGATGTGATTGACACTCAAAATGACCCAAAGCATATGCTTTATACAACTAATGTTCATACACAGTCTAGAATCATTTCATTTCATTTCTAAAAACTGTGAAGAAATCTTTAGATTTCATCAGCAAAGTATGTGATTCATTTATTTATGAATATTCTTACTACAGAGAGCCCCAACATGTTGGTCTTGGTAAATTCCTTGCTCAAGGAGCCTTTAGACAGTGGCTTGGGAATGAAAAGAGGGTGCTGTGGCTTAGTTGGTTAAAGTGCCTGTCTAGTAAACAGGAGATCCTGGGCTCAAATCCCAGCAGTGCCTCTGACATGAGAGATGTGTTTAGTCTGTCTCTAAACTTCAGGTGAAATCAGATTGTCTCTTCAGAATAGATGTGATTGACACTCAAAATGACCCAAAGCATATGCTTTATACAACTAATGTTCATACACAGTCTAGAATCATTCATTTCATTTCTAAAAACTGTGAAGAAATCTTTAGATTTCATCAGCAAAGTATGTGATTCATTTATTTATGAATATTCTTACTACAGAGAGCCCCAACATGTTGGTCTTGGTAAATTCCTTGCTCAAGGAGCCTTTAGACAGTGGCTTGGGAATGAAAAGAGGGTAGCTGTGGCTTAGTTGGTTAAAGTGCCTGTCTAGTAAACAGGAGATCCTGGGCTCAAATCCCAGCAGTCCCTTTGACATGAGAGCTGTGTTTAGTCTGTCTCTAAACTTCAGGTGAAATCAGATTGTCTCTTCAGAATAGATGTGATTGACACTCAAAATGACCCAAAGCATATGCTTTATACAACTAATGTTCATACACAGTCTAGAATCATTTCATTTCATTTCTAAAAACTGTGAAGAAATCTTTAGATTTCATCAGCAAAGTATGTGATTCATTTATTTATGAATATTCTTACTACAGAGAGCCCCAACATGTTGGTCTTGGTAAATTCCTTGCTCAAGGAGCCTTTAGACAGTGGCTTGGGAATGAAAAGAGGGTAGCTGTGGCTTAGTTGGTTAAAGTGCCTGTCTAGTAAACAGGAGATCCTGGGCTCGAATCCCAGCAGTCGCCTCTGACATGAGAGATGTGTTTAGTCTGTCTCTAAACTTCAGGTGAAATCAGATTGTCTCTTCAGAATAGATGTGATTGACACTCAAAATGACACAAAACATATGCTTTATACAACTAATGTTCATACACAGTCTAGAATCATCTCTAAAAACTGTGAAAACATCTTTAGATTTCATCAGCAAAGTATGTGATTCATTTATTTATGAATATTCTTACTACAGAGAGCCCCAACATGTTGGTCTTGGTAAATTCCTTGCTCAAGGAGCCTTTAGACAGTGGCTTGGGAATGAAAAGAGGTAGCTGTGGCTTAGTTGTTGAAAGTGCCTGTCTTAGTAAACAGGAGATCCTGGGCTCAAATCCCAGCAGTCCCTCTGACATGAGAGATGTGTTTAGTCTGTCTCTAAACTTCAGGTGAAATCAGATTGTCTCTTCAGAATAGATGTGATTGACACTCAAAATGACCCAAAGCATATGCTTTATACAACTAATGTTCATACACAGTCTAGAATCATTTCATTTCATTCTAAAAACTGTGAAGAAATCTTTAGATTTCATCAGCAAAGTATGTGATTCATTTATTTATGAATATTCTTACTACAGAGAGCCCCAACATGTTGGTCTTGGTAAATTCCTTGCTCAAGGAGCCTTTAGACAGTGGCTTGAGCATGAAAAGAAGTCGCTTTGGCTTAGTTGTTGAAAGTGCCTGTTTGTAAACAGGAGAATCTGGGCTCGAATCCCAGCAGCGCCTCTGAAATGAGAGATGTGTTTAGTCTGTCTCTAAACTTCAGGTGAAATCAGATTGTCTCTTCAGAATAGATGTGATTGACACTCAAAATGACACAAAGCATATGCTTTATACAACTAATGTTCATACACAGTCTAGAATCATTTCATTTCATTCTAAAAACTGTGAAGAAATCTTTAGATTTCATCAGCAAAGTATGTGATTCATTTATTTATGAATATTCTTACTACAGAGAGCCCCAACATGTTGGTCTTGGTAAATTCCTTGCTCAAGGAGCCTTTAGACAGTGGCTTGAGAATGAAAAGAAGGTAGCTGTGGCTTAGTTGTTGAAAGTGCCTGTTCTAGTAAACAGGAGAATCCTGGGCTCGAATCCCAGCAGCGCCTCTGACATGAGAGATGTGTTTAGTCTGTCTCTAAACTTCAGGTGAAATCAGATTGTCTCTTCAGAATAGATGTGATTGACACTCAAAATGACCCAAAGCATATGCTTTATACAACTAATGTTCATACACAGTCTAGAATCATTTCATTCATTCTAAAAACTGTGAAGAAATCTTTAGATTTCATCAGCAAAGTATGTGATTCATTTATTTATGAATATTCTTACTACAGAGAGCCCCAACATGTTGGTCTTGGTAAATTCCTTGCTCAAGGAGCCTTTAGACAGTGGCTTGGGAATGAAAAGAGGGTACTGTGGCTTAGTTGGTTAAAGTGCCTGTCTAGTAAACAGGAGATCCTGGGCTCAAATCCCAGCAGTCCCTTTGACATGAGAGCTGTGTTTAGTCTGTCTCTAAACTTCAGGTGAAATCAGATTGTCTCTTCAGAATAGATGTGATTGACACTCAAAATGACCCAAAGCATATGCTTTATACAACTAATGTTCATACACAGTCTAGAATCATTTCATTTCATTTCTAAAAACTGTGAAGAAATCTTTAGATTTCATCAGCAAAGTATGTGATTCATTTATTTATGAATATTCTTACTACAGAGAGCCCCAACATGTTGGTCTTGGTAAATTCCTTGCTCAAGGAGCCTTTAGACAGTGGCTTGGGAATGAAAAGAGGGTAGCTGTGGCTTAGTTGGTTAAAGTGCCTGTTCTAGTAAACAGGAGATCCTGGGCTCAAATCCCAGCAGCGCCTCTGACATGAGAGATGTGTTTAGTCTGTCTCTAAACTTCAGGTGAAATCAGATTGTCTCTTCAGAATAGATGTGATTGACACTCAAAATGACCCAAAGCATATGCTTTATACAACTAATGTTCATACACAGTCTAGAATCATTTCATTTCATTTCTAAAAACTGTGAAGAAATCTTTAGATTTCATCAGCAAAGTATGTGATTCATTTATTTATGAATATTCTTACTACAGAGAGCCCCAACATGTTGGTCTTGGTAAATTCCTTGCTCAAGGAGCCTTTAGACAGTGGCTTGGGAATGAAAAGAGGGTAGCTGTGGCTTAGTTGGTTAAAGTGCCTGTTCTAGTAAACAGGAGATCCTGGGCTCAGAATCCCAGCAGCGCCTCTGACATGAGAGATGTGTTTAGTCTGTCTCTAAACTTCAGGTGAAATCAGATTGTCTCTTCAGAATAGATGTGATTGACACTCAAAATGACCCAAAGCATATGCTTTATACAACTAATGTTCATACACAGTCTAGAATCATTCATTTCATTCTAAAAACTGTGAAGAAATCTTTAGATTTCATCAGCAAAGTATGTGATTCATTTATTTATGAATATTCTTACTACAGAGAGCCCCAACATGTTGGTCTTGGTAAATTCCTTGCTCAAGGAGCCTTTAGACAGTGGCTTGGGAATGAAAAGAGGGTACTGTGGCTTAGTTGGTTAAAGTGCCTGTCTAGTAAACAGGAGATCCTGGGCTCAAATCCCAGCAGTCCCTTTGACATGAGAGCTGTGTTTAGTCTGTCTCTAAACTTCAGGTGAAATCAGATTGTCTCTTCAGAATAGATGTGATTGACACTCAAAATGACCCAAAAGCATATGCTTTATACAACTAATGTTCATACACAGTCTAGAATCATTCATTTCATTCTAAAAACTGTGAAGAAATCTTTAGATTTCATCAGCAAAGTATGTGATTCATTTATTTATGAATATTCTTACTACAGAGAGCCCCAACATGTTGGTCTTGGTAAATTCCTTGCTCAAGGAGCCTTTAGACAGTGGCTTGGGAATGAAAAGAGGGTACTGTGGCTTAGTTGGTTAAAGTGCCTGTCTAGTAAACAGGAGATCCTGGGCTCAAATCCCAGCAGTCCCTTTGACATGAGAGCTGTGTTTAGTCTGTCTCTAAACTTCAGGTGAAATCAGATTGTCTCTTCAGAATAGATGTGATTGACACTCAAAATGACCCAAAGCATATGCTTTATACAACTAATGTTCATACACAGTCTAGAATCATTTCATTTCATTTCTAAAAACTGTGAAGAAATCTTTAGATTTCATCAGCAAAGTATGTGATTCATTTATTTATGAATATTCTTACTACAGAGAGCCCCAACATGTTGGTCTTGGTAAATTCCTTGCTCAAGGAGCCTTTAGACAGTGGCTTGAGCATGAAAAGAAGTCGCTTTGGCTTAGTTGTTGAAAGTGCCTGTTTTGTAAACAGGAGAATCTGGGCTCGAATCCCAGCAGCGCCTCTGAAATGAGAGATGTGTTTAGTCTGTCTCTAAACTTCAGGTGAAATCAGATTGTCTCTTCAGAATAGATGTGATTGACACTCAAAATGACCCAAAGCATATGCTTTATACAACTAATGTTCATACACAGTCTAGAATCATTCATTTCATTCTAAAAACTGTGAAGAAATCTTTAGATTTCATCAGCAAAGTATGTGATTCATTTATTTATGAATATTCTTACTACAGAGAGCCCCAACATGTTGGTCTTGGTAAATTCCTTGCTCAAGGAGCCTTTAGACAGTGGCTTGGGAATGAAAAGAGGGTCGCTGTGGCTTAGTTGTTGAAAGTGCCTGTTCTAGTAAACAGGAGAATCCTGGGCTCAGAATCCCAGCAGCGCCTCTGACATGAGAGCTGTGTTTAGTCTGTCTCTAAACTTCAGGTGAAATCAGATTGTCTCTTCAGAATAGATGTGATTGACACTCAAAATGACCCAAAGCATATGCTTTATACAACTAATGTTCATACACAGTCTAGAATCATTTCATTTCATTTCTAAAAACTGTGAAGAAATCTTTAGATTTCATCAGCAAAGTATGTGATTCATTTATTTATGAATATTCTTACTACAGAGAGCCCCAACATGTTGGTCTTGGTAAATTCCTTGCTCAAGGAGCCTTTAGACAGTGGCTTGGGAATGAAAAGAGGGTAGCTGTGGCTTAGTTGGTTAAAGTGCCTGTCTAGTAAACAGGAGATCCTGGGCTCAAATCCCAGCAGTCGCCTCTGACATGAGAGATGTGTTTAGTCTGTCTCTAAACTTCAGGTGAAATCAGATTGTCTCTTCAGAATAGATGTGATTGACACTCAAAATGACCCAAAAGCATATGCTTTATACAACTAATGTTCATACACAGTCTAGAATCATTTCATTTCATTTCTAAAAACTGTGAAGAAATCTTTAGATTTCATCAGCAAAGTATGTGATTCATTTATTTATGAATATTCTTACTACAGAGAGCCCCAACATGTTGGTCTTGGTAAATTCCTTGCTCAAGGAGCCTTTAGACAGTGGCTTGGGAATGAAAAGAGGGTACTGTGGCTTAGTTGGTTAAAGTGCCTGTCTAGTAAACAGGAGATCCTGGGCTCAAATCCCAGCAGTCCCTTTGACATGAGAGCTGTGTTTAGTCTGTCTCTAAACTTCAGGTGAAATCAGATTGTCTCTTCAGAATAGATGTGATTGACACTCAAAATGACCCAAAGCATATGCTTTATACAACTAATGTTCATACACAGTCTAGAATCATCTTCTAAAAACTGTGAAGAACATCTTTAGATTTCATCAGCAAAGTATGTGATTCATTTATTTATGAATATTCTTACTACAGAGAGCCCCAACATGTTGGTCTTGGTAAATTCCTTGCTCAAGGAGCCTTTAGACAGTGGCTTGGGAATGAAAAGAGGGTGCTGTGGCTTAGTTGGTTAAAGTGCCTGTCTAGTAAACAGGAGATCCTGGGCTTCAAATCCCAGCAGTCGCCTCTGACATGAGAGATGTGTTTAGTCTGTCTCTAAACTTCAGGTGAAATCAGATTGTCTCTTCAGAATAGATGTGATTGACACTCAAAATGACCCAAAGCATATGCTTTATACAACTAATGTTCATACACAGTCTAGAATCATTTCATTTCATTTCTAAAAACTGTGAAGAAATCTTTAGATTTCATCAGCAAAGTATGTGATTCATTTATTTATGAATATTCTTACTACAGAGAGCCCCAACATGTTGGTCTTGGTAAATTCCTTGCTCAAGGAGCCTTTAGACAGTGGCTTGGGAATGAAAAGAGGGTAGCTGTGGCTTAGTTGGTTAAAGTGCCTGTCTAGTAAACAGGAGATCCTGGGCTCAAATCCCAGCAGTCGCCTCTGACATGAGAGATGTGTTTAGTCTGTCTCTAACTTCAGGTGAAATCAGATTGTCTCTTCAGAATAGATGTGATTGACACTCAAAATGACCCAAAACATATGCTTTATACAACTAATGTTCATACACAGTCTAGAATCATCTCTAAGAACTGTGAAACATCTTTAGATTTCATCAGCAAAGTATGTGATTCATTTATTTATGAATATTCTTACTACAGAGAGCCCCAACATGTTGGTCTTGGTAAATTCCTTGCTCAAGGAGCCTTTAGACAGTGGCTTGAGCATGAAAAGAAGTCACTTTGGCTTAGTTGTTGAAAGTGCCTGTTTTGTAAACAGGAGAATCTGGGCTCGAATCCCCGCAGTGCCTTTTCTTCATAGAGATTATGTCTCTCTTTAGATTGTAGATTGTAGTTATGGTTGAAAGTTGACTGTTGGAATGAGAGAACATAGTTCCTGTATTCAAATCTTTATAACTGCATTTAACATCATCGTTATCAATGCAGCTTTCATATGAGAGAAGACCAAGAAAACAAAGGTGCTGTGGCTTAGTGGTAAAGCGCCTGTCTCGTAAACAGGAGATCCTGGGCTCAAATCCCAGCAGTGCCTTTGACATGAGAGCTGTGTTTAGTCTGTCTCTAAACTTCAGGTGAAATCAGATTGTCTCTTCTGAATAGATGTGAATTACACTCAAAATGACACAAAACATATGCTTTATACAACTAATGTCCATACACAGTCTACAATAATCTCTAAGAACTGTGAAAACATCTTTAGATTTCATCAGCAAAGTATGTGATTCATTTATTTATGAATATTCTTACTACAGAGAGCCCCAACATGTTGGTCTTGGTAAATTCCTTGCTCAAGGAGCCTTTAGACAGTGGCTTGGGAATGAAAAGAGGGTAGCTGTGGCTTAGTTGGTTAAAGTGCCTGTCTAGTAAACAGGAGATCCTGGGCTCAAATCCCAGCAGTCCCTTTGACATGAGAGCTGTGTTTAGTCTGTCTCTAAACTTCAGGTGAAATCAGATTGTCTCTTCAGAATAGATGTGATTGACACTCAAAATGACCCAAAGCATATGCTTTATACAACTAATGTTCATACACAGTCTAGAATCATTTCATTTCATTTCTAAAAACTGTGAAGAAATCTTTAGATTTCATCAGCAAAGTATGTGATTCATTTATTTATGAATATTCTTACTACAGAGAGCCCCAACATGTTGGTCTTGGTAAATTCCTTGCTCAAGGAGCCTTTAGACAGTGGCTTGAGCATGAAAAGAAGGTCGCTTTGGCTTAGTTGTTGAAAGTGCCTGTTTGTAAACAGGAGAATCTGGGCTCGAATCCCAGCAGCGCCTCTGACATGAGAGATGTGTTTAGTCTGTCTCTAAACTTCAGGTGAAATCAGATTGTCTCTTCAGAATAGATGTGATTGACACTCAAAATGACCCAAAGCATATGCTTTATACAACTAATGTTCATACACAGTCTAGAATCATCTCTAAGAACTGTGAAAACATCTTTAGATTTCATCAGCAAAGTATGTGATTCATTTATTTATGAATATTCTTACTACAGAGAGCCCCAACATGTTGGTCTTGGTAAATTCCTTGCTCAAGGAGCCTTTAGACAGTGGCTTGAGCATGAAAAGAAGTCACTTTGGCTTAGTTGTTGAAAGTGCCTGTTTTGTAAACAGGAGAATCTGGGCTCGAATCCCCGCAGTGCCTTTTCTTCATAGAGATTATGTCTCTCTTTAGATTGTAGATTGTAGTTATGGTTGAAAGTTGACTGTTGGAATGAGAGAACATAGTTCCTGTATTCAAATCTTTATAACTGCATTTAACATCATCGTTATCAATGCAGCTTTCATATGAGAGAAGACCAAGAAAAACAAGGTGCTGTGGCTTAGTGGTAAAGCGCCTGTCTCGTAAACAGGAGATCCTGGGCTCAAATCCCAGCAGTGCCTTTGACATGAGAGCTGTGTTTAGTCTGTCTCTAAACTTCAGGTGAAATCAGATTGTCTCTTCAGAATAGATGTGATTGACACTCAAAATGACCCAAAGCATATGCTTTATACAACTAATGTTCATACACAGTCTAGAATCATCTCTAAAAACTGTGAAGAACATCTTTAGATTTCATCAGCAAAGTATGTGATTCATTTATTTATGAATATTCTTACTACAGAGAGCCCCAACATGTTGGTCTTGGTAAATTCCTTGCTCAAGGAGCCTTTAGACAGTGGCTTGGGAATGAAAAGAGGGTACTGTGGCTTAGTTGGTTAAAGTGCCTGTCTAGTAAACAGGAGATCCTGGGCTCAAATCCCAGCAGTCCCTTTGACATGAGAGCTGTGTTTAGTCTGTCTCTAAACTTCAGGTGAAATCAGATTGTCTCTTCAGAATAGATGTGATTGACACTCAAAATGACCCAAAGCATATGCTTTATACAACTAATGTTCATACACAGTCTAGAATCATTTCATTTCATTTCTAAAAACTGTGAAGAAATCTTTAGATTTCATCAGCAAAGTATGTGATTCATTTATTTATGAATATTCTTACTACAGAGAGCCCCAACATGTTGGTCTTGGTAAATTCCTTGCTCAAGGAGCCTTTAGACAGTGGCTTGGGAATGAAAAGAGGGTACTGTGGCTTAGTTGGTTAAAGTGCCTGTCTAGTAAACAGGAGATCCTGGGCTCAAATCCCAGCAGTCCCTTTGACATGAGAGCTGTGTTTAGTCTGTCTCTAAACTTCAGGTGAAATCAGATTGTCTCTTCAGAATAGATGTGAATTGACACTCAAAATGACACAAAAGCATATGCTTTATACAACTAATGTTCATACACAGTCTAGAATCATCTCTAAAAACTGTGAAAACATCTTTAGATTTCATCAGCAAAGTATGTGATTCATTTATTTATGAATATTCTTACTACAGAGAGCCCCAACATGTTGGTCTTGGTAAATTCCTTGCTCAAGGAGCCTTTAGACAGTGGCTTGGGAATGAAAAGAGGGTGCTGTGGCTTAGTTGGTTGAAGTGCCTGTCTAGTAAACAGGAGATCCTGGGCTCAAATCCCAGCAGTCCCTTTGACATGAGAGCTGTGTTTAGTCTGTCTCTAAACTTCAGGTGAAATCAGATTGTCTCTTCAGAATAGATGTGATTGACACTCAAAATGACCCAAAGCATATGCTTTATACAACTAATGTTCATACACAGTCTAGAATCATTTCATTTCATTTCTAAAAACTGTGAAGAAATCTTTAGATTTCATCAGCAAAGTATGTGATTCATTTATTTATGAATATTCTTACTACAGAGAGCCCCAACATGTTGGTCTTGGTAAATTCCTTGCTCAAGGAGCCTTTAGACAGTGGCTTGAGCATGAAAAGAAGTCGCTTTGGCTTAGTTGTTGAAAGTGCCTGTTTTGTAAACAGGAGAATCTGGGCTCGAATCCCAGCAGCGCCCTGAAATGAGAGATGTGTTTAGTCTGTCTCTAGACTTCAGGTGAAATCAGATTGTCTCTTCAGAATAGATGTGATTGACACTCAAAATGACCCAAAACATAAGCTTTATACAACTAATGTTCATACACAGTCTAGAATCATCTCTAAGAACTGTGAAACATCTTTAGATTTCATCAGCAAAGTATGTGATTCATTTATTTATGAATATTCTTACTACAGAGAGCCCCAACATGTTGGTCTTGGTAAATTCCTTGCTCAAGGAGCCTTTAGACAGTGGCTTGAGCATGAAAATAAGTCACTTTGGCTTAGTTGTTGAAAGTGCCTGTTTTGTAAACAGGAGAATCTGGGCTCGAATCCCCGCAGTGCCTTTTCTTCATAGAGATTATGTCTCTCTTTAGATTGTAGATTGTAGTTATGGTTGAAAGTTGACTGTTGGAATGAGAGAACATAGTTCCTGTATTAAAATCTTTATAACTGCATTTAACATCATCGTTATCAATGCAGCTTTCATATGAGAGAAGACCAAGAAAAACAAAGGTGCTGTGGCTTAGTGGTAAAGCGCCTGTCTCGTAAACAGGAGATCCTGGGCTCAAATCCCAGCAGTGCCTTTGACATGAGAGCTGTGTTTAGTCTGTCTCTAAACTTCAGGTGAAATCAGATTGTCTCTTCTGAATAGATGTGAATTACACTCAAAATGACACAAAACATATGCTTTATACAACTAATGTCCATACACAGTCTACAATAATCTCTAAGAACTGTGAAAACATCTTTAGATTTCATCAGCAAAGTATGTGATTCATTTATTTATGAATATTCTTACTACAGAGAGCCCCAACATGTTGGTCTTGGTAAATTCCTTGCTCAAGGAGCCTTTAGACAGTGGCTTGGGAATGAAAAGAGGGTAGCTGTGGCTTAGTTGGTTAAAGTGCCTGTCTAGTAAACAGGAGATCCTGGGCTCAAATCCCAGCAGTGCCTTTGACATGAGAGCTGTGTTTAGTCTGTCTCTAAACTTCAGGTGAAATCAGATTGTCTCTTCAGAATAGATGTGATTGACACTCAAAATGACCCAAAGCATATGCTTTATACAACTAATGTTCATACACAGTCTAGAATCATTTCATTTCATTTCTAAAAACTGTGAAGAAATCTTTAGATTTCATCAGCAAAGTATGTGATTCATTTATTTATGAATATTCTTACTACAGAGAGCCCCAACATGTTGGTCTTGGTAAATTCCTTGCTCAAGGAGCCTTTAGACAGTGGCTTGGGAATGAAAAGAGGTCGCTGTGGCTTAGTTGGTTAAAGTGCCTGTCTAGTAAACAGGAGATCCTGGGCTCAAATCCCAGCAGCGCCTCTGACATGAGAGATGTGTTTAGTCTGTCTCTAAACTTCAGGTGAAATCAGATTGTCTCTTCAGAATAGATGTGATTGACACTCAAAATGACCCAAAGCATATGCTTTATACAACTAATGTTCATACACAGTCTAGAATCATTTCATTTCATTCTAAAAACTGTGAAGAAATCTTTAGATTTCATCAGCAAAGTATGTGATTCATTTATTTATGAATATTCTTACTACAGAGAGCCCCAACATGTTGGTCTTGGTAAATTCCTTGCTCAAGGAGCCTTTAGACAGTGGCTTGGGAATGAAAAGAGGGTACTGTGGCTTAGTTGGTTAAAGTGCCTGTCTAGTAAACAGGAGATCCTGGGCTCAAATCCCAGCAGTCCCTTTGACATGAGAGCTGTGTTTAGTCTGTCTCTAAACTTCAGGTGAAATCAGATTGTCTCTTCAGAATAGATGTGATTGACACTCAAAATGACCCAAAGCATATGCTTTATACAACTAATGTTCATACACAGTCTAGAATCATTCTCTAAAAACTGTGAAAACATCTTTAGATTTCATCAGCAAAGTATGTGATTCATTTATTTATGAATATTCTTACTACAGAGAGCCCCAACATGTTGGTCTTGGTAAATTCCTTGCTCAAGGAGCCTTTAGACAGTGGCTTGGGAATGAAAAGAGGGTACTGTGGCTTAGTTGGTTAAAGTGCCTGTCTAGTAAACAGGAGATCCTGGGCTCAAATCCCAGCAGTCCCTTTGACATGAGAGCTGTGTTTAGTCTGTCTCTAAACTTCAGGTGAAATCAGATTGTCTCTTCAGAATAGATGTGATTGACACTCAAAATGACCCAAAGCATATGCTTTATACAACTAATGTTCATACACAGTCTAGAATCATTTCATTTCATTTCTAAAAACTGTGAAGAAATCTTTAGATTTCATCAGCAAAGTATGTGATTCATTTATTTATGAATATTCTTACTACAGAGAGCCCCAACATGTTGGTCTTGGTAAATTCCTTGCTCAAGGAGCCTTTAGACAGTGGCTTGGGAATGAAAAGAGGGTAGCTGTGGCTTAGTTGGTTAAAGTGCCTGTCTAGTAAACAGGAGATCCTGGGCTCAAATCCCAGCAGCGCCTCTTGACATGAGAGCTGTGTTTAGTCTGTCTCTAAACTTCAGGTGAAATCAGATTGTCTCTTCAGAATAGATGTGATTGACACTCAAAATGACCCAAAGCATATGCTTTATACAACTAATGTTCATACACAGTCTAGAATCATTTCATTTCATTTCTAAAAACTGTGAAGAAATCTTTAGATTTCATCAGCAAAGTATGTGATTCATTTATTTATGAATATTCTTACTACAGAGAGCCCCAACATGTTGGTCTTGGTAAATTCCTTGCTCAAGGAGCCTTTAGACAGTGGCTTGGGAATGAAAAGAGGGTAGCTGTGGCTTAGTTGGTTGAAAGTGCCTGTCTAGTAAACAGGAGATCCTGGGCTCGAAATCCCAGCAGTCGCCTCTTGACATGAGAGCTGTGTTTAGTCTGTCTCTAAACTTCAGGTGAAATCAGATTGTCTCTTCAGAATAGATGTGATTGACACTCAAAATGACCCAAAGCATATGCTTTATACAACTAATGTTCATACACAGTCTAGAATCATTTCATTTCATTCTAAAAACTGTGAAGAAATCTTTAGATTTCATCAGCAAAGTATGTGATTCATTTATTTATGAATATTCTTACTACAGAGAGCCCCAACATGTTGGTCTTGGTAAATTCCTTGCTCAAGGAGCCTTTAGACAGTGGCTTGAGCATGAAAAGAGGGTCGCTTTGGCTTAGTTGTTGAAAGTGCCTGTTTAGTAAACAGGAGATCCTGGGCTCGAATCCCAGCAGCGCCTCTGACATGAGAGATGTGTTTAGTCTGTCTCTAAACTTCAGGTGAAATCAGATTGTCTCTTCAGAATAGATGTGATTGACACTCAAAATGACCCAAAGCATATGCTTTATACAACTAATGTTCATACACAGTCTAGAATCATTTCATTTCATTTCTAAAAACTGTGAAGAAATCTTTAGATTTCATCAGCAAAGTATGTGATTCATTTATTTATGAATATTCTTACTACAGAGAGCCCCAACATGTTGGTCTTGGTAAATTCCTTGCTCAAGGAGCCTTTAGACAGTGGCTTGGGAATGAAAAGAGGGTACTGTGGCTTAGTTGGTTAAAGTGCCTGTCTAGTAAACAGGAGATCCTGGGCTCAAATCCCAGCAGTGCCTCTTGACATGAGAGCTGTGTTTAGTCTGTCTCTAAACTTCAGGTGAAATCAGATTGTCTCTTCAGAATAGATGTGATTGACACTAAAAATGACCCAAAGCATGTGCTTTATACAACTAATGTTCATACACAGTCTAGAATCATTTCATTTCATTTCTAAAAACTGTGAAGAAATCTTTAGATTTCATCAGCAAAGTATGTGATTCATTTATTTATGAATATTCTTACTACAGAGAGCCCCAACATGTTGGTCTTGGTAAATTCCTTGCTCAAGGAGCCTTTAGACAGTGGCTTGGGAATGAAAAGAGGGTCGCTGTGGCTTAGTTGGTTGAAAGTGCCTGTCTAGTAAACAGGAGATCCTGGGCTCAAATCCCAGCAGTGCCTCTTGACATGAGAGCTGTGTTTAGTCTGTCTCTAAACTTCAGGTGAAATCAGATTGTCTCTTCAGAATAGATGTGAATTACACTCAAAATGACACAAAACATATGCTTTATACAACTAATGTTCATACACAGTCTAGAATCATCTCTAAAACTGTGAAAACATCTTTAGATTTCATCAGCAAAGTATGTGATTCATTTATTTATGAATATTCTTACTACAGAGAGCCCCAACATGTTGGTCTTGGTAAATTCCTTGCTCAAGGAGCCTTTAGACAGTGGCTTGGGAATGAAAAGAGGGTACTGTGGCTTAGTTGGTTAAAGTGCCTGTCTAGTAAACAGGAGATCCTGGGCTCAAATCCCAGCAGTCCCTTTGACATGAGAGCTGTGTTTAGTCTGTCTCTAAACTTCAGGTGAAATCAGATTGTCTCTTCAGAATAGATGTGATTGACACTCAAAATGACCCAAAGCATATGCTTTATACAACTAATGTTCATACACAGTCTAGAATCATTTCATTTCATTTCTAAAAACTGTGAAGAAATCTTTAGATTTCATCAGCAAAGTATGTGATTCATTTATTTATGAATATTCTTACTACAGAGAGCCCCAACATGTTGGTCTTGGTAAATTCCTTGCTCAAGGAGCCTTTAGACAGTGGCTTGGGAATGAAAAGAGGGTGCTGTGGCTTAGTTGGTTAAAGTGCCTGTCTAGTAAACAGGAGATCCTGGGCTCAAATCCCAGCAGCGCCTCTGACATGAGAGATGTGTTTAGTCTGTCTCTAAACTTCAGGTGAAATCAGATTGTCTCTTCAGAATAGATGTGATTGACACTCAAAATGACCCAAAGCATATGCTTTATACAACTAATGTTCATACACAGTCTAGAATCATCTCTAAAAACTGTGAAAACATCTTTAGATTTCATCAGCAAAGTATGTGATTCATTTATTTATGAATATTCTTACTACAGAGAGCCCCAACATGTTGGTCTTGGTAAATTCCTTGCTCAAGGAGCCTTTAGACAGTGGCTTGGGAATGAAAAGAGGGTAGCTGTGGCTTAGTTGGTTAAAGTGCCTGTCTAGTAAACAGGAGATCCTGGGCTCAAATCCCAGCAGTCCCTTTGACATGAGAGCTGTGTTTAGTCTGTCTCTAAACTTCAGGTGAAATCAGATTGTCTCTTCAGAATAGATGTGATTGACACTCAAAATGACCCAAACATATGCTTTATACAACTAATGTTCATACACAGTCTAGAATCATTCATTTCATTCTAAAAACTGTGAAAACATCTTTAGATTTCATCAGCAAAGTATGTGATTCATTTATTTATGAATATTCTTACTACAGAGAGCCCCAACATGTTGGTCTTGGTAAATTCCTTGCTCAAGGAGCCTTTAGACAGTGGCTTGGGAATGAAAAGAGGGTACTGTGGCTTAGTTGGTTAAAGTGCCTGTCTAGTAAACAGGAGATCCTGGGCTCAAATCCCAGCAGTCCCTTTGACATGAGAGCTGTGTTTAGTCTGTCTCTAAACTTCAGGTGAAATCAGATTGTCTCTTCAGAATAGATGTGATTGACACTCAAAATGACCCAAAGCATATGCTTTATACAACTAATGTTCATACACAGTCTAGAATCATTTCATTTCATTTCTAAAAACTGTGAAGAAATCTTTAGATTTCATCAGCAAAGTATGTGATTCATTTATTTATGAATATTCTTACTACAGAGAGCCCCAACATGTTGGTCTTGGTAAATTCCTTGCTCAAGGAGCCTTTAGACAGTGGCTTGGGAATGAAAAGAGGGTACTGTGGCTTAGTTGGTTAAAGTGCCTGTCTAGTAAACAGGAGATCCTGGGCTCAAATCCCAGCAGTCCCTTGACATGAGAGCTGTGTTTAGTCTGTCTCTAAACTTCAGGTGAAATCAGATTGTCTCTTCAGAATAGATGTGATTGACACTCAAAATGACACAAAACATATGCTTTATACAACTAATGTTCATACACAGTCTAGAATCATCTCTAAAAACTGTGAAAACATCTTTAGATTTCATCAGCAAAGTATGTGATTCATTTATTTATGAATATTCTTACTACAGAGAGCCCCAACATGTTGGTCTTGGTAAATTCCTTGCTCAAGGAGCCTTTAGACAGTGGCTTGGGAATGAAAAGAGGGTACTGTGGCTTAGTTGGTTAAAGTGCCTGTCTAGTAAACAGGAGATCCTGGGCTCAAATCCCAGCAGTCCCTTTGACATGAGAGCTGTGTTTAGTCTGTCTCTAAACTTCAGGTGAAATCAGATTGTCTCTTCAGAATAGATGTGATTGACACTCAAAATGACCCAAAGCATATGCTTTATACAACTAATGTTCATACACAGTCTAGAATCATTTCATTTCATTTCTAAAAACTGTGAAGAAATCTTTAGATTTCATCAGCAAAGTATGTGATTCATTTATTTATGAATATTCTTACTACAGAGAGCCCCAACATGTTGGTCTTGGTAAATTCCTTGCTCAAGGAGCCTTTAGACAGTGGCTTGGGAATGAAAAGAGGGTAGCTGTGGCTTAGTTGGTTAAAGTGCCTGTCTAGTAAACAGGAGATCCTGGGCTCAAATCCCAGCAGTCCCTTTGACATGAGAGCTGTGTTTAGTCTGTCTCTAAACTTCAGGTGAAATCAGATTGTCTCTTCAGAATAGATGTGATTGACACTCAAAATGACCCAAAGCATATGCTTTATACAACTAATGTTCATACACAGTCTAGAATCATTTCATTTCATTTCTAAAAACTGTGAAGAAATCTTTAGATTTCATCAGCAAAGTATGTGATTCATTTATTTATGAATATTCTTACTACAGAGAGCCCCAACATGTTGGTCTTGGTAAATTCCTTGCTCAAGGAGCCTTTAGACAGTGGCTTGAGCATGAAAAGAAGGTCGCTTTGGCTTAGTTGTTGAAAGTGCCTGTTTTGTAAACAGGAGAATCTGGGCTCGAATCCCAGCAGTCGCCTCTGACATGAGAGATGTGTTTAGTCTGTCTCTAAACTTCAGGTGAAATCAGATTGTCTCTTCAGAATAGATGTGATTGACACTCAAAATGACCCAAAGCATATGCTTTATACAACTAATGTTCATACACAGTCTAGAATCATTCATTCATTCTAAAAACTGTGAAAAATCTTTAGATTTCATCAGCAAAGTATGTGATTCATTTATTTATGAATATTCTTACTACAGAGAGCCCCAACATGTTGGTCTTGGTAAATTCCTTGCTCAAGGAGCCTTTAGACAGTGGCTTGGGAATGAAAAGAGGGTGCTGTGGCTTAGTTGGTTAAAGTGCCTGTCTAGTAAACAGGAGATCCTGGGCTCAAATCCCAGCAGTCCCTTTGACATGAGAGCTGTGTTTAGTCTGTCTCTAAACTTCAGGTGAAATCAGATTGTCTCTTCAGAATAGATGTGATTGACACTCAAAATGACCCAAAGCATATGCTTTATACAACTAATGTTCATACACAGTCTAGAATCATTTCATTTCTAAAAACTGTGAAGAACATCTTTAGATTTCATCAGCAAAGTATGTGATTCATTTATTTATGAATATTCTTACTACAGAGAGCCCCAACATGTTGGTCTTGGTAAATTCCTTGCTCAAGGAGCCTTTAGACAGTGGCTTGGGAATGAAAAGAGGGTAGCTGTGGCTTAGTTGGTTAAAGTGCCTGTCTAGTAAACAGGAGATCCTGGGCTCAAATCCCAGCAGTCCCTTTGACATGAGAGCTGTGTTTAGTCTGTCTCTAAACTTCAGGTGAAATCAGATTGTCTCTTCAGAATAGATGTGATTGACACTCAAAATGACCCAAAGCATATGCTTTATACAACTAATGTTCATACACAGTCTAGAATCATTTCATTTCATTTCTAAAAACTGTGAAGAAATCTTTAGATTTCATCAGCAAAGTATGTGATTCATTTATTTATGAATATTCTTACTACAGAGAGCCCCAACATGTTGGTCTTGGTAAATTCCTTGCTCAAGGAGCCTTTAGACAGTGGCTTGAGCATGAAAAGAAGGTCGCTGTGGCTTAGTTGTTGAAAGTGCCTGTTTTGTAAACAGGAGAATCTGGGCTCGAATCCCAGCAGCGCCTCTGACATGAGAGATGTGTTTAGTCTGTCTCTAAACTTCAGGTGAAATCAGATTGTCTCTTCAGAATAGATGTGATTGACACTCAAAATGACCCAAAGCATATGCTTTATACAACTAATGTTCATACACAGTCTAGAATCATCTCTAAAAACTGTGAAAACATCTTTAGATTTCATCAGCAAAGTATGTGATTCATTTATTTATGAATATTCTTACTACAGAGAGCCCCAACATGTTGGTCTTGGTAAATTCCTTGCTCAAGGAGCCTTTAGACAGTGGCTTGGGAATGAAAAGAGGGTGCTGTGGCTTAGTTGGTTAAAGTGCCTGTCTAGTAAACAGGAGATCCTGGGCTCAAATCCCAGCAGCGCCTCTGACATGAGAGATGTGTTTAGTCTGTCTCTAAACTTCAGGTGAAATCAGATTGTCTCTTCAGAATAGATGTGATTGACACTCAAAATGACCCAAAGCATATGCTTTATACAACTAATGTTCATACACAGTCTAGAATCATTTCATTTCATTTCTAAAACTGTGAAGAAATCTTTAGATTTCATCAGCAAAGTATGTGATTCATTTATTTATGAATATTCTTACTACAGAGAGCCCCAACATGTTGGTCTTGGTAAATTCCTTGCTCAAGGAGCCTTTAGACAGTGGCTTGAGCATGAAAAGAAGTCACTTTGGCTTAGTTGTTGAAAGTGCCTGTTTTGTAAACAGGAGAATCTGGGCTCGAATCCCCGCAGTGCCTTTTCTTCATAGAGATTATGTCTCTCTTTAGATTGTAGATTGTAGTTATGGTTGAAAGTTGACTGTTGGAATGAGAGAACATAGTTCCTGTATTCAAATCTTTATAACTGCATTTAACATCATCGTTATCAATGCAGCTTTCATATGAGAGAAGACCAAGAAAAACAAGGTGCTGTGGCTTAGTGGTAAAGCGCCTGTCTCGTAAACAGGAGATCCTGGGCTCAAATCCCAGCAGTGCCTTTGACATGAGAGCTGTGTTTAGTCTGTCTCTAAACTTCAGGTGAAATCAGATTGTCTCTTCTGAATAGATGTGAATTACACTCAAAATGACACAAAACATATGCTTTATACAACTAATGTCCATACACAGTCTACAATAATCTCTAAGAACTGTGAAAACATCTTTAGATTTCATCAGCAAAGTATGTGATTCATTTATTTATGAATATTCTTACTACAGAGAGCCCCAACATGTTGGTCTTGGTAAATTCCTTGCTCAAGGAGCCTTTAGACAGTGGCTTGGGAATGAAAAGAGGGTAGCTGTGGCTTAGTTGGTTAAAGTGCCTGTCTAGTAAACAGGAGATCCTGGGCTCAAATCCCAGCAGTCCCTTTGACATGAGAGCTGTGTTTAGTCTGTCTCTAAACTTCAGGTGAAATCAGATTGTCTCTTCAGAATAGATGTGAATTGACACTCAAAATGACCCAAAGCATATGCTTTATACAACTAATGTTCATACACAGTCTAGAATCATTTCATTTCATTTCTAAAAACTGTGAAGAAATCTTTAGATTTCATCAGCAAAGTATGTGATTCATTTATTTATGAATATTCTTACTACAGAGAGCCCCAACATGTTGGTCTTGGTAAATTCCTTGCTCAAGGAGCCTTTAGACAGTGGCTTGAGCATGAAAAGAAGTCGCTTTGGCTTAGTTGTTGAAAGTGCCTGTTTTGTAAACAGGAGAATCTGGGCTCGAATCCCAGCAGCGCCTCTGAAATGAGAGATGTGTTTAGTCTGTCTCTAAACTTCAGGTGAAATCAGATTGTCTCTTCAGAATAGATGTGATTGACACTCAAAATGACCCAAAGCATATGCTTTATACAACTAATGTTCATACACAGTCTAGAATCATCTCTAAAAACTGTGAAAACATCTTTAGATTTCATCATCAAAGTATGTGATTCATTTATTTATGAATATTCTTACTACAGAGAGCCCCAACATGTTGGTCTTGGTAAATTCCTTGCTCAAGGAGCCTTTAGACAGTGGCTTGAGCATGAAAAGAAGTCGCTTTGGCTTAGTTGTTGAAAGTGCCTGTTTTGTAAACAGGAGAATCTGGGCTCGAATCCCCGCAGTGCCATTTTCTTCATAGAGATTATGTCTCTCTTTAGATTGTAGATTGTAGTTATGGTTGAAAGTTGACTGTTGGAATGAGAGAACATAGTTCCTGTATTCAAATCTCTATAACTGCATTTAACATCATCGTTATCAATGCAGCTTTCATATGAGAGAAGACCAAGAAAAACAGAGGTGCTGTGGCTTAGTGGTAAAGCGCCTGTCTCGTAAACAGGAGATCCTGGGCTCGAATCCCAGCAGCGCCTCTGAAATGAGAGATGTGTTTAGTCTGTCTCTAAACTTCAGGTGAAATCAGATTGTCTCTTCAGAATAGATGTGATTGACACTCAAAATGACCCAAAGCATATGCTTTATACAACTAATGTTCATACACAGTCTAAAATCATTTCATTTCATTTCTAAAAACTGTGAAGAAATCTTTAGATTTCATCAGCAAAGTATGTGATTCATTTATTTATCAATATTCTTACTACAGAGAGCCCCAACATGTTGGTCTTGGTAAATTCATTGCTCAAGGAGCCTTTAGACAGTGGCTTGAGCATGAAAAGAAGTCGCTTTGGCTTATTTGTTGAAAGTGCCTGTTTTGTAAACAGGAGAATCTGGGCTCGAATCCCAGCAGCGTCTCTGAAATGAGAGATGTGTTTAGTCTGTCTCTAAACTTCAGGTGAAATCAGATTGTCTCTTCAGAATAGATGTGAATTACACTCAAAATGACAGAAAACATATGCTTTATACAACTAATGTTCATACACAGTCTAAAATCATTTCATTTCATTTCTAAAAACTGTGAAGAAATCTTTAGATTTCATCAGCAAAGTATGTGATTCATTTATTTATGAATATTCTTACTACAGAGAGCCCCAACATGTTGGTCTTGGTAAATTCCTTGCTCAAGGAGCCTTTAGACCAGGGGTCGGGAACCTATGGCTCGCGAGCCATATATGGCTCTTTTGATGACGCGATATGGCTCGCAGACAATTTTGAGCTGACATTTTTTAACATGATTAACAAGTAATAAACAATTATACTGTGTCATTTTAGTTCTCCCCTCTCCTTTCCTCCGCTCTGTCTCTGACTGCACAGCGCACACACTTACACACGTGTATGTGTGTGTGCGTGTGTGTGTGTGTGTGTGTGTGTGTGTGTGTGTATAGGTGTGTGTGTGTGTGTGTGTGTGTGTGTGTGTAGGTGTGGGTGTAGGGGTGTAGGGGGACGGAGCCCCGCCGTCGCGAAACCGAGCAGAGGAGAAACTGCGCAAAGCAAGCAGTAGACCGGGGGGGTCAAACTCATTCACAGAGGGCCAACATTAAAAACTGGGACTACGTCGAGGGCGAAACATGGTCCACATTTATTGAACAGGATACACAAAAAGTGCAAAAAGATATGGAACATATTTAAGTCAACTGCAGACGGGTTGCTGAGCAGTTCAATTTTAATATGCTGCAAAATCGGCAAATGCTCTCAGTGCATCAGCAGAATGCTGTCGGGAACACAGCGGTGGAGATGTTTGTCAGTGTTTGGAAGCACGTAGTGACCAAAGTTTTCTTCTGCATCCGAGTCTCCCACAGGCAGCTTGGCATCATACATGTCCGTGATCACACGGCCCTGAAGCTGCAGGTTTAACAGTGAGATGCTTCGTTATGTCGCACAAACAGTCCAGCTCACATCGTCCCAGAGATCTGTGGTGTGTTTCCCTTTTCTTTCCAAAAACTTTCATTTCATTCACACATTTAGATTCTTCCTCAAATGTCTTTCCCCGTGGTTGTGCCATGCATTGATTTCATTACCCTAACCGGCGGGCCAGTTATGACAGACATATGATATTTTCTCGCTGGTCGGATATAATTGCCTTGAGTTTGACACCCGTGCAGTAAACACTGAAACGTGCACATAAATGAGATAAATAACGTAAGCGTTTAGTTTATTTAATAAAAGAGCACGTGTTCAATGAAACACTGATACTGCTATTAGTACTCGGAGACGTGTTATTCTTAAAAAATGCACGCATAAAGTTACATTCAAATTTATATGGCTCTCAAGGAAATACATAAAAAAAATATTTGGCTTTTATGGCTCTCCCAGCCAAAAAGGTTCCCGACCCCTGCTTTAGACAGTGGCTTGGGAATGAAAAGAGGGTACTGTGGCTTAGTTGGTTAAAGTGCCATTCTAGTAAACAGGAGATCCTGGGCTCAAATCCCAGCAGTCCCTTTGACATGAGAGCCGTGTTTAGTCTGTCTCTAAACTTCAGGTGAAATCAGATTGTCTCTTCAGAATAGATGTGATTGACACTCAAAATGACCCAAAGCATATGCTTTATACAACTAATGTTCATACACAGTCTAAAATCATTTCATTTCATTTCTAAAAACTGTGAAGAAATCTTTAGATTTCATCAGCAAAGTATGAGATTCATTTATTTATGAATATTCTTACTACAGAGAGCCCCAACATGTTGGTCTTGGTAAATTCCTTGCTCAAGGAGCCTTTAGAGTCTAAAGGCTCCTTGATCAAGGAATTTACCAAGACCAACATGTTGGGGCTCTCTGTAGTAAGAATATTCATAAATAAATGAATCACATACTTTGCTGATGAAATCTAAAGATGTTTTCACAGTTCTTAGAGATTATTGTAGACTGTGTATGGACATTAGTTGTATAAAGCATATGTTTTGTGTCATTTTGAGTGTAATTCACATCTATTCAGAAGAGACAATCTGATTTCACCTGAAGTTTAGAGACAGACTAAACACAGCTCTCATGTCAAAGGCACTGCTGGGATTTGAGCCCAGGATCTCCTGTTTACGAGACAGGCGCTTTACCACTAAGCCACAGCACCTTTGTTTTTCTTGGTCTTCTCTCATATGAAAGCTGCATTGATAACGATGATGTTAAATGCAGTTATAAAGATTTTAATACAAGAACTATGTTCTCTCATTCCAACAGTCAACTTTCAACCATAACTACAATCTACAATCTAAAGAGAGACATAATCTCTATGAAGAAAAGGCACTGCGGGGATTCGAGCCCAGATTCTCCTGTTTACAAAACAGGCACTTTCAACAACTAAGCCAAAGTGACTTATTTTCATGCTCAAGCCACTGTCTAAAGGCTCCTTGAGCAAGGAATTTACCAAGACCAACATGTTGGGGCTCTCTGTAGTAAGAATATTCATAAATAAATGAATCACATACTTTGCTGATGAAATCTAAAGATGTTTCACAGTTCTTAGAGATGATTCTAGACTGTGTATGAACATTAGTTGTATAAAGCTTATGTTTTGGGTCATTTTGAGTGTCAATCACATCTATTCTGAAGAGACAATCTGATTTCACCTGAAGTCTAGAGACAGACTAAACACATCTCTCATTTCAGTGGCGCTGCTGGGATTCGAGCCAAGATTCTCCTGTTTACAAAACAGGCACTTTCAACAACTAAGCCAAAGCGACTTCTTTTCATGCTCAAGCCACTGTCTAAAGGCTCCTTGAGCAAGGAATTTACCAAGACCAACATGTTGGGGCTCTCTGTAGTAAGAATATTCATAAATAAATGAATCACATACTTTGCTGATGAAATCTAAAGATTTCTTCACAGTTTTTAGAAATGAAATGAAATGATTCTAGACTGTGTATGAACATTAGTTGTATAAAGCATATGCTTTGGGTCATTTTGAGTGTCAATCACATCTATTCTGAAGAGACAATCTGATTTCACCTGAAGTTTAGAGACAGACTAAACACAGCTCTCATGTCAAAGGGACTGCTGGGATTTGAGCCCAGGATCTCCTGTTTAGTACGACAAGCACTTCAATCAACTAAGCCACAGCACCCTCTTTTCATTCCCAAGCCACTGTCTAAAGGTTCCTTGAGCAAGGAATTTACCAAGACCAACATGTTGGGGCTCTCTGTAGTAAGAATATTCATAAATAAATGAATCACATACTTTGCTGATGAAATCTAAAGATGTTTTCACAGTTCTTAGAGATTATTCTAGACTGATATGGACATTAGTTGTATAAAGCATATGTTTTGTGTCATTTTGAGTGTAATTCACATCTATTCTGAAGAGACAATCTGATTTCACCTGAAGTTTAGAGACAGACTAAACACAGCTCTCATGTCAAAAGGACTGCTGGGATTTGAGCCCAGGATCTCCTGTTTACTAGACAGGCACTGTAACCAACTAAGCCACAGTACCCTCTTTTTGTTCCCAAGCAACTGTCTAAAGGCTCCTTGAGCAATGAATTTACCAAGACCAACATGTTGGGGCTCTCTGTAGTAAGAATATTCATAAATAAATGAATCACATACTTTGCTGATGAAATCTAAAGATTTCTTCACAGTTTTTAGAAATGAAATGAAATGATTCTAGACTGTGTATGAACATTAGTTGTATAAACCATATGCTTTGGGTCATTTTGAGTGTCAATCACATCTATTCTGATTTCACCTGAAGTTTAGAGACAGACTAAACACAGCTCTCATGTCAAAGGGACTGCTGGGATTTGAGCCCAGGATCTCCTGTTTACTAGAATGGCACTTTAACCAACTAAGCCACAGTACCCTCTTTTCATTCCCAAGCCACTGTCTAAAGGCTCCTTGAGCAAGGAATTTACCAAGACCAACATGTTGGGGCTCTCTGTAGTAAGAATATTCATAAATAAATGAATCACATACTTTGCTGATGAAATCTAAAGATTTCTTCACAGTTTTTAGAAATGAAATGAAATGATTTAAGACTGTGTATGAACATTAGTTGTATAAAGCATATGCTCTGGGTCATTTTGAGTGTCAATCACATCTATTCTGAAGAGACAATCTGATTTCACCTGGAGTACAGAGACAGACTAAACACATCTCTCATGTCAGAGGCGCTGCTGGGATTTGAACCCAGGATCTCCTGTTTACTAGACAGGCACTTTAACCAACTAAGCCACAGCACCCTCTTTTCAATCCCAAGCCACTGTCTAAAGGCTCCTTGAGCAAGGAATTTACCAAGACCAACATGTTGGGGCTCTCTGTAGTAAGAATATTCATAAATAAATGAATCACATACTTTGCTGATGAAATCTAAAGATGTTTTCACAGTTCTTAGAGATTATTGTAGACTGTGTATGGACATTAGTTGTATAAAGCATATGTTTTGTGTCATTTTGAGTGTAATTCACATCTATTCAGAAGAGACAATCTGATTTCACCTGAAGTTTAGAGACAGACTAAACACAGCTCTCATGTCAAAGGCACTGCTGGGATTTGAGCCCAGGATCTCCTGTTTACGAGACAGGCGCTTTAACCACTAAGCCACAGCACCTTTGTTTTTCTTGGTCTTCTCTCATATGAAAGCTGCATTGATAACGATGATGTTAAATGCAGTTATAAAGATTTTAATACAGGAACTATGTTCTCTCATTCCAACAGTCAACTTTCAACCATAACTACAATCTACAATCTAAAGAGAGACATAATCTCTATGAAGAAAAGGCACTGCGGGGATTCGAGCCCAGATTCTCCTGTTTACAAAACAGGCACTTTCAACAACTAAGCCAAAGTGACTTATTTTCATGCTCAAGCCACTGTCTAAATGCTCCTTGAGCAAGGAATTTACCAAGACCAACATGTTGGGGCTCTCTGTAGTAAGAATATTCATAAATAAATGAATCACATACTTTGCTGATGAAATCTAAAGATGTTTCACAGTTCTTAGAGATGATTCTAGACTGTGTATGAACATTAGTTGTATAAAGCTTATGTTTTGGGTCATTTTGAGTGTCAATCACATCTATTCTGAAGAGACAATCTGATTTCACCTGAAGTCGAGAGACAGACTAAACACATCTCTCATTTCAGAGGCGCTGCTGGGATTCGAGCCCAGATTCTCCTGTTTACAAAACAGGCACTTTCAACAACTAAGCCAAAGCGACTTCTTTTCATGCTCAAGCCACTGTCCTAAGGCTCCTTGAGCAAGGAATTTACCAAGACCAACATGTTGGGGCTCTCTGTAGTAAGAATATTCATAAATAAATGAATCACATACTTTGCTGATGAAATCTAAAGATTTCTTCACAGTTTTTAGAAATGAAATGAAATGATTCTAGACTGTGTATGAACATTAGTTGTATAAAGCATATGCTTTGGGTCATTTTGAGTGTCAATCACATCTATTCTAAAGAGACAATCTGATTTCACCTGAAGTTTAGAGACAGACTAAACACAGCTCTCATGTCAAAGGGACTGCTGGGATTTGAGCCCAGGATCTCCTGTTTAGTACGACAAGCACTTCAATCAACTAAGCCACAGCACCCTCTTTTCATTCCCAAGCCACTGTCTAAAGGCTCCTTGAGCAAGGAATTTACCAAGACCAACATGTTGGGGCTCTCTGTAGTAAGAATATTCATAAATAAATGAATCACATACTTTGCTGATGAAATCTAAAGATTTCTTCACAGTTTTTAGAAATGAAATGAAATGATTCTAGACTGTGTATGAACATTAGTTGTATAAAGCATATGCTTTGGGTCATTTTGAGTGTCAATCACATCTATTCTGAAGAGACAATCTGATTTCACCTGAAGTTTAGAGACAGACTAAACACAGCTCTCATGTCAAAGGGACTGCTGGGATTTGAGCCCAGGATCTCCTGTTTACTAGAACAGGCACTTTAACCAACTAAGCCACAGTACCCTCTTTTCATTCCCAAGCCACTGTCTAAAGGCTCCTTGAGCAAGGAATTTACCAAGACCAACATGTTGGGGCTCTCTGTAGTAAGAATATTCATAAATAAATGAATCACATACTTTGCTGATGAAATCTAAAGATTTCTTCACAGTTTTTAGAAATGAAATGAAATGATTCTAGACTGTGTATGAACATTAGTTGTATAAAGCATATGCTTTGGGTCATTTTGAGTGTCAATCACATCTATTCTGAAGAGACAATCTGATTTCACCTGAAGTTTAGAGACAGACTAAACACAGCTCTCATGTCAAAGGGACTGCTGGGATTTGAGCCCAGGATCTCCTGTTTAGTACGACAAGCACTTCAATCAACTAAGCCACAGCACCCTCTTTTCATTCCCAAGCCACTGTCTAAAGGCTCCTTGAGCAAGGAATTTACCAAGACCAACATGTTGGGGCTCTCTGTAGTAAGAATATTCATAAATAAATGAATCACATACTTTGCTGATGAAATCTAAAGATGTTTTCACAGTTCTTAGAGATTATTCTAGACTGATATGGACATCAGTTGTATAAAGCATATGTTTTGTGTCATTTTGAGTGTAATTCACATCTATTCTGAAGAGACAATCTGATTTCACCTGAAGTTGAGAGACAGACTAAACACTGCTCTCATGTCAAAAGGACTGCTGGGATTTGAGCCCAGGATCTCCTGTTTACTAGACAGGCACTGTAACCAACTAAGCCACAGTACCCTCTTTTCGTTCCCAAGCAACTGTCTAAAGGCTCCTTGAGCAATGAATTTACCAAGAGCAACATGTTGGGGCTCTCTGTAGTAAGAATATTCATAAATAAATGAATCACATACTTTGCTGATGAAATCTAAAGATTTCTTCACAGTTTTTAGAAATGAAATGAAATGATTCTAGACTGTGTATGAACATTAGTTGTATAAAGCATATGCTTTGGGTCATTTTGAGTGTCAATCACATCTATTCTGATTTCACCTGAAGTTTAGAGACAGACTAAACACAGCTCTCATGTCAAAGGGACTGCTGGGATTTGAGCCCAGGATCTCCTGTTTACTAGACAGGCACTTTAACCAACTAAGCCACAGTACCCTCTTTTCATTCCCAAGCCACTGTCTAAAGGCTCCTTGAGCAAGGAATTTACCAAGACCAACATGTTGGGGCTCTCTGTAGTAAGAATATTCATAAATAAATGAATCACATACTTTGCTGATGAAATCTAAAGATGTTTTCACAGTTCTTAGAGATGATTCTAGACTGTGTATGGACATTAGTTGTATAAAGCATATGTTTTGTGTCATTTTGAGTGTAATTCATATCTATTCTGATTTCACCTGAAGTTTAGAGACAGACTAAACACAGCTCTCATGTCAAAGGGACTGCTGGGATTTGAGCCCAGGATCTCCTGTTTACTAGACAGGCACTTTAACCAACTAAGCCACAGTACCCTCTTTTCATTCCCAAGCCACTGTCTAAAGGCTCCTTGAGCAAGGAATTTACCAATACCAACATGTTGAGGCTCTCTGTAGTAAGAATATTCATAAATAAATGAATCACATACTTTGCTGATGAAATCTAATGATGTTTTCACAGTTCTTAGAGATTATTGTAGACTGTGTATGGACATTAGTTGTATAAAGCATATGTTTCGTGTCATTTTGAGTGTAATTCACATCTATTCAGAAGAGACAATCTGATTTCACCTGAAGTTTAGAGACAGACTAAACACAGCTCTCATGTCAAAGGCACTGCTGGGATTTGAGCCCAGGATCTCCTGTTTACTAGACAGGCACTTTAACCAACTAAGCCACAGTACCCTCTTTTCATTCCCAAGCCACTGTCTAAAGGCTCCTTGATCAAGGAATTTACCAAGACCAACATGTTGGGGCTCTCTGTAGTAAGAATATTCATAAATAAATGAATCACATACTTTGCTGATGAAATCTAAAGATGTTTTCACAGTTCTTAGAGATTATTGTAGACTGTGTATGGACATTAGTTGTATAAAGCATATGTTTTCTGTCATTTTGAGTGTAATTCACATCTATTCAGAAGAGACAATCTGATTTCACCTTAAGTTTAGAGACAGACTAAACACAGCTCTCATGTCAAAGGCACTGCTGGGATTTGAGCCCAGGATCTCCTGTTTACGAGACAGGCGCTTTAACCACTAAGCCTCAGTGACTTCATTTCATGCTCAAGCCACTGTCTAAAGGCTCCTTGAGCAAGGAATTTACCAAGACCAACATGTTGGGGCTCTCTGTAGTAAGAATATTCATAAATAAATGAATCACATACTTTGCTGATGAAATCTAAAGATGTTTTCACAGTTTTTAGAGATGATTCTAGACTGTGTATGAACATTAGTTGTATAAAGCATATGCTTTGGGTCATTTTGAGTGTCAATCACATCTATTCTGAAGAGACAATCTGATTTCACCTGAAGTTTAGAGACAGACTAAACACATCTCTCATTTCAGAGGCGCTGCTGGGATTCGAGCCCAGATTCTCCTGTTTACAAAACAGGCACTTTCAACAACTAAGCCACAGTACCCTCTTTTCATGCTCAAGCCACTGTCTAAAGGCTCCTTGAGCAAGGAATTTACCAAGACCAACATGTTGGGGCTCTCTGTAGTAAGAATATTCATAAATAAATGAATCACATACTTTGCTGATGAAATCTAAAGATGTTTTCACAGTTCTTAGAGATGATTCTAGACTGTGTATGGACATTAGTTGTATAAAGCATATGTTTTGTGTCATTTTGAGTGTAATTCACATCTATTCTAAGAGACAATCTGATTTCACCTGAAGTTTAGAGACAGACTAAACACAGCTCTCATGTCAAAGGGACTGCTGGGATTTGAGCCCAGGATCTCCTGTTTACTAGACAGGCACTTTAACCAACTAAGCCACAGTACCCTCTTTTCATTCCCAAGCCACTGTCTAAAGGCTCCTTGAGCAAGGAATTTACCAAGACCAACATGTTGGGGCTCTCTGTAGTAAGAATATTCATAAATAAATGAATCACATACTTTGCTGATGAAATCTAAAGATGTTTTCACAGTTCTTAGAGATGATTCTAGACTGTGTATGGACATTAGTTGTATAAAGCATATGTTTTGTGTCATTTTGAGTGTAATTCATATCTATTCTGATTTCACCTGAAGTTTAGAGACAGACTAAACACAGCTCTCATGTCAAAGGGACTGCTGGGATTTGAGCCCAGGATCTCCTGTTTACTAGACAGGCACTTTAACCAACTAAGCCACAGTACCCTCTTTTCATTCCCAAGCCACTGTCTAAAGGCTCCTTGAGCAAGGAATTTACCAATACCAACATGTTGAGGCTCTCTGTAGTAAGAATATTCATAAATAAATGAATCACATACTTTGCTGATGAAATCTAATGATGTTTTCACAGTTCTTAGAGATTATTGTAGACTGTGTATGGACATTAGTTGTATAAAGCATATGTTTCGTGTCATTTTGAGTGTAATTCACATCTATTCAGAAGAGACAATCTGATTTCACCTGAAGTTTAGAGACAGACTAAACACAGCTCTCATGTCAAAGGCACTGCTGGGATTTGAGCCCAGGATCTCCTGTTTACTAGACAGGCACTTTAACCAACTAAGCCACAGTACCCTCTTTTCATTCCCAAGCCACTGTCTAAAGGCTCCTTGATCAAGGAATTTACCAAGACCAACATGTTGGGGCTCTCTGTAGTAAGAATATTCATAAATAAATGAATCACATACTTTGCTGATGAAATCTAAAGATGTTTTCACAGTTCTTAGAGATTATTGTAGACTGTGTATGGACATTAGTTGTATAAAGCATATGTTTTCTGTCATTTTGAGTGTAATTCACATCTATTCAGAAGAGACAATCTGATTTCACCTTAAGTTTAGAGACAGACTAAACACAGCTCTCATGTCAAAGGCACTGCTGGGATTTGAGCCCAGGATCTCCTGTTTACGAGACAGGTGCTTTACCACTAAACCTCAGTGACTTCATTTCATGCTCAAGCCACTGTCTAAAGGCTCCTTGAGCAAGGAATTTACCAAGACCAACATGTTGGGGCTCTCTGTAGTAAGAATATTCATAAATAAATGAATCACATACTTTGCTGATGAAATCTAAAGATGTTTTCACAGTTTTTAGAGATGATTCTAGACTGTGTATGAACATTAGTTGTATAAAGCATATGCTTTGGGTCATTTTGAGTGTCAATCACATCTATTCTGAAGAGACAATCTGATTTCACCTGAAGTTTAGAGACAGACTAAACACATCTCTCATTTCAGAGGCGCTGCTGGGATTCGAGCCCAGATTCTCCTGTTTACAAAACAGGCACTTTCAACAACTAAGCCAAAGCGACTTCTTTTCATGCTCAAGCCACTGTCTAAAGGCTCCTTGAGGAAGGAATTTACCAAGACCAACATGTTGGGGCTCTCTGTAGTAAGAATATTCATAAATAAATGAATCACATACTTTGCTGATGAAATCTAAAGATGTTTTCACAGTTCTTAGAGATTATTGTAGACTGTGTATGGACATTAGTTGTATAAAGCATATGTTTTCTGTCATTTTGAGTGTAATTCACATCTATTCAGAAGAGACAATCTGATTTCACCTGAAGTTTAGAGACAGACTAAACACATCTCTCATGTCAGAGGCGCTGCTGGGATTTGAACCCAGGATCTCCTGTTTACTAGACAGGCACTTTAACCAACTAAGCCACAACACCCACTTTTCATTCCTAAGCGACTGTCTAAAGGCTCCTTGAGCAAGGAATTTACCAAGACCAACATGTTGGGGCTCTCTGTAGTAAGAATATTCATAAATAAATGAATCACATACTTTGCTGATGAAATCTAAAGATATTTTCACAGTTTTTAGAAATGAAATGAAATGATTCTGGACTGTGTATGAACATTAGTTGTATAAAGCACATGCTTTGGGTCATTTTTAGTGTCAATCACATCTATTCTGAAGAGACAATCTGATTTCACCTGAAGTTTAGAGACAGACTAAACACAGCTCTCATGTCAAAGGGACTGCTGGGATTTTAGCCCAGGATCTCTTGTTTACTAGACAGGCACTTTAACCAACTAAGCCACAGTACCCTCTTTTCATTCCCAAGCCACTGTCTAAAGGCTCCTTGAGCAAGGAATTTACCAAGACCAACATGTTGGGGCTCTCTGTAGTAAGAATATTCATAAATAAATGAATTACATACTTTGCTGATGAAATCTAAAGATTTCTTGACAGTTTTTATAAATGAAATGAAATGATTCTAGACTGTATTTGAACGTGAGTTGTATAAAGCATTTGTTTTGGGTCATTTATGTCTATTCTGAAGAGACAATCTGATTTTACCTGAAGTTTAGAGACAGACTAAACACATCTCTCATGTCAGAGGCACTGCTGGGATTTGAACCCAGGATCTCCTTTTTTTTAGACAGTCACTTTAACGAACTAGGCCACAGCACCCTCTTTTCATTCCCAAGCCACTGTCTAAATGCTCATTGAGCAAGGAATTTACCAAGACCAACATGTTGGGGCTCTCTGTAGTAAGAATATTCATAAATAAATGAATCACATACTTTGCTGATGAAATCTAAAGATGTTTTCACAGTTCTTAGAGATTATTCTAGACTGATATGGACATTAGTTGTATAAAGCATATGTTTTGTGTCATTTTGAGTGTAATTCACATCTATTCTGAAGAGACAATCTGATTTCACCTGAAGTTTAGAGACAGACTAAACACAGCTCTCATGTCAAAAGGACTGCTGGGATTTGAGCCCAGGATCTCCTGTTTACTAGACAGGCACTGTAACCAACTAAGCCACAGTACCCTCTTTTCGTTCCCAAGCAACTGTCTAAAGGCTCCTTGAGCAATGAATTTACCAAGACCAACATGTTGGGGCTCTCTGTAGTAAGAATATTCATAAATAAATGAATCACATACTTTGCTGATGAAATCTAAAGATTTCTTCACAGTTTTTAGAGATGATTCTAGACTGTGTATGAACATTAGTTGTATAAAGCATATGCTTTGGGTCATTTTGAGTGTCAATCACATCTATTCTGAAGAGACAATCTGATTTCACCTGAAGTTTAGAGACAGACTAAACACATCTCTCATTTCAGAGGCGCTGCTGGGATTCGAGCCCAGATTCCCCTGTTTACAAAACAGGCACTTTCAACAACTAAGCCAAAGCGACTTCTTTTCATGCTCAAGCCACTGTCTAAAGGCTCCTTGAGCAAGGAATTTACCAAGACCAACATGTTGGGGCTCTCTGTAGTAAGAATATTCATAAATAAATGAATCACATACTTTGCTGATGAAATCTAAAGATTTCTTCACAGTTTTTAGAAATGAAATGAAATGATTCTGGACTGTGTATGAACATTAGTTGTATAAAGCACATGCTTTGGGTCATTTTTAGTGTCAATCACATCTATTCTGAAGAGACAATCTGATTTCACCTGAAGTTTAGAGACAGACTAAACACAGCTCTCATGTCAAAGGGACTGCTGGGATTTTAGCCCAGGATCTCTTGTTTACTAGACAGGCACTTTAACCAACTAAGCCACAGTACCCTCTTTTCATTCCCAAGCCACTGTCTAAAGGCTCCTTGAGCAAGGAATTTACCAAGACCAACATGTTGGGGCTCTCTGTAGTAAGAATATTCATAAATAAATGAATCACATACTTTGCTGATGAAATCTAAAGATGTTTTCACAGTTCTTAGAGATGATTCTAGACTGTGTATGAACATTAGTTGTATAAACCACATGTTTTGGGTCATTTTGAATGTCAATCACATCTATTCTGAAGAGCCAATGTGATTTCACCTGAAGTATAGAGACAGACTAAACAAAGCTCTCATGTCAAAGGCACTGCTGGGATTTGAGCCCAGGATCTCCTGTTTACAAGACAGGCACTTTACCACTAAGCAACAGCGCCTCTGTCTTTCTTGGTCTTCTCTCATATGAAAGCTTTGAACCCAGGATCTCCTGTTTACTCGACAGGCACTTTAACCAACTAAGCCACAGCACCCTCTTTTCCTTCCCAAGCCACTGTCTAAATACTCCTTGAGCAAGGCATTTAACGAGACCAACATGCTGGGCTCTCTGTAGTAAGAATATTCATAAATAAATGAATCACATACTTTCCTGATGAAATCTAAAGATGTTTTCACAGTTCTTAGAGATGATTCTAGACTGTGTATGAACATTAGTTGTATAAAGCATATGCTTTAGGTCATTTTGAGCATAAATCACATCTATTCTGAAGAGACAATCTGATTTCACCTGAAGTATAGAGACAGACTAAACACAGCTCTCATGTCAAAGGCACTGCTGGGATTTAAGCCCAGGATCTCCTGTTTACTAGACAGGCACTTTAACCAACTAAGCCACAGCACCATATGATTCACCTTCAGGTCACCTCTAAAGAAGACACTGATGATTTGTTTACTTCATAAGTGCTTCTTTTTGGGGTTGTCTTGGTTGTGAGTATTTCAGCAGACATATCACTGGGCCAATGCAGACACAGTGAATGTCCATTATTTTTTCTAGACACTGAAGTCCATCTGAATTCACCAGGACAGCAAATCTCGATTGTGTGTCACTGGTTGAAGAACACTGACATGTCATTTAAGCAATTTTTATTACCACGACTGTAGCACTGACTTGATTTCTGAATTCAGTAAGTGATACTTGTTGGGGCAGTTTAAATTGATAAAAGCAACTGAATGTGTTGCAAGCCATATTTCATGGGAATCACCCTCAGATCACTTCAAATTGAGCCACTGCGGATTCTTGTGTTCATAAGTGCTTCTCTTTGGGGTTGTCTTGGTTGTGCCAATCTTATTGGATTTATTACAATGTAAATGTTGGCATCAGGGTCCATTATTATTACCCCTACAAAAACACTAACTTTGGTTCACATTGCAGTAAGTGCTTTTTGTTGGGGTAGTTTTGCTGGCTGCTGCATCTTCAAGTGTGTTAGCTGTATATTATTGGGCATGCCATGATACTTTTTTACTCAGATGCTGACTTTGAGTCTTCTAGAAGAATGTCCCTGTTGGAGTAGATATTCAGTACAAACTGTACTTTTTTGTCTCATTTAAAGTATAGCTGATGAAGGTGCAACTGGAGGCCGCCATGATGTAAAGCGCTGCACCAAGAAAACTCATTGTACTTTGATTGACCAATTCATCTTCTGACAATGGCATGCATTCATTTGAGATGATGGGTGCTCATGAAGTGCCTATAGTGCTGTTGTCCACTTACAACAGTCCAGACCATTGAAAGTAATCAAAAAGAAGGCGGAGTTAACTGGAAAGGACTGCTTTCAGCATTTAAGATGAGTGAATGTGCGCAAGAAACGCCACTTCCACTGGGGCACATCACAGAAGGTGCCAAAAAGAACCCCCTGGAATCCAGAGAAGGCTCAAGTTGCAGTGGGAAACTGCAAGTCGCTGATGCTGACCCAACTTGAGCATTGATTGGAGCTTGAATGCAGTAAGTGCTTCTTGTTAGTGCGGTTGAAGATGACAAATGCTACAGACTGTAACTGCAGATAGATGTCATTGGAATCACCTTCAGGTCACCTCTAAAGAAGACACTGATGATTTGTTTTCTTCATAAGTGCTTCTCTTTGGGGTTGTCTTGGTTGTGAGTATTTCAGCAGACATATCACTGGGCCAATGCAGACACAGTGAATGTCCATTATTTTTTCTAGACACTGAAGTCCATCTGAGTTCACCAGGACAGCAAATCTAGATTGTGTGTCACTGGTTGAAGAACACTGACATGTCATTTAAGCAATTTTTATTACCACGACTGTAGCACTGACTTGATTTCTGAATTCAGTAAGTGCTACTTGTTGGGGCAGTTTAAATTGATAAAAGCAACTGAATGTGTTGGAAGCCATATTTCATTGGAATCACCCTCAGATCACTTCAAATTGAGCCACTGCTGATTCTTGTGTTCATAAGTGCTTCTCTTTGGGGTTGTCTTGGTTGTGCCAATCTTATTGGATTTATTACAATGTAAATGTTGGCATCAGGGTCCAGATTTGGCCATTATTATTACCCCTATAAAAACACTAACTTTGGTTCACATTGCAGTAAGTGCTTTTTGTTGGGGTAGTTTTGCTGGCTGCTGCATCTTCAAGTGTGTTAGCTGTATATTATTGGGCATGCCATGATACTTTTTGACTCAGATGCTGACTTTGAGTCTTCTAGAAGAATGTCCCTGTTGGAATAGATATTCAGTACAAACTGTACTTTTTTGTCTCATTTGAAGGTGCAACTGGAGGCCGCCCTGATGTAAAGCGCTGCACCAAGAAAACTCATTGTACTTTGATTGACCAATTCATCTTCTGACAATGGCATGCATTCATTTGAGATGATGGGTGCTCATGAAGTGCCTATAGTGCTGTTGTCCACTTACAACAGTCCAGACCATTGAAAGTAATCAAAAAGAAGGCGGAGTTAGCTGGAAAGGACGGCTTTCAGCATTTAAGATGAGTGAATGTGCGAAAGAAACGACACTTCCACTGGGGCACATCACAGAAGGTGCCAAAAAGAACCCCCTGGAATCCAGAGAAGCTCAAGTTGCAGTGGGAAACTGCAAGTCGCTGATGCTGACAATGTAAATGTTGGCATCAGGGTCCATTATTATTACCCCTACAAAAACACTAACTTTGGTTCACATTGCAGTAAGTGCTTTTTGTTGGGGTAGTTTTGCTGACTGCTGCATCTTCAAGTGTGTTAGCTGTATATTATTGGACATGCCATGATACTTTTTGACTCAGATGCTGACTTTGAGTCTTCTAGAAGAATGTCCCTGTTGGAATAGATATTCAGTACAAACTGTACTTTTTTGTCTCATTTAAAGTACAGCTGATGAAGGTGCAACTGGAGGCCGCCATGATGTAAAGCGCTGCACCAAGAAAACTCATTGTACTTTGATTGACCAATTCATCTTCTGACAATGGCATGTATTCATTTGAGATGATGGGTGCTCATGAAGTGCCTATAGTGCTGTTGTCCAATTACAACAGTCCAGACCATTGAAAGTAATCAAAAAGAAGGCGGAGTTAACTGGAAAGGACGGCTTTCAGCATTTAAGATGAGTGAATGTGCGCAAGAAACGTCACTTCCACTGGGGCACATCACAGAAGGTGCCAAAAAGAACCCCCTGGAATCCAGAGAAGCTCAAGTTGCAGAGGGAAACTGCAAGTTGCTGATGCTGACCCAACTTGAGCATTGATTGGAGCTTGAATGCAGTAAGTGCTTCTTGTTAGTGCGGTTGAAGATGACAAATGCTACAGACTGTAACTGCAGATAGATGTCATTGGAATCACCTTCAGGTCACCTCTAAAGAAGACACTGATGATTTGTTTTCTTCATAAGTGCTTCTCTTTGGGGTTGTCTTGGTTGTGAGTATTTCAGCAGACATATCACTGGGCCAATGCAGACACAGTGAATGTCCATTATTTTTTCTAGACACAAGTCCATCTGAATTCACCAGGACAGCAAATCTCGATTGTGTGTCACTGGTTGAAGAACACTGACATGTCATTTAAGCAATTTTTATTACCACGACTGTAGCACTGACTTGATTTCTGAATTCAGTAAGTGATACTTGTTGTGGCAGTTTAAATTGATAAAAGCAACTGAATGTGTTGGAAGCCATATTTCATGGGAATCACCCTCAGATCACTTCGAATTGAGCCACTGCGGATTCTTGTGTTCATAAGTGCTTCTCTTTGGGGTTGTCTTGGTTGTGCCAATCTTATTGGATTTATTACAATGTAAATGTTGGCATCAGGGTCCAGATTTGGCCATTATTATTACCCCTACAAAAACACTAACTTTGGTTCACATTGCAGTAAGTGCTTTTTGTTGGGGTAGTTTTGCTGGCTGCTGCATCTTCAAGTGTGTTAGCTGTATATTATTGGGCATGCCATGATACTTTTTGACTCAGATGCTGACTTTGAGTCTTCTAGAAGAATGTCCCTGTTGGAATAGATATTCAGTACAAACTGTACTTTTTTGTCTCATTTGAAGGTGCAACTGGAGGCCGCCCTGATGTAAAGCGCTGCACCAAGAAAACTCATTGTACTTTGATTGACCAATTCATCTTCTGACAATGGCATGCATTCATTTGAGATGATGGGTGCTCATGAAGTGCCTATAGTGCTGTTGTCCACTTACAACAGTCCAGACCATTGAAAGTAATCAAAAAGAAGGCGGAGTTAGCTGGAAAGGACGGCTTTCAGCATTTAAGATGAGTGAATGTGCGCAAGAAACGACACTTCCACTGGGGCACATCACAGAAGGTGCCAAAAAGAACCCCCTGGAATCCAGAGAAGCTCAAGTTGCAGTGGGAAACTGCAAGTCGCTGATGCTGACAATGTAAATGTTGGCATCAGGGTCCATTATTATTACCCCTACAAAAACACTAACTTTGGTTCACATTGCAGTAAGTGCTTTTTGTTGGGGTAGTTTTGCTGACTGCTGCATCTTCAAGTGTGTTAGCTGTATATTATTGGACATGCCATGATACTTTTTGACTCAGATGCTGACTTTGAGTCTTCTAGAAGAATGTCCCTGTTGGAATAGATATTCAGTACAAACTGTACTTTTTTGTCTCATTTAAAGTACAGCTGATGAAGGTGCAACTGGAGGCCGCCCTGATGTAAAGCGCTGCACCAAGAAAACTCATTGTACTTTGATTGACCAATTCATCTTCTGACAATGGCATGCATTCATTTGAGATGATGGGTGCTCATGAAGTGCCTATAGTGCTGTTGTCCACTTACAACAGTCCAGACCATTGAAAGTAATCAAAAAGAAGGCGGAGTTAGCTGGAAAGGACGGCTTTCAGCATTTAAGATGAGTGAATGTGCGCAAGAAACGACACTTCCACTGGGGCACATCACAGAAGGTGCCAAAAAGAACCCCCTGGAATCCAGAGAAGCTCAAGTTGCAGTGGGAAACTGCAAGTCGCTGATGCTGACAATGTAAATGTTGGCATCAGGGTCCATTATTATTACCCCTACAAAAACACTAACTTTGGTTCACATTGCAGTAAGTGCTTTTTGTTGGGGTAGTTTTGCTGACTGCTGCATCTTCAAGTGTGTTAGCTGTATATTATTGGACATGCCATGATACTTTTTGACTCAGATGCTGACTTTGAGTCTTCTAGAAGAATGTCCCTGTTGGAATAGATATTCAGTACAAACTGTACTTTTTTGTCTCATTTAAAGTACAGCTGATGAAGGTGCAACTGGAGGCCGCCATGATGTAAAGCGCTGCACCAAGAAAACTCATTTTACTTTGATTGACCAATTCATCTTCTGACAATGGCATGCATTCATTTGAGATGATGGGTGCTCATGAAGTGCCTATAGTGCTGTTGTCCACTTACAACAGTCCAGACCATTGAAAGTAATCAAAAAGAAGGCGGAGTTAACTGGAAAGGACGGCTTTCAGCATTTAAGATGAGTGAATGTGCGCAAGAAACGTCACTTCCACTGGGGCACATCACAGAAGGTGCCAAAAAGAACCCCCTGGAATCCAGAGAAGCTCAAGTTGCAGAGGGAAACTGCAAGTTGCTGATGCTGACCCAACTTGAGCATTGATTGGAGCTTGAATGCAGTAAGTGCTTCTTGTTAGTGCGGTTGAAGATGACAAATGCTACAGACTGTAACTGCAGATAGATGTCATTGGAATCACCTTCAGGTCACCTCTAAAGAAGACACTGATGATTTGTTTTCTTCATAAGTGCTTCTCTTTGGGGTTGTCTTGGTTGTGAGTATTTCAGCAGACATATCACTGGGCCAATGCAGACACAGTGAATGTCCATTATTTTTTCTAGACACTAAGTCCATCTGAATTCACCAGGACAGCAAATCTCGATTGTGTGTCACTGGTTGAAGAACACTGACATGTCATTTAAGCAATTTTTATTACCACGACTGTAGCACTGACTTGATTTCTGAATTCAGTAAGTGCTACTTGTTGGGGCAGTTTAAATTGATAAAAGCAACTGAATGTGTTGGAAGCCATATTTCATGGGAATCACCCTCAGATCACTTCAAATTGAGCCACTGCGGATTCTTGTGTTCATAAGTGCTTCTCTTTGGGGTTGTCTTGGTTGTGCCAATCTTATTGGATTTATTACAATGTAAATGTTGGCATCAGGGTCCAATTGCATTATTATTACCCCTACAAAAACACTAACTTTGGTTCACATTGCAGTAAGTGCTTTTTGTTGGGGTAGTTTTGCTGGCTGCTGCATCTTCAAGTGTGTTAGCTGTATATTATTGGGCATGCCATGATACTTTTTGACTCAGATGCTGACTTTGAGTCTTCTAGAAGAATGTCCCTGTTGGAATAGATATTCAGTACAAACTGTACTTTTTTGTCTCATTTAAAGTACAGCTGATGAAGGTGCAACTGGAGGCCGCCATGATGTAAAGCGCTGCACCAAGAAAACTCATTGTACTTTGATTGACCAATTCATCTTCTGACAATGGCATGCATTCATTTGAGATGATGGGTGCTCATGAAGTGCCTATAGTGCTGTTGTCCACTTACAACAGTCCAGAACATTGAAAGTAATCAAAAAGAAGGCGGAGTTAGCTGGAAAGGACGGCTTTCAGCATTTAAGATGAGTGAATGTGCGCAAGAAACGCCACTTCCACTGGGGCACATCACAGAAGGTGCCAAAAAGAACCCCCTGGAATCCAGAGAAGGTCAAGTTGCAGTGGGAAACTGCAAGTCGCTGATGCTGACCCAACTTGAGCATTGATTGGAGCTTGAATGCAGTAAGTGCTTCTTGTTAGTGCGGTTGAAGATGACAAATGCTACAGACTGTAACTGCAGATAGATGTCATTGGAATCACCTTCAGGTCACCTCTAAAGAAGACACTGATGATTTGTTTTCTTCATAAGTGCTTCTCTTTGGGGTTGTCTTGGTTGTGAGTATTTCAGCAGACATATCACTGGGCCAATGCAGACACAGTGAATGTCCATTATTTTTTCTAGACACTGAAGTCCATCTGAGTTCACCAGGACAGCAAATCTAGATTGTGTGTCACTGGTTGAAGAACACTGACATGTCATTTAAGCAATTTTTATTACCACGACTGTAGCACTGACTTGATTTCTGAATTCAGTAAGTGCTACTTGTTGGGGCAGTTTAAATTGATAAAAGCAACTGAATGTGTTGGAAGCCATATTTCATTGGAATCACCCTCAGATCACTTCAAATTGAGCCACTGCGGATTCTTGTGTTCATAAGTGCTTCTCTGTGGGGTTGTCTTGGTTGTGCCAATCTTATTGGATTTATTACAATGTAAATTTTGGCATCAGGGTCCAGATTTGGCCATTATTATTACCCCTATAAAAACACTAACTTTGGTTCACATTGCAGTAAGTGCTTTTTGTTGGGGTAGTTTTGCTGGCTGCTGCATCTTCAAGTGTGTTAGCTGTATATTATTGGGCATGCCATGATACTTTTTGACTCAGATGCTGACTTTGAGTCTTCTAGAAGAATGTCCCTGTTGGAATAGATATTCAGTACAAACTGTACTTTTTTGTCTCATTTGAAGGTGCAACTGGAGGCCGCCCTGATGTAAAGCGCTGCACCAAGAAAACTCATTGTACTTTGATTGACCAATTCATCTTCTGACAATGGCATGCATTCATTTGAGATGATGGGTGCTCATGAAGTGCCTATAGTGCTGTTGTCCACTTACAACAGTCCAGACCATTGAAAGTAATCAAAAAGAAGGCGGAGTTAGCTGGAAAGGACGGCTTTCAGCATTTAAGATGAGTGAATGTGCGCAAGAAACGACACTTCCACTGGGGCACATCACAGAAGGTGCCAAAAAGAACCCCCTGGAATCCAGAGAAGCTCAAGTTGCAGTGGGAAACTGCAAGTCGCTGATGCTGACAATGTAAATGTTGGCATCAGGGTCCATTATTATTACCCCTACAAAAACACTAACTTTGGTTCACATTGCAGTAAGTGCTTTTTGTTGGGGTAGTTTTGCTGACTGCTGCATCTTCAAGTGTGTTAGCTGTATATTATTGGACATGCCATGATACTTTTTGACTCAGATGCTGACTTTGAGTCTTCTAGAAGAATGTCCCTGTTGGAATAGATATTCAGTACAAACTGTACTTTTTTGTCTCATTTAAAGTACAGCTGATGAAGGTGCAACTGGAGGCCGCCATGATGTAAAGCGCTGCACCAAGAAAACTCATTGTACTTTGATTGACCAATTCATCTTCTGACAATGGCATGCATTCATTTGAGATGATGGGTGCTCATGAAGTGCCTATAGTGCTGTTGTCCACTTACAACAGTCCAGACCATTGAAAGTAATCAAAAAGAAGGCGGAGTTAACTGGAAAGGACGGCTTTCAGCATTTAAGATGAGTGAATGTGCGCAAGAAACGTCACTTCCACTGGGGCACATCACAGAAGGTGCCAAAAAGAACCCCCTGGAATCCAGAGAAGCTCAAGTTGCAGAGGGAAACTGCAAGTTGCTGATGCTGACCCAACTTGAGCATTGATTGGAGCTTGAATGCAGTAAGTGCTTCTTGTTAGTGCGGTTGAAGATGACAAATGCTACAGACTGTAACTGCAGATAGATGTCATTGGAATCACCTTCAGGTCACCTCTAAAGAAGACACTGATGATTTGTTTTCTTCATAAGTGCTTCTCTTTGGGGTTGTCTTGGTTGTGAGTATTTCAGCAGACATATCACTGGGCCAATGCAGACACAGTGAATGTCCATTATTTTTTCTAGACACAAGTCCATCTGAATTCACCAGGACAGCAAATCTCGATTGTGTGTCACTGGTTGAAGAACACTGACATGTCATTTAAGCAATTTTTATTACCACGACTGTAGCACTGACTTGATTTCTGAATTCAGTAAGTGATACTTGTTGTGGCAGTTTAAATTGATAAAAGCAACTGAATGTGTTGGAAGCCATATTTCATGGGAATCACCCTCAGATCACTTCAAATTGAGCCACTGCGGATTCTTGTGTTCATAAGTGCTTCTCTTTGGGGTTGTCTTGGTTGTGCCAATCTTATTGGATTTATTACAATGTAAATGTTGGCATCAGGGTCCAGATTTGGCCATTATTATTACCCCTACAAAAACACTAACTTTGGTTCACATTGCAGTAAGTGCTTTTTGTTGGGGTAGTTTTGCTGGCTGCTGCATCTTCAAGTGTGTTAGCTGTATATTATTGGGCATGCCATGATACTTTTTGATTCAGATGCTGACTTTGAGTCTTCTAGAAGAATGTCCCTGTTGGAGTAGATATTCAGTACAAACTGTACTTTTTTGTCTCATTTAAAGTACAGCTGATGAAGGTGCAACTGGAGGCCGCCATGATGTAAAGCGCTGCACCAAGAAAACTCATTGTACTTTGATTGACCAATTCATCTTCTGACAATGGCATGCATTCATTTGAGATGATGGGTGCTCATGAAGTGCCTATAGTGCTGTTGTCCACTTACAACAGTCCAAAAATTGAAAGTAATCAAAAAGAAGGCGGAGTTAGCTGGAAAGGACGGCTTTCAGCATTTAAGATGAGTGAATGTGCGCAAGAAACGCCACTTCCACTGGGGCACATCACAGAAGGTGCCAAAAAGAACCCCCTGGAATCCAGAGAAGGTCAAGTTGCAGTGGGAAACTGCAAGTCGCTGATGCTGACCCAACTTGAGCATTGATTGGAGCTTGAATGCAGTAAGTGCTTCTTGTTAGTGCGGTTGAAGATGACAAATGCTACAGACTGTAACTGCAGATAGATGTCATTGGAATCACCTTCAGGTCACCTCTAAAGAAGACACTGATGATTTGTTTTCTTCATAAGTGCTTCTCTTTGGGGTTGTCTTGGTTGTGAGTATTTCAGCAGACATATCACTGGGCCAATGCAGACACAGTGAATGTCCATTATTTTTTCTAGACACTGAAGTCCATCTGAGTTCACCAGGACAGCAAATCTAGATTGTGTGTCACTGGTTGAAGAACACTGACATGTCATTTAAGCAATTTTTATTACCACGACTGTAGCACTGACTTGATTTCTGAATTCAGTAAGTGCTACTTGTTGGGGCAGTTTAAATTGATAAAAGCAACTGAATGTGTTGGAAGCCATATTTCATGGGAATCACCCTCAGATCACTTCAAATTGAGCCACTGCGGATTCTTGTGTTCATAAGTGCTTCTCTTTGGGGTTGTCTTGGTTGTGCCAATCTTATTGGATTTATTACAATGTAAATGTTGGCATCAGGGTCCAGATTTGGCCATTATTATTACCCCTACAAAAACACTAACTTTGGTTCACATTGCAGTAAGTGCTTTTTGTTGGGGTAGTTTTGCTGAGCTGCTGCATCTTCAAGTGTGTTAGCTGTATATTATTGGGCATGCCATGATACTTTTTGACTCAGATGCTGACTTTGAGTCTTCTAGAAGAATGTCCCTGTTGGAATAGATATTCAGTACAAACTGTACTTTTTTGTCTAGTTTAAAGTACAGCTGATGAAGGTGCAACTGGAGGCCGCCATGATGTAAAGCGCTGCACCAAGAAAACTCATTGTACTTTGATTGACCAATTCATCTTCTGACAATGGCAGGCATTCATTTGAGATGATGGGTGCTCATGAAGTGCCTATAGTGCTGTTGTCCACTTACAACAGTTCAGAACATTGAAAGTAATCAAAAAGAAGGCGGAGTTAGATGGAAAGGACTGCTTTCAGCATTTAAGATGAGTGAATGTGCGCAAGAAACGCCACTTCCACTGGGGCACATCACAGAAGGTGCCAAAAAGAACCCCCTGGAATCCAGAGAAGGTCAAGTTGCAGTGGGAAACTGCAAGTCGCTGATGCTGACCCAACTTGAGCATTGATTGGAGCTTGAATGCAGTAAGTGCTTCTTGTTAGTGCGGTTGAAGATGACAAATGCTACAGACTGTAACTGCAGATAGATGTCATTGGAATCACCTTCAGGTCTCCTCTAAAGAAGACACTGATGATTTGTTTTCTTCATAAGTGCTTCTCTTTGGGGTTGTCTTGGTTGTGAGTATTTCAGCAGACATATCACTGGGCCAATGCAGACAAAGTGAATGTCCATTATTTTTTCTAGACACTGAAGTCCATCTGAGTTCACCAGGACAGCAAATCTAGATTGTGTGTCACTGGTTGAAGAACACTGACATGTCATTTAAGCAATTTTTATTACCACGACTGTAGCACTGACTTGATATCTGAATTCAGTAAGTGCTACTTGTTGGGGCAGTTTAAATTGATAAAAGCAACTGAATGTGTTGGAAGCCATATTTCATTGGAATCACCCTCAGATCACTTCAAATTGAGCCACTGCTGATTCTTGTGTTCATAAGTGCTTCTCTTTGGGGTTGTCTTGGTTGTGAATATTTCAGCAGACATACCACTGGGCCAATGCAGACACAGTGAATGTCCATTATTTTTTCTAGACACTGAAGTCCATCTGAATTCACCAGGACAGCAAATCTAGATTGTGTGTCACTGGTTGAAGAACACTGACATGTCATTGAAGCAATTTTTATTACCACGACTGTAGCACTGACTTGTTTTCTGAATTCAGTAAGTGCTACTTGTTGGGGCAGTTTAAATTGATAAAAGCAACAGAATGTGTTGGAAGCCATATTTCATGGGAATCACCCTCAGATCACTTCAAATTGAGCCACTGCGGATTCTTGTGTTCATAAGTGCTTCTCTTTGGGGTTGTCTTGGTTGTGCCAATCTTATTGGATTTATTACAATGTAAATGTTGGCATCAGGGTCCATTATTATTACCCCTACAAAAACACTAACTTTGGTTCACATTGCAGTAAGTGCTTTTTGTTGGGGTAGTTTTGCTGACTGCTGCATCTTCAAGTGTGTTAGCTGTATATTATTGGGCATGCCATGATACTTTTTGACTCAGATGCTGACTTTGGGTCTTCTAGAAGAATGTCCCTGTTGGAATAGATATTCAGTACAAACTGTACTTTTTTGTCTAGTTTAAAGTACAGCTGATGAAGGTGCAACTGGAGGCCGCCATGATGTAAAGCGCTGCACCAAGAAAACTCATTGTACTTTGATTGACCAATTCATCTTCTGACAATGGCAGGCATTCATTTGAGATGATGGGTGCTCATGAAGTGCCTATAGTGCTGTTGTCCACTTACAACAGTCCAGACCATTGAAAATAATCAAAAAGAAGGCGGAGTTAGCTGGAAAGGACGGCTTTCAGCATTTAAGATGAGTGAATCTTCGCAAGAAACGGCACTTCCATTGGGGCACATCACAGAAGGTGACAAAAAGAACCCCCTGGAATCCAGAGAAGGTCAAGTTGCAGTGGGAAACTGCAAGTCGCTGATGCTGACCCAACTTGAGCATTGATTGGAGCTTGAATGCAGTAAGTGCTTCTTGTTAGTGCGGTTGAAGATGACAAATGCTACAGACTGTAACTGCAGATAGATGTCATTGGAATCACCTTCAGGTCACCTCTAAAGAAGACACTGATGATTTGTTTTCTTCATAAATGCTTCTCTTTGGGGTTGTCTTGGTTGTGAGTATTTCAGCAGACATATCACTGGGCCAATGCAGACACAGTGAATGTCCATTATTTTTTCTAGACACTGAAGTATATCTGAATTCACCAGGACAGCAAATCTACATTGTGTGTCACTGGTTGAAGAACACTGACATGTCATTTAAGCAATTTTTATTACCACGACTGTAGCACTGACTTGATTTCTGAATTCAGTAAGTGCTACTTGTTGGGGCAGTTTAAATTGATAAAAGCAACTGAATGTGTTGGAAGCCATATTTCATGGGAATCACCCTCAGATCACTTCAAATTGAGCCACTGCGGATTCTTGTGTTCATAAGTGCTTCTCTTTGGGGTTGTCTTGGTTGTGCCAATCTTATTGGATTTATTACAATGTAAATGTTGGCATCAGGGTCCATTATTATTACCCCTACAAAAACACTAACTTTGGTTCACATTGCAGTAAGTGCTTTTTGTTGGGGTAGTTTTGCTGACTGCTGCATCTTCAAGTGTGTTAGCTGTATATTATTGGGCATGCCATGATACTTTTTGACTCAGATGCTGACTTTGAGTCTTCTAGAAGAATGTCCCTGTTGGAATAGATATTCAGTACAAACTGTACTTTTTTGTCTAGTTTAAAGTACAGCTGATGAAGGTGCAACTGGAGGCCGCCATGATGTAAAGCGCTGCACCAAGAAAACTCATTGTACTTTGATTGACCAATTCATCTTCTGACAATGGCAGGCATTCATTTGAGATGATGGGTGCTCATGAAGTGCCTATAGTGCTGTTGTCCACTTACAACAGTCCAGACCATTGAAAGTAATCAAAAAGAAGGCGGAGTTAGCTGGAAAGGACGGCTTTCAGCATTTAAGATGAGTGAATGTGCGCAAGAAACGCCACTTCCACTGGGGCACATCACAGAAGGTGCCAAAAAGAACCCCCTGGAATCCAGAGAAGGTCAAGTTGCAGTGGGAAACTGCAAGTCGCTGATGCTGACCCAACTTGAGCATTGATTGGAGCTTGAATGCAGTAAGTGCTTCTTGTTAGTGCGGTTGAAGATGACAAATGCTACAGACTGTAACTGCAGATAGATGTCATTGGAATCACCTTCAGGTCACCTCTAAAGAAGACACTGATGATTTGTTTTCTTCATAAGTGCTTCTCTTTGGGGTTGTCTTGGTTGTGAGTATTTCAGCAGACATATCACTGGGCCAATGCAGACACAGTGAATGTCCATTATTTTTTCTAGACACTGAAGTCCATCTGAGTTCACCAGGACAGCAAATCTAGATTGTGTGTCACTGGTTGAAGAACACTGACATGTCATTTAAGCAATTTTTATTACCACGACTGTAGCACTGACTTGATTTCTGAATTCAGTAAGTGCTACTTGTTGGGGCAGTTTAAATTGATAAAAGCAACTGAATGTGTTGGAAGCCATATTTCATGGGAATCACCCTCAGATCACTTCAAATTGAGCCACTGCGGATTCTTGTGTTCATAAGTGCTTCTCTTTGGGGTTGTCTTGGTTGTGCCAATCTTATTGGATTTATTACAATGTAAATGTTGGCATCAGGGTCCAGATTTGGCCATTATTATTACCCCTACAAAAACACTAACTTTGGTTCACATTGCAGTAAGTGCTTTTTGTTGGGGTAGTTTTGCTGGCTGCTGCATCTTCAAGTGTGTTAGCTGTATATTATTGGGCATGCCATGATACTTTTTGACTCAGATGCTGACTTTGAGTCTTCTAGAAGAATGTCCCTGTTGGAATAGATATTCAGTACAAACTGTACTTTTTTGTCTCATTTAAAGTACAGCTGATGAAGGTGCAACTGGAGGCCGCCATGATGTAAAGCGCTGCACCAAGAAAACTCATTGTACTTTGATTGACCAATTCATCTTCTGACAATGGCATGCATTCATTTGAGATGATGGGTGCTCATGAAGTGCCTATAGTGCTGTTGTCCACTTACAACAGTCCAGACCATTGAAAGTAATCAAAAAGAAGGCGGAGTTAGCTGGAAAGGACGGCTTTCAGCATTTAAGATGAGTGAATGTGCGCAAGAAACGCACTTCCACTGGGGCACATCACAGAAGGTGCCAAAAAGAACCCCCTGGAATCCAGAGAAGGTCAAGTTGCAGTGGGAAACTGCAAGTCGCTGATGCTGACCCAACTTGAGCATTGATTGGAGCTTGAATGCAGTAAGTGCTTCTTGTTAGTGCGGTTGAAGATGACAAATGCTACAGACTGTAACTGCAGATAGATGTCATTGGAATCACCTTCAGGTCACCTCTAAAGAAGACACTGATGATTTGTTTTCTTCATAAGTGCTTCTCTTTGGGGTTGTCTTGGTTGTGAGTATTTCAGCAGACATATCACTGGGCCAATGCAGACACAGTGAATGTCCATTATTTTTTCTAGACACTGAAGTCCATCTGAATTCACCAGGACAGCAAATCTAGATTGTGTGTCACTGGTTGAAGAACACTGACATGTCATTTAAGCAATTTTTATTACCACGACTGTAGCACTGACTTGATTTCTGAATTCAGTAAGTGCTACTTGTTGGGGCAGTTTAAATTGATAAAAGCAACTGAATGTGTTGGAAGCCATATTTCATGGGAATCACCCTCAGATCACTTCAAATTGAGCCACTGCGGATTCTTGTGTTCATAAGTGCTTCTCTTTGGGGTTGTCTTGGTTGTGCCAATCTTATTGGATTTATTACAATGTAAATGTTGGCATCAGGGTCCATTATTATTACCCCTACAAAAACACTAACTTTGGTTCACATTGCAGTAAGTGCTTTTTGTTGGGGTAGTTTTGCTGACTGCTGCATCTTCAAGTGTGTTAGCTGTATATTATTGGGCATGCCATGATACTTTTTGACTCAGATGCTGACTTTGAGTCTTCTAGAAGAATGTCCCTGTTGGAATAGATATTCAGTACAAACTGTACTTTTTTGTCTCATTTAAAGTACAGCTGATGAAGGTGCAACTGGAGGCCGCCATGATGTAAAGCGCTGCACCAAGAAAACTCATTGTACTTTGATTGACCAATTCATCTTCTGACAATGGCATGCATTCATTTGAGATGATGGGTGCTCATGAAGTGCCTATAGTGCTGTTGTCCACTTACAACAGTCCAGACCATTGAAAGTAATCAAAAAGAAGGCGGAGTTAGCTGGAAAGGACGGCTTTCAGCATTTAAGATGAGTGAATGTGCGCAAGAAACGCCACTTCCACTGGGGCACATCACAGAAGGTGCCAAAAAGAACCCCCTGGAATCCAGAGAAGCTCAAGTTGCAGTGGGAAACTGCAAGTCGCTGATGCTGACCCAACTTGAGCATTGATTGGAGCTTGAATGCAGTAAGTGCTTCTTGTTAGTGCGGTTGAAGATGACAAATGCTACAGACTGTAACTGCAGATAGATGTCATTGGAATCACCTTCAGGTCACCTCTAAAGAAGACACTGATGATTTGTTTTCTTCATAAGTGCTTCTCTTTGGGGTTGTCTTGGTTGTGAGTATTTCAGCAGACATATCACTGGGCCAATGCAGACACAGTGAATGTCCATTATTTTTTCTAGACACTGAAGTCCATCTGAATTCACCAGGACAGCAAATCTAGATTGTGTGTCACTGGTTGAAGAACACTGACATGTCATTTAAGCAATTTTTATTACCACGACTGTAGCACTGACTTGATTTCTGAATTCAGTAAGTGCTACTTGTTGGGGCAGTTTAAATTGATAAAAGCAACTGAATGTGTTGGAAGCCATATTTCATGGGAATCACCCTCAGATCACTTCAAATTGAGCCACTGCGGATTCTTGTGTTCATAAGTGCTTCTCTTTGGGGTTGTCTTGGTTGTGCCAATCTTATTGGATTTATTACAATGTAAATGTTGGCATCAGGGTCCAGATTTGGCCATTATTATTACCCCTACAAAAACACTAACTTTGGTTCACATTGCAGTAAGTGCTTTTTGTTGGGGTAGTTTTGCTGGCTGCTGCATCTTCAAGTGTGTTAGCTGTATATTATTGGGCATGCCATGATACTTTTTGACTCAGATGCTGACTTTGAGTCTTCTAGAAGAATGTCCCTGTTGGAATAGATATTCAGTACAAACTGTACTTTTTTGTCTCATTTAAAGTACAGCTGATGAAGGTGCAACTGGAGGCCGCCATGATGTAAAGCGCTGCACCAAGAAAACTCATTGTACTTTGATTGACCAATTCATCTTCTGACAATGGCATGCATTCATTTGAGATGATGGGTGCTCATGAAGTGCCTATAGTGCTGTTGTCCACTTACAACAGTCCAGACCATTGAAAGTAATCAAAAAGAAGGCGGAGTTAGCTGGAAAGGACGGCTTTCAGCATTTAAGATGAGTGAATGTGCGCAAGAAACGCCACTTCCACTGGGGCACATCACAGAAGGTGCCAAAAAGAACCCCCTGGAATCCAGAGAAGCTCAAGTTGCAGTGGGAAACTGCAAGTCGCTGATGCTGACCCAACTTGAGCATTGATTGGAGCTTGAATGCAGTAAGTGCTTCTTGTTAGTGCGGTTGAAGATGACAAATGCTACAGACTGTAACTGCAGATAGATGTCATTGGAATCACCTTCAGGTCACCTCTAAAGAAGACACTGATGATTTGTTTTCTTCATAAGTGCTTCTCTTTGGGGTTGTCTTGGTTGTGAGTATTTCAGCAGACATATCACTGGGCCAATGCAGACACAGTGAATGTCCATTATTTTTTCTAGACACTGAAGTCCATCTGAATTCACCAGGACAGCAAATCTAGATTGTGTGTCACTGGTTGAAGAACACTGACATGTCATTTAAGCAATTTTTATTACCACGACTGTAGCACTGACTTGATTTCTGAATTCAGTAAGTGCTACTTGTTGGGGCAGTTTAAATTGATAAAAGCAACTGAATGTGTTGGAAGCCATATTTCATGGGAATCACCCTCAGATCACTTCAAATTGAGCCACTGCGGATTCTTGTGTTCATAAGTGCTTCTCTTTGGGGTTGTCTTGGTTGTGCCAATCTTATTGGATTTATTACAATGTAAATGTTGGCATCAGGGTCCATTATTATTACCCCTACAAAAACACTAACTTTGGTTCACATTGCAGTAAGTGCTTTTTGTTGGGGTAGTTTTGCTGACTGCTGCATCTTCAAGTGTGTTAGCTGTATATTATTGGGCATGCCATGATACTTTTTGACTCAGATGCTGACTTTGAGTCTTCTAGAAGAATGTCCCTGTTGGAATAGATATTCAGTACAAACTGTACTTTTTTGTCTCATTTAAAGTACAGCTGATGAAGGTGCAACTGGAGGCCGCCATGATGTAAAGCGCTGCACCAAGAAAACTCATTGTACTTTGATTGACCAATTCATCTTCTGACAATGGCATGCATTCATTTGAGATGATGGGTGCTCATGAAGTGCCTATAGTGCTGTTGTCCACTTACAACAGTCCAGACCATTGAAAGTAATCAAAAAGAAGGCGGAGTTAGCTGGAAAGGACGGCTTTCAGCATTTAAGATGAGTGAATGTGCGCAAGAAACGCCACTTCCACTGGGGCACATCACAGAAGGTGCCAAAAAGAACCCCCTGGAATCCAGAGAAGCTCAAGTTGCAGTGGGAAACTGCAAGTCGCTGATGCTGACCCAACTTGAGCATTGATTGGAGCTTGAATGCAGTAAGTGCTTCTTGTTAGTGCGGTTGAAGATGACAAATGCTACAGACTGTAACTGCAGATAGATGTCATTGGAATCACCTTCAGGTCACCTCTAAAGAAGACACTGATGATTTGTTTTCTTCATAAGTGCTTCTCTTTGGGGTTGTCTTGGTTGTGAGTATTTCAGCAGACATATCACTGGGCCAATGCAGACACAGTGAATGTCCATTATTTTTTCTAGACACTGAAGTCCATCTGAATTCACCAGGACAGCAAATCTAGATTGTGTGTCACTGGTTGAAGAACACTGACATGTCATTTAAGCAATTTTTATTACCACGACTGTAGCACTGACTTGATTTCTGAATTCAGTAAGTGCTACTTGTTGGGGCAGTTTAAATTGATAAAAGCAACTGAATGTGTTGGAAGCCATATTTCATGGGAATCACCCTCAGATCACTTCAAATTGAGCCACTGCGGATTCTTGTGTTCATAAGTGCTTCTCTTTGGGGTTGTCTTGGTTGTGCCAATCTTATTGGATTTATTACAATGTAAATGTTGGCATCAGGGTCCATTATTATTACCCCTACAAAAACACTAACTTTGGTTCACATTGCAGTAAGTGCTTTTTGTTGGGGTAGTTTTGCTGGCTGCTGCATCTTCAAGTGTGTTAGCTGTATATTATTGGGCATGCCATGATACTTTTTGACTCAGATGCTGACTTTGGGTCTTCTAGAAGAATGTCCCTGTTGGAATAGATATTCAGTACAAACTGTACTTTTTTGTCTCATTTAAAGTACAGCTGATGAAGGTGCAACTGGAGGCCGCCATGATGTAAAGCGCTGCACCAAGAAAACTCATTGTACTTTGATTGACCAATTCATCTTCTGACAATGGCATGCATTCATTTGAGATGATGGGTGCTCATGAAGTGCCTATAGTGCTGTTGTCCACTTACAACAGTCCAGAACATTGAAAGTAATCAAAAAGAAGGCGGAGTTAGCTGGAAAGGACGGCTTTCAGCATTTAAGATGAGTGAATGTGCGCAAGAAACGCCACTTCCACTGGGGCACATCACAGAAGGTGCCAAAAAGAACCCCCTGGAATCCAGAGAAGCTCAAGTTGCAGTGGGAAACTGCAAGTCGCTGATGCTGACCCAACTTGAGCATTGATTGGAGCTTGAATGCAGTAAGTGCTTCTTGTTAGTGCGGTTGAAGATGACAAATGCTACAGACTGTAACTGCAGATAGATGTCATTGGAATCACCTTCAGGTCACCTCTAAAGAAGACACTGATGATTTGTTTTCTTCATAAGTGCTTCTCTTTGGGGTTGTCTTGGTTGTGAGTATTTCAGCAGACATATCACTGGGCCAATGCAGACACAGTGAATGTCCATTATTTTTTCTAGACACTGAAGTCCATCTGAATTCACCAGGACAGCAAATCTAGATTGTGTGTCACTGGTTGAAGAACACTGACATGTCATTTAAGCAATTTTTATTACCACGACTGTAGCACTGACTTGATTTCTGAATTCAGTAAGTGCTACTTGTTGGGGCAGTTTAAATTGATAAAAGCAACTGAATGTGTTGGAAGCCATATTTCATGGGAATCACCCTCAGATCACTTCAAATTGAGCCACTGCGGATTCTTGTGTTCATAAGTGCTTCTCTGTGGGGTTGTCTTGGTTGTGCCAATCTTATTGGATTTATTACAATGTAAATGTTGGCATCAGGGTCCAGATTTGGCCATTATTATTACCCCTATAAAAACACTAACTTTGGTTCACATTGCAGTAAGTGCTTTTTGTTGGGGTAGTTTTGCTGGCTGCTGCATCTTCAAGTGTGTTAGCTGTATATTATTGGGCATGCCATGATACTTTTTGACTCAGATGCTGACTTTGAGTCTTCTAGAAGAATGTCCCTGTTGGAATAGATATTCAGTACAAACTGTACTTTTTTGTCTCATTTGAAGGTGCAACTGGAGGCCGCCCTGATGTAAAGCGCTGCACCAAGAAAACTCATTGTACTTTGATTGACCAATTCATCTTCTGACAATGGCATGCATTCATTTGAGATGATGGGTGCTCATGAAGTGCCTATAGTGCTGTTGTCCACTTACAACAGTCCAGACCATTGAAAGTAATCAAAAAGAAGGCGGAGTTAGCTGGAAAGGACGGCTTTCAGCATTTAAGATGAGTGAATGTGCGCAAGAAACGACACTTCCACTGGGGCACATCACAGAAGGTGCCAAAAAGAACCCCCTGGAATCCAGAGAAGCTCAAGTTGCAGTGGGAAACTGCAAGTCGCTGATGCTGACAATGTAAATGTTGGCATCAGGGTCCATTATTATTACCCCTACAAAAACACTAACTTTGGTTCACATTGCAGTAAGTGCTTTTTGTTGGGGTAGTTTTGCTGACTGCTGCATCTTCAAGTGTGTTAGCTGTATATTATTGGGCATGCCATGATACTTTTTGACTCAGATGCTGACTTTGAGTCTTCTAGAAGAATGTCCCTGTTGGAATAGATATTCAGTACAAACTGTACTTTTTTGTCTCATTTAAAGTACAGCTGATGAAGGTGCAACTGGAGGCCGCCATGATGTAAAGCGCTGCACCAAGAAAACTCATTGTACTTTGATTGACCAATTCATCTTCTGACAATGGCATGCATTCATTTGAGATGATGGGTGCTCATGAAGTGCCTATAGTGCTGTTGTCCACTTACAACAGTCCAGACCATTGAAAGTAATCAAAAAGAAGGCGGAGTTAGCTGGAAAGGACGGCTTTCAGCATTTAAGATGAGTGAATGTGCGCAAGAAACGTCACTTCCACTGGGGCACATCACAGAAGGTGCCAAAAAGAACCCCCTGGAATCCAGAGAAGCTCAAGTTGCAGAGGGAAACTGCAAGTTGCTGATGCTGACCCAACTTGAGCATTGATTGGAGCTTGAATGCAGTAAGTGCTTCTTGTTAGTGCGGTTGAAGATGACAAATGCTACAGACTGTAACTGCAGATAGATGTCATTGGAATCACCTTCAGGTCACCTCTAAAGAAGACACTGATGATTTGTTTTCTTCATAAGTGCTTCTCTTTGGGGTTGTCTTGGTTGTGAGTATTTCAGCAGACATATCACTGGGCCAATGCAGACACAGTGAATGTCCATTATTTTTTCTAGACACTGAAGTCCATCTGAATTCACCAGGACAGCAAATCTCGATTGTGTGTCACTGGTTGAAGAACACTGACATGTCATTTAAGCAATTTTTATTACCACGACTGTAGCACTGACTTGATTTCTGAATTCAGTAAGTGATACTTGTTGTGGCAGTTTAAATTGATAAAAGCAACTGAATGTGTTGGAAGCCATATTTCATGGGAATCACCCTCAGATCACTTCAAATTGAGCCACTGCGGATTCTTGTGTTCATAAGTGCTTCTCTTTGGGGTTGTCTTGGTTGTGCCAATCTTATTGGATTTATTACAATGTAAATGTTGGCATCAGGGTCCAGATTTGGCCATTATTATTACCCCTACAAAAACACTAACTTTGGTTCACATTGCAGTAAGTGCTTTTTGTTGGGGTAGTTTTGCTGGCTGCTGCATCTTCAAGTGTGTTAGCTGTATATTATTGGGCATGCCATGATACTTTTTGACTCAGATGCTGACTTTGAGTCTTCTAGAAGAATGTCCCTGTTGGAATAGATATTCAGTACAAACTGTACTTTTTTGTCTCATTTAAAGTACAGCTGATGAAGGTGCAACTGGAGGCCGCCATGATGTAAAGCGCTGCACCAAGAAAACTCATTGTACTTTGATTGACCAATTCATCTTCTGACAATGGCATGCATTCATTTGAGATGATGGGTGCTCATGAAGTGCCTATAGTGCTGTTGTCCACTTACAACAGTCCAGAACATTGAAAGTAATCAAAAAGAAGGCGGAGTTAGCTGGAAAGGACGGCTTTCAGCATTTAAGATGAGTGAATGTGCGCAAGAAACGCCACTTCCACTGGGGCACATCACAGAAGGTGCCAAAAAGAACCCCCTGGAATCCAGAGAAGGTCAAGTTGCAGTGGGAAACTGCAAGTCGCTGATGCTGACCCAACTTGAGCATTGATTGGAGCTTGAATGCAGTAAGTGCTTCTTGTTAGTGCGGTTGAAGATGACAAATGCTACAGACTGTAACTGCAGATAGATGTCATTGGAATCACCTTCAGGTCACCTCTAAAGAAGACACTGATGATTTGTTTTCTTCATAAGTGCTTCTCTTTGGGGTTGTCTTGGTTGTGAGTATTTCAGCAGACATATCACTGGGCCAATGCAGACACAGTGAATGTCCATTATTTTTTCTAGACACTGAAGTCCATCTGAGTTCACCAGGACAGCAAATCTAGATTGTGTGTCACTGGTTGAAGAACACTGACATGTCATTTAAGCAATTTTTATTACCACGACTGTAGCACTGACTTGATATCTGAATTCAGTAAGTGCTACTTGTTGGGGCAGTTTAAATTGATAAAAGCAACTGAATGTGTTGGAAGCCATATTTCATTGGAATCACCCTCAGATCACTTCAAATTGAGCCACTGCTGATTCTTGTGTTCATAAGTGCTTCTCTTTGGGGTTGTCTTGGTTGTGAATATTTCAGCAGACATACCACTGGGCCAATGCAGACACAGTGAATGTCCATTATTTTTTCTAGACACTGAAGTCCATCTGAATTCACCAGGACAGCAAATCTAGATTGTGTGTCACTGGTTGAAGAACACTGACATGTCATTGAAGCAATTTTTATTACCACGACTGTAGCACTGACTTGTTTTCTGAATTCAGTAAGTGCTACTTGTTGGGGCAGTTTAAATTGATAAAAGCAACAGAATGTGTTGGAAGCCATATTTCATGGGAATCACCCTCAGATCACTTCAAATTGAGCCACTGCGGATTCTTGTGTTCATAAGTGCTTCTCTTTGGGGTTGTCTTGGTTGTGCCAATCTTATTGGATTTATTACAATGTAAATGTTGGCATCAGGGTCCATTATTATTACCCCTACAAAAACACTAACTTTGGTTCACATTGCAGTAAGTGCTTTTTGTTGGGGTAGTTTTGCTGACTGCTGCATCTTCAAGTGTGTTAGCTGTATATTATTGGGCATGCCATGATACTTTTTGACTCAGATGCTGACTTTGGGTCTTCTAGAAGAATGTCCCTGTTGGAATAGATATTCAGTACAAACTGTACTTTTTTGTCTCAGTTTAAAGTACAGCTGATGAAGGTGCAACTGGAGGCCGCCATGATGTAAAGCGCTGCACCAAGAAAACTCATTGTACTTTGATTGACCAATTCATCTTCTGACAATGGCATGCATTCATTTGAGATGATGGGTGCTCATGAAGTGCCTATAGTGCTGTTGTCCACTTACAACAGTCCAGACCATTGAAAGTAATCAAAAAGAAGGCGGAGTTAGCTGGAAAGGACGGCTTTCAGCATTTAAGATGAGTGAATGTGCGCAAGAAACGCCACTTCCACTGGGGCACATCACAGAAGGTGCCAAAAAGAACCCCCTGGAATCCAGAGAAGGTCAAGTTGCAGTGGGAAACTGCAAGTCGCTGATGCTGACCCAACTTGAGCATTGATTGGAGCTTGAATGCAGTAAGTGCTTCTTGTTAGTGCGGTTGAAGATGACAAATGCTACAGACTGTAACTGCAGATAGATGTCATTGGAATCACCTTCAGGTCACCTCTAAAGAAGACACTGATGATTTGTTTTCTTCATAAGTGCTTCTCTTTGGGGTTGTCTTGGTTGTGAGTATTTCAGCAGACATATCACTGGGCCAATGCAGACACAGTGAATGTCCATTATTTTTTCTAGACACTGAAGTCCATCTGAATTCACCAGGACAGCAAATCTAGATTGTGTGTCACTGGTTGAAGAACACTGACATGTCATTTAAGCAATTTTTATTACCACGACTGTAGCACTGACTTGATTTCTGAATTCAGTAAGTGCTACTTGTTGGGGCAGTTTAAATTGATAAAAGCAACTGAATGTGTTGGAAGCCATATTTCATGGGAATCACCCTCAGATCACTTCAAATTGAGCCACTGCGGATTCTTGTGTTCATAAGTGCTTCTCTTTGGGGTTGTCTTGGTTGTGCCAATCTTATTGGATTTATTACAATGTAAATGTTGGCATCAGGGTCCAGATTTGGCCATTATTATTACCCCTACAAAAACACTAACTTTGGTTCACATTGCAGTAAGTGCTTTTTGTTGGGGTAGTTTTGCTGGCTGCTGCATCTTCAAGTGTGTTAGCTGTATATTATTGGGCATGCCATGATACTTTTTGACTCAGATGCTGACTTTGAGTCTTCTAGAAGAATGTCCCTGTTGGAATAGATATTCAGTACAAACTGTACTTTTTTGTCTCATTTAAAGTACAGCTGATGAAGGTGCAACTGGAGGCCGCCATGATGTAAAGCGCTGCACCAAGAAAACTCATTGTACTTTGATTGACCAATTCATCTTCTGACAATGGCATGCATTCATTTGAGATGATGGGTGCTCATGAAGTGCCTATAGTGCTGTTGTCCACTTACAACAGTCCAGACCATTGAAAGTAATCAAAAAGAAGGCGGAGTTAGCTGGAAAGGACGGCTTTCAGCATTTAAGATGAGTGAATGTGCGCAAGAAACGCCACTTCCACTGGGGCACATCACAGAAGGTGCCAAAAAGAACCCCCTGGAATCCAGAGAAGCTCAAGTTGCAGTGGGAAACTGCAAGTCGCTGATGCTGACCCAACTTGAGCATTGATTGGAGCTTGAATGCAGTAAGTGCTTCTTGTTAGTGCGGTTGAAGATGACAAATGCTACAGACTGTAACTGCAGATAGATGTCATTGGAATCACCTTCAGGTCACCTCTAAAGAAGACACTGATGATTTGTTTTCTTCATAAGTGCTTCTCTTTGGGGTTGTCTTGGTTGTGAGTATTTCAGCAGACATATCACTGGGCCAATGCAGACACAGTGAATGTCCATTATTTTTTCTAGACACTGAAGTCCATCTGAGTTCACCAGGACAGCAAATCTAGATTGTGTGTCACTGGTTGAAGAACACTGACATGTCATTTAAGCAATTTTTATTACCACGACTGTAGCACTGACTTGATTTCTGAATTCAGTAAGTGCTACTTGTTGGGGCAGTTTAAATTGATAAAAGCAACTGAATGTGTTGGAAGCCATATTTCATGGGAATCACCCTCAGATCACTTCAAATTGAGCCACTGCGGATTCTTGTGTTCATAAGTGCTTCTCTTTGGGGTTGTCTTGGTTGTGCCAATCTTATTGGATTTATTACAATGTAAATGTTGGCATCAGGGTCCAGATTTGGCCATTATTATTACCCCTACAAAAACACTAACTTTGGTTCACATTGCAGTAAGTGCTTTTTGTTGGGGTAGTTTTGCTGAGCTGCTGCATCTTCAAGTGTGTTAGCTGTATATTATTGGGCATGCCATGATACTTTTTGACTCAGATGCTGACTTTGAGTCTTCTAGAAGAATGTCCCTGTTGGAATAGATATTCAGTACAAACTGTACTTTTTTGTCTAGTTTAAAGTACAGCTGATGAAGGTGCAACTGGAGGCCGCCATGATGTAAAGCGCTGCACCAAGAAAACTCATTGTACTTTGATTGACCAATTCATCTTCTGACAATGGCATGCATTCATTTGAGATGATGGGTGCTCATGAAGTGCCTATAGTGCTGTTGTCCACTTACAACAGTCCAGAACATTGAAAGTAATCAAAAAGAAGGCGGAGTTAGCTGGAAAGGACGGCTTTCAGCATTTAAGATGAGTGAATGTGCGCAAGAAACGCCACTTCCACTGGGGCACATCACAGAAGGTGCCAAAAAGAACCCCCTGGAATCCAGAGAAGGTCAAGTTGCAGTGGGAAACTGCAAGTCGCTGATGCTGACCCAACTTGAGCATTGATTGGAGCTTGAATGCAGTAAGTGCTTCTTGTTAGTGCGGTTGAAGATGACAAATGCTACAGACTGTAACTGCAGATAGATGTCATTGGAATCACCTTCAGGTCACCTCTAAAGAAGACACTGATGATTTGTTTTCTTCATAAGTGCTTCTCTTTGGGGTTGTCTTGGTTGTGAGTATTTCAGCAGACATATCACTGGGCCAATGCAGACACAGTGAATGTCCATTATTTTTTCTAGACACTGAAGTCCATCTGAGTTCACCAGGACAGCAAATCTAGATTGTGTGTCACTGGTTGAAGAACACTGACATGTCATTTAAGCAATTTTTATTACCACGACTGTAGCACTGACTTGATATCTGAATTCAGTAAGTGCTACTTGTTGGGGCAGTTTAAATTGATAAAAGCAACTGAATGTGTTGGAAGCCATATTTCATTGGAATCACCCTCAGATCACTTCAAATTGAGCCACTGCTGATTCTTGTGTTCATAAGTGCTTCTCTTTGGGGTTGTCTTGGTTGTGAATATTTCAGCAGACATACCACTGGGCCAATGCAGACACAGTGAATGTCCATTATTTTTTCTAGACACTGAAGTCCATCTGAATTCACCAGGACAGCAAATCTAGATTGTGTGTCACTGGTTGAAGAACACTGACATGTCATTGAAGCAATTTTTATTACCACGACTGTAGCACTGACTTGTTTTCTGAATTCAGTAAGTGCTACTTGTTGGGGCAGTTTAAATTGATAAAAGCAACAGAATGTGTTGGAAGCCATATTTCATGGGAATCACCCTCAGATCACTTCAAATTGAGCCACTGCGGATTCTTGTGTTCATAAGTGCTTCTCTTTGGGGTTGTCTTGGTTGTGCCAATCTTATTGGATTTATTACAATGTAAATGTTGGCATCAGGGTCCATTATTATTACCCCTACAAAAACACTAACTTTGGTTCACATTGCAGTAAGTGCTTTTTGTTGGGGTAGTTTTGCTGACTGCTGCATCTTCAAGTGTGTTAGCTGTATATTATTGGGCATGCCATGATACTTTTTGACTCAGATGCTGACTTTGGGTCTTCTAGAAGAATGTCCCTGTTGGAATAGATATTCAGTACAAACTGTACTTTTTTGTCTAGTTTAAAGTACAGCTGATGAAGGTGCAACTGGAGGCCGCCATGATGTAAAGCGCTGCACCAAGAAAACTCATTGTACTTTGATTGACCAATTCATCTTCTGACAATGGCAGGCATTCATTTGAGATGATGGGTGCTCATGAAGTGCCTATAGTGCTGTTGTCCACTTACAACAGTCCAGAACATTGAAAGTAATCAAAAAGAAGGCGGAGTTAGCTGGAAAGGACGGCTTTCAGCATTTAAGATGAGTGAATGTGCGCAAGAAACGCCACTTCCACTGGGGCACATCACAGAAGGTGCCAAAAAGAACCCCCTGGAATCCAGAGAAGGTCAAGTTGCAGTGGGAAACTGCAAGTCGCTGATGCTGACCCAACTTGAGCATTGATTGGAGCTTGAATGCAGTAAGTGCTTCTTGTTAGTGCGGTTGAAGATGACAAATGCTACAGACTGTAACTGCAGATAGATGTCATTGGAATCACCTTCAGGTCACCTCTAAAGAAGACACTGATGATTTGTTTTCTTCATAAGTGCTTCTCTTTGGGGTTGTCTTGGTTGTGAGTATTTCAGCAGACATATCACTGGGCCAATGCAGACACAGTGAATGTCCATTATTTTTTCTAGACACTGAAGTACATCTGAATTCACCAGGACAGCAAATCTACATTGTGTGTCACTGGTTGAAGAACACTGACATGTCATTTAAGCAATTTTTATTACCACGACTGTAGCACTGACTTGATTTCTGAATTCAGTAAGTGCTACTTGTTGGGGCAGTTTAAATTGATAAAAGCAACTGAATGTGTTGGAAGCCATATTTCATGGGAATCACCCTCAGATCACTTCAAATTGAGCCACTGCGGATTCTTGTGTTCATAAGTGCTTCTCTGTGGGGTTGTCTTGGTTGTGCCAATCTTATTGGATTTATTACAATGTAAATGTTGGCATCAGGGTCCAGATTTGGCCATTATTATTACCCCTATAAAAACACTAACTTTGGTTCACATTGCAGTAAGTGCTTTTTGTTGGGGTAGTTTTGCTGGCTGCTGCATCTTCAAGTGTGTTAGCTGTATATTATTGGGCATGCCATGATACTTTTTGACTCAGATGCTGACTTTGAGTCTTCTAGAAGAATGTCCCTGTTGGAATAGATATTCAGTACAAACTGTACTTTTTTGTCTCATTTGAAGGTGCAACTGGAGGCCGCCCTGATGTAAAGCGCTGCACCAAGAAAACTCATTGTACTTTGATTGACCAATTCATCTTCTGACAATGGCATGCATTCATTTGAGATGATGGGTGCTCATGAAGTGCCTATAGTGCTGTTGTCCACTTACAACAGTCCAGACCATTGAAAGTAATCAAAAAGAAGGCGGAGTTAGCTGGAAAGGACGGCTTTCAGCATTTAAGATGAGTGAATGTGCGCAAGAAACGACACTTCCACTGGGGCACATCACAGAAGGTGCCAAAAAGAACCCCCTGGAATCCAGAGAAGCTCAAGTTGCAGTGGGAAACTGCAAGTCGCTGATGCTGACAATGTAAATGTTGGCATCAGGGTCCATTATTATTACCCCTACAAAAACACTAACTTTGGTTCACATTGCAGTAAGTGCTTTTTGTTGGGGTAGTTTTGCTGACTGCTGCATCTTCAAGTGTGTTAGCTGTATATTATTGGACATGCCATGATACTTTTTGACTCAGATGCTGACTTTGAGTCTTCTAGAAGAATGTCCCTGTTGGAATAGATATTCAGTACAAACTGTACTTTTTTGTCTCATTTAAAGTACAGCTGATGAAGGTGCAACTGGAGGCCGCCATGATGTAAAGCGCTGCACCAAGAAAACTCATTTTACTTTGATTGACCAATTCATCTTCTGACAATGGCATGCATTCATTTGAGATGATGGGTGCTCATGAAGTGCCTATAGTGCTGTTGTCCACTTACAACAGTCCAGACCATTGAAAGTAATCAAAAAGAAGGCGGAGTTAACTGGAAAGGACGGCTTTCAGCATTTAAGATGAGTGAATGTGCGCAAGAAACGTCACTTCCACTGGGGCACATCACAGAAGGTGCCAAAAAGAACCCCCTGGAATCCAGAGAAGCTCAAGTTGCAGAGGGAAACTGCAAGTTGCTGATGCTGACCCAACTTGAGCATTGATTGGAGCTTGAATGCAGTAAGTGCTTCTTGTTAGTGCGGTTGAAGATGACAAATGCTACAGACTGTAACTGCAGATAGATGTCATTGGAATCACCTTCAGGTCACCTCTAAAGAAGACACTGATGATTTGTTTTCTTCATAAGTGCTTCTCTTTGGGGTTGTCTTGGTTGTGAGTATTTCAGCAGACATATCACTGGGCCAATGCAGACACAGTGAATGTCCATTATTTTTTCTAGACACTGAAGTCCATCTGAATTCACCAGGACAGCAAATCTCGATTGTGTGTCACTGGTTGAAGAACACTGACATGTCATTTAAGCAATTTTTATTACCACGACTGTAGCACTGACTTGATTTCTGAATTCAGTAAGTGATACTTGTTGTGGCAGTTTAAATTGATAAAAGCAACTGAATGTGTTGGAAGCCATATTTCATGGGAATCACCCTCAGATCACTTCAAATTGAGCCACTGCGGATTCTTGTGTTCATAAGTGCTTCTCTTTGGGGTTGTCTTGGTTGTGCCAATCTTATTGGATTTATTACAATGTAAATGTTGGCATCAGGGTCCAGATTGGCCATTATTACCCCTACAAAAACACTAACTTTGGTTCACATTGCAGTAAGTGCTTTTTGTTGGGGTAGTTTTGCTGGCTGCTGCATCTTCAAGTGTGTTAGCTGTATATTATTGGGCATGCCATGATACTTTTTGACTCAGATGCTGACTTTGAGTCTTCTAGAAGAATGTCCCTGTTGGAATAGATATTCAGTACAAACTGTACTTTTTTGTCTCATTTAAAGTACAGCTGATGAAGGTGCAACTGGAGGCCGCCATGATGTAAAGCGCTGCACCAAGAAAACTCATTGTACTTTGATTGACCAATTCATCTTCTGACAATGGCATGCATTCATTTGAGATGATGGGTGCTCATGAAGTGCCTATAGTGCTGTTGTCCACTTACAACAGTCCAGAACATTGAAAGTAATCAAAAAGAAGGCGGAGTTAGCTGGAAAGGACGGCTTTCAGCATTTAAGATGAGTGAATGTGCGCAAGAAACGCCACTTCCACTGGGGCACATCACAGAAGGTGCCAAAAAGAACCCCCTGGAATCCAGAGAAGGTCAAGTTGCAGTGGGAAACTGCAAGTCGCTGATGCTGACCCAACTTGAGCATTGATTGGAGCTTGAATGCAGTAAGTGCTTCTTGTTAGTGCGGTTGAAGATGACAAATGCTACAGACTGTAACTGCAGATAGATGTCATTGGAATCACCTTCAGGTCACCTCTAAAGAAGACACTGATGATTTGTTTTCTTCATAAGTGCTTCTCTTTGGGGTTGTCTTGGTTGTGAGTATTTCAGCAGACATATCACTGGGCCAATGCAGACACAGTGAATGTCCATTATTTTTTCTAGACACTGAAGTCCATCTGAATTCACCAGGACAGCAAATCTAGATTGTGTGTCACTGGTTGAAGAACACTGACATGTCATTTAAGCAATTTTTATTACCACGACTGTAGCACTGACTTGTTTTCTGAATTCAGTAAGTGCTACTTGTTGGGGCAGTTTAAATTGATAAAAGCAACTGAATGTGTTGGAAGCCATATTTCATGGGAATCACCCTCAGATCACTTCAAATTGAGCCACTGCGGATTCTTGTGTTCATAAGTGCTTCTCTTTGGGGTTGTCTTGGTTGTGCCAATCTTATTGGATTTATTACAATGTAAATGTTGGCATCAGGGTCCATTATTATTACCCCTACAAAAACACTAACTTTGGTTCACATTGCAGTAAGTGCTTTTTGTTGGGGTAGTTTTGCTGACTGCTGCATCTTCAAGTGTGTTAGCTGTATATTATTGGGCATGCCATGATACTTTTTGACTCAGATGCTGACTTTGAGTCTTCTAGAAGAATGTCCCTGTTGGAATAGATATTCAGTACAAACTGTACTTTTTTGTCTCATTTAAAGTACAGCTGATGAAGGTGCAACTGGAGGCCGCCATGATGTAAAGCGCTGCACCAAGAAAACTCATTGTACTTTGATTGACCAATTCATCTTCTGACAATGGCATGCATTCATTTGAGATGATGGGTGCTCATGAAGTGCCTATAGTGCTGTTGTCCACTTACAACAGTCCAGACCATTGAAAGTAATCAAAAAGAAGGCGGAGTTAGCTGGAAAGGACGGCTTTCAGCATTTAAGATGAGTGAATGTGCGCAAGAAACGCCACTTCCACTGGGGCACATCACAGAAGGTGCCAAAAAGAACCCCCTGGAATCCAGAGAAGCTCAAGTTGCAGTGGGAAACTGCAAGTCGCTGATGCTGACCCAACTTGAGCATTGATTGGAGCTTGAATGCAGTAAGTGCTTCTTGTTAGTGCGGTTGAAGATGACAAATGCTACAGACTGTAACTGCAGATAGATGTCATTGGAATCACCTTCAGGTCACCTCTAAAGAAGACACTGATGATTTGTTTTCTTCATAAGTGCTTCTCTTTGGGGTTGTCTTGGTTGTGAGTATTTCAGCAGACATATCACTGGGCCAATGCAGACACAGTGAATGTCCATTATTTTTTCTAGACACTGAAGTCCATCTGAATTCACCAGGACAGCAAATCTAGATTGTGTGTCACTGGTTGAAGAACACTGACATGTCATTTAAGCAATTTTTATTACCACGACTGTAGCACTGACTTGATTTCTGAATTCAGTAAGTGCTACTTGTTGGGGCAGTTTAAATTGATAAAAGCAACTGAATGTGTTGGAAGCCATATTTCATGGGAATCACCCTCAGATCACTTCAAATTGAGCCACTGCGGATTCTTGTGTTCATAAGTGCTTCTCTGTGGGGTTGTCTTGGTTGTGCCAATCTTATTGGATTTATTACAATGTAAATGTTGGCATCAGGGTCCATTATTATTACCCCTACAAAAACACTAACTTTGGTTCACATTGCAGTAAGTGCTTTTTGTTGGGGTAGTTTTGCTGGCTGCTGCATCTTCAAGTGTGTTAGCTGTATATTATTGGGCATGCCATGATACTTTTTGACTCAGATGCTGACTTTGAGTCTTCTAGAAGAATGTCCCTGTTGGAATAGATATTCAGTACAAACTGTACTTTTTTGTCTCATTTAAAGTACAGCTGATGAAGGTGCAACTGGAGGCCGCCATGATGTAAAGCGCTGCACCAAGAAAACTCATTGTACTTTGATTGACCAATTCATCTTCTGACAATGGCATGCATTCATTTGAGATGATGGGTGCTCATGAAGTGCCTATAGTGCTGTTGTCCACTTACAACAGTCCAGACCATTGAAAGTAATCAAAAAGAAGGCGGAGTTAGCTGGAAAGGACGGCTTTCAGCATTTAAGATGAGTGAATGTGCGCAAGAAACGCCACTTCCACTGGGGCACATCACAGAAGGTGCCAAAAAGAACCCCCTGGAATCCAGAGAAGCTCAAGTTGCAGTGGGAAACTGCAAGTCGCTGATGCTGACCCAACTTGAGCATTGATTGGAGCTTGAATGCAGTAAGTGCTTCTTGTTAGTGCGGTTGAAGATGATAAATGCTACAGACTGTAACTGCAGATAGATGTCATTGGAATCACCTTCAGGTCACCTCTAAAGAAGACACTGATGATTTGTTTTCTTCATAAGTGCTTCTCTTTGGGGTTGTCTTGGTTGTGAGTATTTCAGCAGACATATCACTGGGCCAATGCAGACACAGTGAATGTCCATTATTTTTTCTAGACACTGAAGTCCATCTGAATTCACCAGGACAGCAAATCTAGATTGTGTGTCACTGGTTGAAGAACACTGACATGTCATTTAAGCAATTTTTATTACCACGACTGTAGCACTGACTTGTTTTCTGAATTCAGTAAGTGCTACTTGTTGGGGCAGTTTAAATTGATAAAAGCAACTGAATGTGTTGGAAGCCATATTTCATGGGAATCACCCTCAGATCACTTCAAATTGAGCCACTGCGGATTCTTGTGTTCATAAGTGCTTCTCTGTGGGGTTGTCTTGGTTGTGCCAATCTTATTGGATTTATTACAATGTAAATGTTGGCATCAGGGTCCATTATTATTACCCCTACAAAAACACTAACTTTGGTTCACATTGCAGTAAGTGCTTTTTGTTGGGGTAGTTTTGCTGACTGCTGCATCTTCAAGTGTGTTAGCTGTATATTATTGGGCATGCCATGATACTTTTTGACTCAGATGCTGACTTTGAGTCTTCTAGAAGAATGTCCCTGTTGGAATAGATATTCAGTACAAACTGTACTTTTTTGTCTCATTTAAAGTACAGCTGATGAAGGTGCAACTGGAGGCCGCCATGATGTAAAGCGCTGCACCAAGAAAACTCATTGTACTTTGATTGACCAATTCATCTTCTGACAATGGCATGCATTCATTTGAGATGATGGGTGCTCATGAAGTGCCTATAGTGCTGTTGTCCACTTACAACAGTCCAGACCATTGAAAGTAATCAAAAAGAAGGCGGAGTTAGCTGGAAAGGACGGCTTTCAGCATTTAAGATGAGTGAATGTGCGCAAGAAACGCCACTTCCACTGGGGCACATCACAGAAGGTGCCAAAAAGAACCCCCTGGAATCCAGAGAAGCTCAAGTTGCAGTGGGAAACTGCAAGTCGCTGATGCTGACCCAACTTGAGCATTGATTGGAGCTTGAATGCAGTAAGTGCTTCTTGTTAGTGCGGTTGAAGATGACAAATGCTACAGACTGTAACTGCAGATAGATGTCATTGGAATCACCTTCAGGTCACCTCTAAAGAAGACACTGATGATTTGTTTTCTTCATAAGTGCTTCTCTTTGGGGTTGTCTTGGTTGTGAGTATTTCAGCAGACATATCACTGGGCCAATGCAGACACAGTGAATGTCCATTATTTTTTCTAGACACTGAAGTCCATCTGAATTCACCAGGACAGCAAATCTAGATTGTGTGTCACTGGTTGAAGAACACTGACATGTCATTTAAGCAATTTTTATTACCACGACTGTAGCACTGACTTGTTTTCTGAATTCAGTAAGTGCTACTTGTTGGGGCAGTTTAAATTGATAAAAGCAACTGAATGTGTTGGAAGCCATATTTCATGGGAATCACCCTCAGATCACTTCAAATTGAGCCACTGCGGATTCTTGTGTTCATAAGTGCTTCTCTGTGGGGTTGTCTTGGTTGTGCCAATCTTATTGGATTTATTACAATGTAAATGTTGGCATCAGGGTCCATTATTATTACCCCTACAAAAACACTAACTTTGGTTCACATTGCAGTAAGTGCTTTTTGTTGGGGTAGTTTTGCTGGCTGCTGCATCTTCAAGTGTGTTAGCTGTATATTATTGGGCATGCCATGATACTTTTTGACTCAGATGCTGACTTTGAGTCTTCTAGAAGAATGTCCCTGTTGGAATAGATATTCAGTACAAACTGTACTTTTTTGTCTCATTTAAAGTACAGCTGATGAAGGTGCAACTGGAGGCCGCCATGATGTAAAGCGCTGCACCAAGAAAACTCATTGTACTTTGATTGACCAATTCATCTTCTGACAATGGCATGCATTCATTTGAGATGATGGGTGCTCATGAAGTGCCTATAGTGCTGTTGTCCACTTACAACAGTCCAGACCATTGAAAGTAATCAAAAAGAAGGCGGAGTTAGCTGGAAAGGACGGCTTTCAGCATTTAAGATGAGTGAATGTGCGCAAGAAACGCCACTTCCACTGGGGCACATCACAGAAGGTGCCAAAAAGAACCCCCTGGAATCCAGAGAAGCTCAAGTTGCAGTGGGAAACTGCAAGTCGCTGATGCTGACCCAACTTGAGCATTGATTGGAGCTTGAATGCAGTAAGTGCTTCTTGTTAGTGCGGTTGAAGATGATAAATGCTACAGACTGTAACTGCAGATAGACTGTCATTGGAATCACCTTCAGGTCACCTCTAAAGAAGACACTGATGATTTGTTTTCTTCATAAGTGCTTCTCTTTGGGGTTGTCTTGGTTGTGAGTATTTCAGCAGACATATCACTGGGCCAATGCAGACACAGTGAATGTCCATTATTTTTTCTAGACACTGAAGTCCATCTGAATTCACCAGGACAGCAAATCTAGATTGTGTGTCACTGGTTGAAGAACACTGACATGTCATTTAAGCAATTTTTATTACCACGACTGTAGCACTGACTTGTTTTCTGAATTCAGTAAGTGCTACTTGTTGGGGCAGTTTAAATTGATAAAAGCAACTGAATGTGTTGGAAGCCATATTTCATGGGAATCACCCTCAGATCACTTCAAATTGAGCCACTGCGGATTCTTGTGTTCATAAGTGCTTCTCTGTGGGGTTGTCTTGGTTGTGCCAATCTTATTGGATTTATTACAATGTAAATGTTGGCATCAGGGTCCATTATTATTACCCCTACAAAAACACTAACTTTGGTTCACATTGCAGTAAGTGCTTTTTGTTGGGGTAGTTTTGCTGACTGCTGCATCTTCAAGTGTGTTAGCTGTATATTATTGGGCATGCCATGATACTTTTTGACTCAGATGCTGACTTTGAGTCTTCTAGAAGAATGTCCCTGTTGGAATAGATATTCAGTACAAACTGTACTTTTTTGTCTCATTTAAAGTACAGCTGATGAAGGTGCAACTGGAGGCCGCCATGATGTAAAGCGCTGCACCAAGAAAACTCATTGTACTTTGATTGACCAATTCATCTTCTGACAATGGCATGCATTCATTTGAGATGATGGGTGCTCATGAAGTGCCTATAGTGCTGTTGTCCACTTACAACAGTCCAGACCATTGAAAGTAATCAAAAAGAAGGCGGAGTTAGCTGGAAAGGACGGCTTTCAGCATTTAAGATGAGTGAATGTGCGCAAGAAACGCCACTTCCACTGGGGCACATCACAGAAGGTGCCAAAAAGAACCCCCTGGAATCCAGAGAAGCTCAAGTTGCAGTGGGAAACTGCAAGTCGCTGATGCTGACCCAACTTGAGCATTGATTGGAGCTTGAATGCAGTAAGTGCTTCTTGTTAGTGCGGTTGAAGATGACAAATGCTACAGACTGTAACTGCAGATAGATGTCATTGGAATCACCTTCAGGTCACCTCTAAAGAAGACACTGATGATTTGTTTTCTTCATAAGTGCTTCTCTTTGGGGTTGTCTTGGTTGTGAGTATTTCAGCAGACATATCACTGGGCCAATGCAGACACAGTGAATGTCCATTATTTTTTCTAGACACTGAAGTCCATCTGAATTCACCAGGACAGCAAATCTAGATTGTGTGTCACTGGTTGAAGAACACTGACATGTCATTTAAGCAATTTTTATTACCACGACTGTAGCACTGACTTGTTTTCTGAATTCAGTAAGTGCTACTTGTTGGGGCAGTTTAAATTGATAAAAGCAACTGAATGTGTTGGAAGCCATATTTCATGGGAATCACCCTCAGATCACTTCAAATTGAGCCACTGCGGATTCTTGTGTTCATAAGTGCTTCTCTGTGGGGTTGTCTTGGTTGTGCCAATCTTATTGGATTTATTACAATGTAAATGTTGGCATCAGGGTCCATTATTATTACCCCTACAAAAACACTAACTTTGGTTCACATTGCAGTAAGTGCTTTTTGTTGGGGTAGTTTTGCTGACTGCTGCATCTTCAAGTGTGTTAGCTGTATATTATTGGGCATGCCATGATACTTTTTGACTCAGATGCTGACTTTGAGTCTTCTAGAAGAATGTCCCTGTTGGAATAGATATTCAGTACAAACTGTACTTTTTTGTCTCATTTAAAGTACAGCTGATGAAGGTGCAACTGGAGGCCGCCATGATGTAAAGCGCTGCACCAAGAAAACTCATTGTACTTTGATTGACCAATTCATCTTCTGACAATGGCATGCATTCATTTGAGATGATGGGTGCTCATGAAGTGCCTATAGTGCTGTTGTCCACTTACAACAGTCCAGACCATTGAAAGTAATCAAAAAGAAGGCGGAGTTAGCTGGAAAGGACGGCTTTCAGCATTTAAGATGAGTGAATGTGCGCAAGAAACGCCACTTCCACTGGGGCACATCACAGAAGGTGCCAAAAAGAACCCCCTGGAATCCAGAGAAGCTCAAGTTGCAGTGGGAAACTGCAAGTCGCTGATGCTGACCCAACTTGAGCATTGATTGGAGCTTGAATGCAGTAAGTGCTTCTTGTTAGTGCGGTTGAAGATGACAAATGCTACAGACTGTAACTGCAGATAGATGTCATTGGAATCACCTTCAGGTCACCTCTAAAGAAGACACTGATGATTTGTTTTCTTCATAAGTGCTTCTCTTTGGGGTTGTCTTGGTTGTGAGTATTTCAGCAGACATATCACTGGGCCAATGCAGACACAGTGAATGTCCATTATTTTTTCTAGACACTGAAGTCCATCTGAATTCACCAGGACAGCAAATCTAGATTGTGTGTCACTGGTTGAAGAACACTGACATGTCATTTAAGCAATTTTTATTACCACGACTGTAGCACTGACTTGTTTTCTGAATTCAGTAAGTGCTACTTGTTGGGGCAGTTTAAATTGATAAAAGCAACTGAATGTGTTGGAAGCCATATTTCATGGGAATCACCCTCAGATCACTTCAAATTGAGCCACTGCGGATTCTTGTGTTCATAAGTGCTTCTCTGTGGGGTTGTCTTGGTTGTGCCAATCTTATTGGATTTATTACAATGTAAATGTTGGCATCAGGGTCCATTATTATTACCCCTACAAAAACACTAACTTTGGTTCACATTGCAGTAAGTGCTTTTTGTTGGGGTAGTTTTGCTGCTGCTGCATCTTCAAGTGTGTTAGCTGTATATTATTGGGCATGCCATGATACTTTTTGACTCAGATGCTGACTTTGAGTCTTCTAGAAGAATGTCCCTGTTGGAATAGATATTCAGTACAAACTGTACTTTTTTGTCTCATTTAAAGTACAGCTGATGAAGGTGCAACTGGAGGCCGCCATGATGTAAAGCGCTGCACCAAGAAAACTCATTGTACTTTGATTGACCAATTCATCTTCTGACAATGGCATGCATTCATTTGAGATGATGGGTGCTCATGAAGTGCCTATAGTGCTGTTGTCCACTTACAACAGTCCAGACCATTGAAAGTAATCAAAAAGAAGGCGGAGTTAGCTGGAAAGGACGGCTTTCAGCATTTAAGATGAGTGAATGTGCGCAAGAAACGCCACTTCCACTGGGGCACATCACAGAAGGTGCCAAAAAGAACCCCCTGGAATCCAGAGAAGCTCAAGTTGCAGTGGGAAACTGCAAGTCGCTGATGCTGACCCAACTTGAGCATTGATTGGAGCTTGAATGCAGTAAGTGCTTCTTGTTAGTGCGGTTGAAGATGATAAATGCTACAGACTGTAACTGCAGATAGACTGTCATTGGAATCACCTTCAGGTCACCTCTAAAGAAGACACTGATGATTTGTTTTCTTCATAAGTGCTTCTCTTTGGGGTTGTCTTGGTTGTGAGTATTTCAGCAGACATATCACTGGGCCAATGCAGACACAGTGAATGTCCATTATTTTTTCTAGACACTGAAGTCCATCTGAATTCACCAGGACAGCAAATCTAGATTGTGTGTCACTGGTTGAAGAACACTGACATGTCATTTAAGCAATTTTTATTACCACGACTGTAGCACTGACTTGTTTTCTGAATTCAGTAAGTGCTACTTGTTGGGGCAGTTTAAATTGATAAAAGCAACTGAATGTGTTGGAAGCCATATTTCATGGGAATCACCCTCAGATCACTTCAAATTGAGCCACTGCGGATTCTTGTGTTCATAAGTGCTTCTCTGTGGGGTTGTCTTGGTTGTGCCAATCTTATTGGATTTATTACAATGTAAATGTTGGCATCAGGGTCCATTATTATTACCCCTACAAAAACACTAACTTTGGTTCACATTGCAGTAAGTGCTTTTTGTTGGGGTAGTTTTGCTGACTGCTGCATCTTCAAGTGTGTTAGCTGTATATTATTGGGCATGCCATGATACTTTTTGACTCAGATGCTGACTTTGAGTCTTCTAGAAGAATGTCCCTGTTGGAATAGATATTCAGTACAAACTGTACTTTTTTGTCTCATTTAAAGTACAGCTGATGAAGGTGCAACTGGAGGCCGCCATGATGTAAAGCGCTGCACCAAGAAAACTCATTGTACTTTGATTGACCAATTCATCTTCTGACAATGGCATGCATTCATTTGAGATGATGGGTGCTCATGAAGTGCCTATAGTGCTGTTGTCCACTTACAACAGTCCAGACCATTGAAAGTAATCAAAAAGAAGGCGGAGTTAGCTGGAAAGGACGGCTTTCAGCATTTAAGATGAGTGAATGTGCGCAAGAAACGCCACTTCCACTGGGGCACATCACAGAAGGTGCCAAAAAGAACCCCCTGGAATCCAGAGAAGCTCAAGTTGCAGTGGGAAACTGCAAGTCGCTGATGCTGACCCAACTTGAGCATTGATTGGAGCTTGAATGCAGTAAGTGCTTCTTGTTAGTGCGGTTGAAGATGATAAATGCTACAGACTGTAACTGCAGATAGACGTCATTGGAATCACCTTCAGGTCACCTCTAAAGAAGACACTGATGATTTGTTTTCTTCATAAGTGCTTCTCTTTGGGGTTGTCTTGGTTGTGAGTATTTCAGCAGACATATCACTGGGCCAATGCAGACACAGTGAATGTCCATTATTTTTTCTAGACACTGAAGTCCATCTGAATTCACCAGGACAGCAAATCTAGATTGTGTGTCACTGGTTGAAGAACACTGACATGTCATTTAAGCAATTTTTATTACCACGACTGTAGCACTGACTTGTTTTCTGAATTCAGTAAGTGCTACTTGTTGGGGCAGTTTAAATTGATAAAAGCAACTGAATGTGTTGGAAGCCATATTTCATGGGAATCACCCTCAGATCACTTCAAATTGAGCCACTGCGGATTCTTGTGTTCATAAGTGCTTCTCTGTGGGGTTGTCTTGGTTGTGCCAATCTTATTGGATTTATTACAATGTAAATGTTGGCATCAGGGTCCATTATTATTACCCCTACAAAAACACTAACTTTGGTTCACATTGCAGTAAGTGCTTTTTGTTGGGGTAGTTTTGCTGACTGCTGCATCTTCAAGTGTGTTAGCTGTATATTATTGGGCATGCCATGATACTTTTTGACTCAGATGCTGACTTTGAGTCTTCTAGAAGAATGTCCCTGTTGGAATAGATATTCAGTACAAACTGTACTTTTTTGTCTCATTTAAAGTACAGCTGATGAAGGTGCAACTGGAGGCCGCCATGATGTAAAGCGCTGCACCAAGAAAACTCATTGTACTTTGATTGACCAATTCATCTTCTGACAATGGCATGCATTCATTTGAGATGATGGGTGCTCATGAAGTGCCTATAGTGCTGTTGTCCACTTACAACAGTCCAGACCATTGAAAGTAATCAAAAAGAAGGCGGAGTTAGCTGGAAAGGACGGCTTTCAGCATTTAAGATGAGTGAATGTGCGCAAGAAACGCCACTTCCACTGGGGCACATCACAGAAGGTGCCAAAAAGAACCCCCTGGAATCCAGAGAAGCTCAAGTTGCAGTGGGAAACTGCAAGTCGCTGATGCTGACCCAACTTGAGCATTGATTGGAGCTTGAATGCAGTAAGTGCTTCTTGTTAGTGCGGTTGAAGATGACAAATGCTACAGACTGTAACTGCAGATAGATGTCATTGGAATCACCTTCAGGTCACCTCTAAAGAAGACACTGATGATTTGTTTTCTTCATAAGTGCTTCTCTTTGGGGTTGTCTTGGTTGTGAGTATTTCAGCAGACATATCACTGGGCCAATGCAGACACAGTGAATGTCCATTATTTTTTCTAGACACTGAAGTCCATCTGAATTCACCAGGACAGCAAATCTAGATTGTGTGTCACTGGTTGAAGAACACTGACATGTCATTTAAGCAATTTTTATTACCACGACTGTAGCACTGACTTGTTTTCTGAATTCAGTAAGTGCTACTTGTTGGGGCAGTTTAAATTGATAAAAGCAACTGAATGTGTTGGAAGCCATATTTCATGGGAATCACCCTCAGATCACTTCAAATTGAGCCACTGCGGATTCTTGTGTTCATAAGTGCTTCTCTGTGGGGTTGTCTTGGTTGTGCCAATCTTATTGGATTTATTACAATGTAAATGTTGGCATCAGGGTCCATTATTATTACCCCTACAAAAACACTAACTTTGGTTCACATTGCAGTAAGTGCTTTTTGTTGGGGTAGTTTTGCTGGCTGCTGCATCTTCAAGTGTGTTAGCTGTATATTATTGGGCATGCCATGATACTTTTTGACTCAGATGCTGACTTTGAGTCTTCTAGAAGAATGTCCCTGTTGGAATAGATATTCAGTACAAACTGTACTTTTTTGTCTCATTTAAAGTACAGCTGATGAAGGTGCAACTGGAGGCCGCCATGATGTAAAGCGCTGCACCAAGAAGACTCATTGTACTTTGATTGACCAATTCATCTTCTGACAATGGCATGCATTCATTTGAGATGATGGGTGCTCATGAAGTGCCTATAGTGCTGTTGTCCACTTACAACAGTCCAGACCATTGAAAGTAATCAAAAAGAAGGCGGAGTTAGCTGGAAAGGACGGCTTTCAGCATTTAAGATGAGTGAATGTGCGCAAGAAACGCCACTTCCACTGGGGCACATCACAGAAGGTGCCAAAAAGAACCCCCTGGAATCCAGAGAAGCTCAAGTTGCAGTGGGAAACTGCAAGTCGCTGATGCTGACCCAACTTGAGCATTGATTGGAGCTTGAATGCAGTAAGTGCTTCTTGTTAGTGCGGTTGAAGATGATAAATGCTACAGACTGTAACTGCAGATAGACTGTCATTGGAATCACCTTCAGGTCACCTCTAAAGAAGACACTGATGATTTGTTTTCTTCATAAGTGCTTCTCTTTGGGGTTGTCTTGGTTGTGAGTATTTCAGCAGACATATCACTGGGCCAATGCAGACACAGTGAATGTCCATTATTTTTTCTAGACACTGAAGTCCATCTGAATTCACCAGGACAGCAAATCTAGATTGTGTGTCACTGGTTGAAGAACACTGACATGTCATTTAAGCAATTTTTATTACCACGACTGTAGCACTGACTTGTTTTCTGAATTCAGTAAGTGCTACTTGTTGGGGCAGTTTAAATTGATAAAAGCAACTGAATGTGTTGGAAGCCATATTTCATGGGAATCACCCTCAGATCACTTCAAATTGAGCCACTGCGGATTCTTGTGTTCATAAGTGCTTCTCTGTGGGGTTGTCTTGGTTGTGCCAATCTTATTGGATTTATTACAATGTAAATGTTGGCATCAGGGTCCATTATTATTACCCCTACAAAAACACTAACTTTGGTTCACATTGCAGTAAGTGCTTTTTGTTGGGGTAGTTTTGCTGGACTGCTGCATCTTCAAGTGTGTTAGCTGTATATTATTGGGCATGCCATGATACTTTTTGACTCAGATGCTGACTTTGAGTCTTCTAGAAGAATGTCCCTGTTGGAATAGATATTCAGTACAAACTGTACTTTTTTGTCTCATTTAAAGTACAGCTGATGAAGGTGCAACTGGAGGCCGCCATGATGTAAAGCGCTGCACCAAGAAAACTCATTGTACTTTGATTGACCAATTCATCTTCTGACAATGGCATGCATTCATTTGAGATGATGGGTGCTCATGAAGTGCCTATAGTGCTGTTGTCCACTTACAACAGTCCAGACCATTGAAAGTAATCAAAAAGAAGGCGGAGTTAGCTGGAAAGGACGGCTTTCAGCATTTAAGATGAGTGAATGTGCGCAAGAAACGCCACTTCCACTGGGGCACATCACAGAAGGTGCCAAAAAGAACCCCCTGGAATCCAGAGAAGCTCAAGTTGCAGTGGGAAACTGCAAGTCGCTGATGCTGACCCAACTTGAGCATTGATTGGAGCTTGAATGCAGTAAGTGCTTCTTGTTAGTGCGGTTGAAGATGATAAATGCTACAGACTGTAACTGCAGATAGACTGTCATTGGAATCACCTTCAGGTCACCTCTAAAGAAGACACTGATGATTTGTTTTCTTCATAAGTGCTTCTCTTTGGGGTTGTCTTGGTTGTGAGTATTTCAGCAGACATATCACTGGGCCAATGCAGACACAGTGAATGTCCATTATTTTTTCTAGACACTGAAGTCCATCTGAATTCACCAGGACAGCAAATCTAGATTGTGTGTCACTGGTTGAAGAACACTGACATGTCATTTAAGCAATTTTTATTACCACGACTGTAGCACTGACTTGTTTTCTGAATTCAGTAAGTGCTACTTGTTGGGGCAGTTTAAATTGATAAAAGCAACTGAATGTGTTGGAAGCCATATTTCATGGGAATCACCCTCAGATCACTTCAAATTGAGCCACTGCGGATTCTTGTGTTCATAAGTGCTTCTCTGTGGGGTTGTCTTGGTTGTGCCAATCTTATTGGATTTATTACAATGTAAATGTTGGCATCAGGGTCCATTATTATTACCCCTACAAAAACACTAACTTTGGTTCACATTGCAGTAAGTGCTTTTTGTTGGGGTAGTTTTGCTGGCTGCTGCATCTTCAAGTGTGTTAGCTGTATATTATTGGGCATGCCATGATACTTTTTGACTCAGATGCTGACTTTGAGTCTTCTAGAAGAATGTCCCTGTTGGAATAGATATTCAGTACAAACTGTACTTTTTTGTCTCATTTAAAGTACAGCTGATGAAGGTGCAACTGGAGGCCGCCATGATGTAAAGCGCTGCACCAAGAAGACTCATTGTACTTTGATTGACCAATTCATCTTCTGACAATGGCATGCATTCATTTGAGATGATGGGTGCTCATGAAGTGCCTATAGTGCTGTTGTCCACTTACAACAGTCCAGACCATTGAAAGTAATCAAAAAGAAGGCGGAGTTAGCTGGAAAGGACGGCTTTCAGCATTTAAGATGAGTGAATGTGCGCAAGAAACGCCACTTCCACTGGGGCACATCACAGAAGGTGCCAAAAAGAACCCCCTGGAATCCAGAGAAGCTCAAGTTGCAGTGGGAAACTGCAAGTCGCTGATGCTGACCCAACTTGAGCATTGATTGGAGCTTGAATGCAGTAAGTGCTTCTTGTTAGTGCGGTTGAAGATGATAAATGCTACAGACTGTAACTGCAGATAGACGTCATTGGAATCACCTTCAGGTCACCTCTAAAGAAGACACTGATGATTTGTTTTCTTCATAAGTGCTTCTCTTTGGGGTTGTCTTGGTTGTGAGTATTTCAGCAGACATATCACTGGGCCAATGCAGACACAGTGAATGTCCATTATTTTTTCTAGACACTGAAGTCCATCTGAATTCACCAGGACAGCAAATCTAGATTGTGTGTCACTGGTTGAAGAACACTGACATGTCATTTAAGCAATTTTTATTACCACGACTGTAGCACTGACTTGTTTTCTGAATTCAGTAAGTGCTACTTGTTGGGGCAGTTTAAATTGATAAAAGCAACTGAATGTGTTGGAAGCCATATTTCATGGGAATCACCCTCAGATCACTTCAAATTGAGCCACTGCGGATTCTTGTGTTCATAAGTGCTTCTCTGTGGGGTTGTCTTGGTTGTGCCAATCTTATTGGATTTATTACAATGTAAATGTTGGCATCAGGGTCCATTATTATTACCCCTACATAAACACTAACTTTGGTTCACATTGCAGTAAGTGCTTTTTGTTGGGGTAGTTTTGCTGACTGCTGCATCTTCAAGTGTGTTAGCTGTATATTATTGGGCATGCCATGATACTTTTTGACTCAGATGCTGACTTTGAGTCTTCTAGAAGAATGTCCCTGTTGGAATAGATATTCAGTACAAACTGTACTTTTTTGTCTCATTTAAAGTACAGCTGATGAAGGTGCAACTGGAGGCCGCCATGATGTAAAGCGCTGCACCAAGAAAACTCATTGTACTTTGATTGACCAATTCATCTTCTGACAATGGCATGCATTCATTTGAGATGATGGGTGCTCATGAAGTGCCTATAGTGCTGTTGTCCACTTACAACAGTCCAGACCATTGAAAGTAATCAAAAAGAAGGCGGAGTTAGCTGGAAAGGACGGCTTTCAGCATTTAAGATGAGTGAATGTGCGCAAGAAACGCCACTTCCACTGGGGCACATCACAGAAGGTGCCAAAAAGAACCCCCTGGAATCCAGAGAAGCTCAAGTTGCAGTGGGAAACTGCAAGTCGCTGATGCTGACCCAACTTGAGCATTGATTGGAGCTTGAATGCAGTAAGTGCTTCTTGTTAGTGCGGTTGAAGATGACAAATGCTACAGACTGTAACTGCAGATAGATGTCATTGGAATCACCTTCAGGTCACCTCTAAAGAAGACACTGATGATTTGTTTTCTTCATAAGTGCTTCTCTTTGGGGTTGTCTTGGTTGTGAGTATTTCAGCAGACATATCACTGGGCCAATGCAGACACAGTGAATGTCCATTATTTTTTCTAGACACTGAAGTCCATCTGAATTCACCAGGACAGCAAATCTAGATTGTGTGTCACTGGTTGAAGAACACTGACATGTCATTTAAGCAATTTTTATTACCACGACTGTAGCACTGACTTGTTTTCTGAATTCAGTAAGTGCTACTTGTTGGGGCAGTTTAAATTGATAAAAGCAACTGAATGTGTTGGAAGCCATATTTCATGGGAATCACCCTCAGATCACTTCAAATTGAGCCACTGCGGATTCTTGTGTTCATAAGTGCTTCTCTGTGGGGTTGTCTTGGTTGTGCCAATCTTATTGGATTTATTACAATGTAAATGTTGGCATCAGGGTCCATTATTATTACCCCTACATAAACACTAACTTTGGTTCACATTGCAGTAAGTGCTTTTTGTTGGGGTAGTTTTGCTGACTGCTGCATCTTCAAGTGTGTTAGCTGTATATTATTGGGCATGCCATGATACTTTTTGACTCAGATGCTGACTTTGAGTCTTCTAGAAGAATGTCCCTGTTGGAATAGATATTCAGTACAAACTGTACTTTTTTGTCTCATTTAAAGTACAGCTGATGAAGGTGCAACTGGAGGCCGCCATGATGTAAAGCGCTGCACCAAGAAAACTCATTGTACTTTGATTGACCAATTCATCTTCTGACAATGGCATGCATTCATTTGAGATGATGGGTGCTCATGAAGTGCCTATAGTGCTGTTGTCCACTTACAACAGTCCAGACCATTGAAAGTAATCAAAAAGAAGGCGGAGTTAGCTGGAAAGGACGGCTTTCAGCATTTAAGATGAGTGAATGTGCGCAAGAAACGCCACTTCCACTGGGGCACATCACAGAAGGTGCCAAAAAGAACCCCCTGGAATCCAGAGAAGCTCAAGTTGCAGTGGGAAACTGCAAGTCGCTGATGCTGACCCAACTTGAGCATTGATTGGAGCTTGAATGCAGTAAGTGCTTCTTGTTAGTGCGGTTGAAGATGATAAATGCTACAGACTGTAACTGCAGATAGACGTCATTGGAATCACCTTCAGGTCACCTCTAAAGAAGACACTGATGATTTGTTTTCTTCATAAGTGCTTCTCTTTGGGGTTGTCTTGGTTGTGAGTATTTCAGCAGACATATCACTGGGCCAATGCAGACACAGTGAATGTCCATTATTTTTTCTAGACACTGAAGTCCATCTGAATTCACCAGGACAGCAAATCTAGATTGTGTGTCACTGGTTGAAGAACACTGACATGTCATTTAAGCAATTTTTATTACCACGACTGTAGCACTGACTTGTTTTCTGAATTCAGTAAGTGCTACTTGTTGGGGCAGTTTAAATTGATAAAAGCAACTGAATGTGTTGGAAGCCATATTTCATGGGAATCACCCTCAGATCACTTCAAATTGAGCCACTGCGGATTCTTGTGTTCATAAGTGCTTCTCTGTGGGGTTGTCTTGGTTGTGCCAATCTTATTGGATTTATTACAATGTAAATGTTGGCATCAGGGTCCATTATTATTACCCCTACAAAAACACTAACTTTGGTTCACATTGCAGTAAGTGCTTTTTGTTGGGGTAGTTTTGCTGGCTGCTGCATCTTCAAGTGTGTTAGCTGTATATTATTGGGCATGCCATGATACTTTTTGACTCAGATGCTGACTTTGAGTCTTCTAGAAGAATGTCCCTGTTGGAATAGATATTCAGTACAAACTGTACTTTTTTGTCTCATTTAAAGTACAGCTGATGAAGGTGCAACTGGAGGCCGCCATGATGTAAAGCGCTGCACCAAGAAGACTCATTGTACTTTGATTGACCAATTCATCTTCTGACAATGGCATGCATTCATTTGAGATGATGGGTGCTCATGAAGTGCCTATAGTGCTGTTGTCCACTTACAACAGTCCAGACCATTGAAAGTAATCAAAAAGAAGGCGGAGTTAGCTGGAAAGGACGGCTTTCAGCATTTAAGATGAGTGAATGTGCGCAAGAAACGCCACTTCCACTGGGGCACATCACAGAAGGTGCCAAAAAGAACCCCCTGGAATCCAGAGAAGCTCAAGTTGCAGTGGGAAACTGCAAGTCGCTGATGCTGACCCAACTTGAGCATTGATTGGAGCTTGAATGCAGTAAGTGCTTCTTGTTAGTGCGGTTGAAGATGATAAATGCTACAGACTGTAACTGCAGATAGACGTCATTGGAATCACCTTCAGGTCACCTCTAAAGAAGACACTGATGATTTGTTTTCTTCATAAGTGCTTCTCTTTGGGGTTGTCTTGGTTGTGAGTATTTCAGCAGACATATCACTGGGCCAATGCAGACACAGTGAATGTCCATTATTTTTTCTAGACACTGAAGTCCATCTGAATTCACCAGGACAGCAAATCTAGATTGTGTGTCACTGGTTGAAGAACACTGACATGTCATTTAAGCAATTTTTATTACCACGACTGTAGCACTGACTTGTTTTCTGAATTCAGTAAGTGCTACTTGTTGGGGCAGTTTAAATTGATAAAAGCAACTGAATGTGTTGGAAGCCATATTTCATGGGAATCACCCTCAGATCACTTCAAATTGAGCCACTGCGGATTCTTGTGTTCATAAGTGCTTCTCTGTGGGGTTGTCTTGGTTGTGCCAATCTTATTGGATTTATTACAATGTAAATGTTGGCATCAGGGTCCATTATTATTACCCCTACATAAACACTAACTTTGGTTCACATTGCAGTAAGTGCTTTTTGTTGGGGTAGTTTTGCTGACTGCTGCATCTTCAAGTGTGTTAGCTGTATATTATTGGGCATGCCATGATACTTTTTGACTCAGATGCTGACTTTGAGTCTTCTAGAAGAATGTCCCTGTTGGAATAGATATTCAGTACAAACTGTACTTTTTTGTCTCATTTAAAGTACAGCTGATGAAGGTGCAACTGGAGGCCGCCATGATGTAAAGCGCTGCACCAAGAAGACTCATTGTACTTTGATTGACCAATTCATCTTCTGACAATGGCATGCATTCATTTGAGATGATGGGTGCTCATGAAGTGCCTATAGTGCTGTTGTCCACTTACAACAGTCCAGACCATTGAAAGTAATCAAAAAGAAGGCGGAGTTAGCTGGAAAGGACGGCTTTCAGCATTTAAGATGAGTGAATGTGCGCAAGAAACGCCACTTCCACTGGGGCACATCACAGAAGGTGCCAAAAAGAACCCCCTGGAATCCAGAGAAGCTCAAGTTGCAGTGGGAAACTGCAAGTCGCTGATGCTGACCCAACTTGAGCATTGATTGGAGCTTGAATGCAGTAAGTGCTTCTTGTTAGTGCGGTTGAAGATGATAAATGCTACAGACTGTAACTGCAGATAGACGTCATTGGAATCACCTTCAGGTCACCTCTAAAGAAGACACTGATGATTTGTTTTCTTCATAAGTGCTTCTCTTTGGGGTTGTCTTGGTTGTGAGTATTTCAGCAGACATATCACTGGGCCAATGCAGACACAGTGAATGTCCATTATTTTTTCTAGACACTGAAGTCCATCTGAATTCACCAGGACAGCAAATCTAGATTGTGTGTCACTGGTTGAAGAACACTGACATGTCATTTAAGCAATTTTTATTACCACGACTGTAGCACTGACTTGTTTTCTGAATTCAGTAAGTGCTACTTGTTGGGGCAGTTTAAATTGATAAAAGCAACTGAATGTGTTGGAAGCCATATTTCATGGGAATCACCCTCAGATCACTTCAAATTGAGCCACTGCGGATTCTTGTGTTCATAAGTGCTTCTCTGTGGGGTTGTCTTGGTTGTGCCAATCTTATTGGATTTATTACAATGTAAATGTTGGCATCAGGGTCCATTATTATTACCCCTACATAAACACTAACTTTGGTTCACATTGCAGTAAGTGCTTTTTGTTGGGGTAGTTTTGCTGACTGCTGCATCTTCAAGTGTGTTAGCTGTATATTATTGGGCATGCCATGATACTTTTTGACTCAGATGCTGACTTTGAGTCTTCTAGAAGAATGTCCCTGTTGGAATAGATATTCAGTACAAACTGTACTTTTTTGTCTCATTTAAAGTACAGCTGATGAAGGTGCAACTGGAGGCCGCCATGATGTAAAGCGCTGCACCAAGAAAACTCATTGTACTTTGATTGACCAATTCATCTTCTGACAATGGCATGCATTCATTTGAGATGATGGGTGCTCATGAAGTGCCTATAGTGCTGTTGTCCACTTACAACAGTCCAGACCATTGAAAGTAATCAAAAAGAAGGCGGAGTTAGCTGGAAAGGACGGCTTTCAGCATTTAAGATGAGTGAATGTGCGCAAGAAACGCCACTTCCACTGGGGCACATCACAGAAGGTGCCAAAAAGAACCCCCTGGAATCCAGAGAAGCTCAAGTTGCAGTGGGAAACTGCAAGTCGCTGATGCTGACCCAACTTGAGCATTGATTGGAGCTTGAATGCAGTAAGTGCTTCTTGTTAGTGCGGTTGAAGATGATAAATGCTACAGACTGTAACTGCAGATAGACGTCATTGGAATCACCTTCAGGTCACCTCTAAAGAAGACACTGATGATTTGTTTTCTTCATAAGTGCTTCTCTTTGGGGTTGTCTTGGTTGTGAGTATTTCAGCAGACATATCACTGGGCCAATGCAGACACAGTGAATGTCCATTATTTTTTCTAGACACTGAAGTCCATCTGAATTCACCAGGACAGCAAATCTAGATTGTGTGTCACTGGTTGAAGAACACTGACATGTCATTTAAGCAATTTTTATTACCACGACTGTAGCACTGACTTGTTTTCTGAATTCAGTAAGTGCTACTTGTTGGGGCAGTTTAAATTGATAAAAGCAACTGAATGTGTTGGAAGCCATATTTCATGGGAATCACCCTCAGATCACTTCAAATTGAGCCACTGCGGATTCTTGTGTTCATAAGTGCTTCTCTGTGGGGTTGTCTTGGTTGTGCCAATCTTATTGGATTTATTACAATGTAAATGTTGGCATCAGGGTCCATTATTATTACCCCTACATAAACACTAACTTTGGTTCACATTGCAGTAAGTGCTTTTTGTTGGGGTAGTTTTGCTGACTGCTGCATCTTCAAGTGTGTTAGCTGTATATTATTGGGCATGCCATGATACTTTTTGACTCAGATGCTGACTTTGAGTCTTCTAGAAGAATGTCCCTGTTGGAATAGATATTCAGTACAAACTGTACTTTTTTGTCTCATTTAAAGTACAGCTGATGAAGGTGCAACTGGAGGCCGCCATGATGTAAAGCGCTGCACCAAGAAGACTCATTGTACTTTGATTGACCAATTCATCTTCTGACAATGGCATGCATTCATTTGAGATGATGGGTGCTCATGAAGTGCCTATAGTGCTGTTGTCCACTTACAACAGTCCAGACCATTGAAAGTAATCAAAAAGAAGGCGGAGTTAGCTGGAAAGGACGGCTTTCAGCATTTAAGATGAGTGAATGTGCGCAAGAAACGCCACTTCCACTGGGGCACATCACAGAAGGTGCCAAAAAGAACCCCCTGGAATCCAGAGAAGCTCAAGTTGCAGTGGGAAACTGCAAGTCGCTGATGCTGACCCAACTTGAGCATTGATTGGAGCTTGAATGCAGTAAGTGCTTCTTGTTAGTGCGGTTGAAGATGATAAATGCTACAGACTGTAACTGCAGATAGACGTCATTGGAATCACCTTCAGGTCACCTCTAAAGAAGACACTGATGATTTGTTTTCTTCATAAGTGCTTCTCTTTGGGGTTGTCTTGGTTGTGAGTATTTCAGCAGACATATCACTGGGCCAATGCAGACACAGTGAATGTCCATTATTTTTTCTAGACACTGAAGTCCATCTGAATTCACCAGGACAGCAAATCTAGATTGTGTGTCACTGGTTGAAGAACACTGACATGTCATTTAAGCAATTTTTATTACCACGACTGTAGCACTGACTTGTTTTTCTGAATTCAGTAAGTGCTACTTGTTGGGGCAGTTTAAATTGATAAAAGCAACTGAATGTGTTGGAAGCCATATTTCATGGGAATCACCCTCAGATCACTTCAAATTGAGCCACTGCGGATTCTTGTGTTCATAAGTGCTTCTCTGTGGGGTTGTCTTGGTTGTGCCAATCTTATTGGATTTATTACAATGTAAATGTTGGCATCAGGGTCCATTATTATTACCCCTACATAAACACTAACTTTGGTTCACATTGCAGTAAGTGCTTTTTGTTGGGGTAGTTTTGCTGACTGCTGCATCTTCAAGTGTGTTAGCTGTATATTATTGGGCATGCCATGATACTTTTTGACTCAGATGCTGACTTTGAGTCTTCTAGAAGAATGTCCCTGTTGGAATAGATATTCAGTACAAACTGTACTTTTTTGTCTCATTTAAAGTACAGCTGATGAAGGTGCAACTGGAGGCCGCCATGATGTAAAGCGCTGCACCAAGAAGACTCATTGTACTTTGATTGACCAATTCATCTTCTGACAATGGCATGCATTCATTTGAGATGATGGGTGCTCATGAAGTGCCTATAGTGCTGTTGTCCACTTACAACAGTCCAGACCATTGAAAGTAATCAAAAAGAAGGCGGAGTTAGCTGGAAAGGACGGCTTTCAGCATTTAAGATGAGTGAATGTGCGCAAGAAACGCCACTTCCACTGGGGCACATCACAGAAGGTGCCAAAAAGAACCCCCTGGAATCCAGAGAAGCTCAAGTTGCAGTGGGAAACTGCAAGTCGCTGATGCTGACCCAACTTGAGCATTGATTGGAGCTTGAATGCAGTAAGTGCTTCTTGTTAGTGCGGTTGAAGATGATAAATGCTACAGACTGTAACTGCAGATAGACGTCATTGGAATCACCTTCAGGTCACCTCTAAAGAAGACACTGATGATTTGTTTTCTTCATAAGTGCTTCTCTTTGGGGTTGTCTTGGTTGTGAGTATTTCAGCAGACATATCACTGGGCCAATGCAGACACAGTGAATGTCCATTATTTTTTCTAGACACTGAAGTCCATCTGAATTCACCAGGACAGCAAATCTAGATTGTGTGTCACTGGTTGAAGAACACTGACATGTCATTTAAGCAATTTTTATTACCACGACTGTAGCACTGACTTGTTTTCTGAATTCAGTAAGTGCTACTTGTTGGGGCAGTTTAAATTGATAAAAGCAACTGAATGTGTTGGAAGCCATATTTCATGGGAATCACCCTCAGATCACTTCAAATTGAGCCACTGCGGATTCTTGTGTTCATAAGTGCTTCTCTGTGGGGTTGTCTTGGTTGTGCCAATCTTATTGGATTTATTACAATGTAAATGTTGGCATCAGGGTCCATTATTATTACCCCTACAAAAACACTAACTTTGGTTCACATTGCAGTAAGTGCTTTTTGTTGGGGTAGTTTTGCTGGCTGCTGCATCTTCAAGTGTGTTAGCTGTATATTATTGGGCATGCCATGATACTTTTTGACTCAGATGCTGACTTTGAGTCTTCTAGAAGAATGTCCCTGTTGGAATAGATATTCAGTACAAACTGTACTTTTTTGTCTCATTTAAAGTACAGCTGATGAAGGTGCAACTGGAGGCCGCCATGATGTAAAGCGCTGCACCAAGAAAACTCATTGTACTTTGACCAATTCATCTTCTGACAATGTCATGCATTCATTTGAGATGATGGGTGCTCATGAAGTGCCTATAGTGCTGTTGTCCACTTACAACAGTCCAGACCATTGAAAGTAATCAAAAAGATGGCGGAGTTAGCTGGAAAGGACGGCTTTCAGCATTTAAGATAAGTGAATGTGCGCAAGAAACGGCACTTCCACTGGGGCACATCACAGAACGTGCCAAAAAGAACCCCCTGGAATCCAGAGAAGCTCAAGTTGCAGTGGGAAACTGCAAGTTGCTGATGCTGACCCAACTTGAGCATTGATTGGAGCTTGAATGCAGTAAGTGCTTCTTGTTAGTGCGGTTGAAGATGACAAATGCTACAGACTGTAACTGCAGATAGATGTCATTGGAATCACCTTCAGGTCACCTCTAAAGAAGACACTGATGATTTGTTTTCTTCATAAGTACTTCTCTTTGGGGTTGTCTTGGTTTTGAGTATTTCAGCAGACATATCACTGGGCCAATGCAGACACAGTGAATGTCCATTATTTTTTCTAGATACTGAAGTCCATCTGAATTCACCAGGACAGCAAATCTAGATTGTGTGTCACTGGTTGAAGAACACTGACATGTCATTTAAGCAATTTTTATTACCACGACTGTAGCACTGACTTGTTTTCTGAATTCAGTAAGTGCTACTTGTTGGGGCAGTTTAAATTGATAAAAGCAACTGAATGTGTTGGAAGCCATATTTCATGGGAATCACCCTCAGATCACTTCAAATTGAGCCACTGCGGATTCTTGTGTTCATAAGTGCTTCTCTTTGGGGTTGTCTTGGTTGTGCCAATCTTATTGGATTTATTACAATGTAAATGCTGGCATCAGGGTCCAGATTTGGCCATTATTATTACCCCTACAAAAACACTAACTTTGGTTCACATTGCAGTAAGTGCTTTTTGTTGGGGTAGTTTTGCTGGCTGCTGCATCTTCAAGTGTGTTAGCTAAATATTATTGGGCATGCCATGATACTTTTTGACTCAGATGCTGACTTTGAGTCTTCTAGAAGAATGTGCAAGTCGCTGATGTTGACCCAACTTGAGCATTGATTGGAGCTTGAATTCAGTAAGTGCTTCTTGTTAGTGCGGTTGAAGATGACAAATGCTACAGACTGTAACTGCAGATAGATATCATTGGAATCACCTTCAGGTCAGGTTATAATTGGCTTCCCCATTTTATTCTGTAGTTTGAGTAAAGCGTGAATCTATTTAACTTTTAACTATCACACTATTATTACATAGGTATTGAAACATTGGACATCCACACTGGGGAAGCTGTGTGTACACCAGTAAGTATACAGACTGTACGTCATCTGTACATTACAGTTGTAGTACCAGTAGACCTGCACATGAACATAAATACATAAAAGTTTCTGAGCTCTACACATTTGTGAACACAAGTAACTTCCTCATTACGTTGTCTGTCCCTCTTCGAATACCTTTGGTAGGCTGTCTGCAACATCCAGACAATTTGATTGGAATCCCGGGTGATCTGTTTTGCCGGTTGTTTGCACCATGTCCCTCATATTCATTGAGTTCCTCCATGACATCCTTTTCTTGGCAGCAGCTCTTCAATTGCTTTCATAATTGTACAGTTTTCACACGTGCACCTAATTGTACAAACAAAGAGTGGTGAGGACATGTACACAATATGCAATATCCAGAAAAAAGGCTAATATTAACATTATCTTAATTTCATACGATTTATATGCCTGTGTTTCACGACAGTTGGATCTACCTAGTAACTTTTTACCCGTTTCTCGTAAAGTTACGACATCGTAACTTCCATGAAAATCTGGTAAGTTTTACGGCTACTATAGGCAGCTGTAAGTTTGTCAGTGGGCAGACTATACTTTATAAACCAGTGCTGTCCTGTTTGTTAGCTAATAGCTACTGCTTTTTATACAGCTCGTAATATATGAAGTTTGACATCAGACACAACGATAGAACCTCAACCACAGAAACTTCGAGAAAGAATCAAGTTATCAAGCTTTACAGACGTCGATGTGTCTAAGTTGAAAAATAATTATTTAGCTATCGAACAATTTGCGGACAACTAGTCGGGTTCCATAACAATTCAAGGAAACTAAGCTATCGACTCGATATAGGATAGCGTGTGATCTATTTACGATCGAGGATAATGTTACGTTTTATTATGATGTATTTACTATATATTGAGAAGTTCTATGAACCATAGTCAAATGTATATATCTGTCTGTGTTCTGTTGCTGAACAGGATCTCCACCAAATCCAGGATCACCGTCACCATCATCTGCATGTTCGCTCACGTCTGTGTCTCCATCTTGAATACTGTGTCTTGAGCTGGTCTGTTTCCACCACGTTAAACTCGCCCGCATGTACTAAATCCACGACACCGGCATCCTCTTCAATAAACTCCTCTTCTTGAAAGTGCAACGAGTGATGACTCACTGTCACTCGATTCTGTTGAAATATCCGAGCCAGAGTCCGCCATGTCGTCTGTGTATTCAACTGGTGGACTGTGGACCGGCGTCGGCTGTTTCCGGTAGCGGCGATCTAAATCGTGATTTTTTAAATACTGCGGGCATAGTGTCATCAATAACACATCATTTTACACCACAAATAGCATTTACTATCATCAGTAGAATTTCATATTTATCATTTCGTAGGCCCTTTAAGACGAAACATTTTTGAATAAAAGGTATTTTCCTCGTAAATACAGTATCAAAAATGTAAAAAGTATAATTGCGAAAAAGGAAATTTGTGTTTTTCTCTTTCTTGCAAAAGCAAAGATACCAACTGGTGCTGAAAGACAATCGTCCCCGCTTACGTCCAACAGTCTCAGCTTGGAGAGTTTGAACCCTGAGAGGTCACTGCAGCATTGAGTACAAAGTCAGGCTGTGACGTAAATCACTCCCGACCTCTCGGTCTGTAAAAGTACGCTCTGTGTTATTAGTAATTTAATTAAATTAATAAAAGCAATTTTATTTTTAAATGCTATATAGTTCAATGTTAAGTGACAATAAATATTGTCAAAATGTTTTTGAATTGTATTTTCTTTATTAGATTTGATAGTACAGATGTTGATACAGCTACTGGGCTGCTTCAACATATATCACACTAATTCATAATGCAAGTTAGACATTATGATGCTCCGGACCTTTGCTTGAGAAAATGTTCTCTAACTGGACCTCTTAGAATTTTTGTTGATTTAGAGAAATATATCGATAACTTTTGAATAGATTTAAATAACATTTGCTACATATTTTCAAGGTCTCCTGAGCATGGCTGTAGTAGTTTCATTTTCGTTTGATACATTTTAGGTAAGTGCATTGTATGATATTTTTTAAAGAAAAAAAGTACCAGTACTATAAAAAGTACAATAATAATAATAATAATAATATCAATGAGAGAATGTAATTTCTTATAGAATAATTAGATTAACATGTTCAAACAAAAGCACACAGGAAGTTACACAGTGAGGACTAAAGTGTTGATGACATGCTGACCAGAGGAACGCTGCATTAGTAAAGAGAACACTGCTCACTACAACAGTAAAGCTTTAAAGAGAACAATCTGCATTACCACTTTGGACTCCACAAAAAAAGAACCTGAGCATTTATTGTTATTTCATTTGGCCTTTGCTTCACTTTAATTTGGCTTTTTACTATTGAAAAGTTACAAGTGGTGGGAAGAATAGCTGAAGTTTCTAAACAGTCAAAGAAGGCCATCATTGGATACCTCATACATTCATCAAATACACACTTTTAGGACAAACAAAGACTTTAAGACCCTTTGAATCCTGCAAAAGAAAAAAACATTACATGGAATAAACCTAAATTACAAACAAGCTACAGGAAACCGTTATATTTAATATGACGATGTGTCTAAACAATGTTAATCCACCCATCTTCTACAACAGACTCCTCCTGCAGGGACCGATCCCAGCATGCATTAGGTGAAAGAAACTCTAGACATTCTGTGGAAACCAAACTCTCCATCATAAACCCAAAGCATGCATGGTCAGGCTCCAGCTCTTGCAACCAGGGAACCAACATTTATGAATTGACAAAACTTTCAACTGAAATTATAAAACGTTATGTGATAGAAATGACAGAAGCCGTAAAAAAATGTGAGTGAACTGAAGAGGCTTCTTGTTCGGTGCTGGTGAAGCACCGGCCTTGTTGTAAAAGTCTGACGCAGTCTGCAACTGCACTTTCATGCGCAGCCCTGAGTTGTACAATGACTATACTTGATCCTTGACTTGTTTCCTGTGTGGGGGCTGCAGCGGTCCTCAGTACTGAACCAGCGAGAACACGTTGTGGGATTTCAGTTTGTCGATGCCGTTCATCTCTTTGAGCTCGATGACCACCATGCAGCCCAGAATATCAGCCTGCTGCTTCCCCAGCAGCTCACAGGCTGCATACAATGTCCCTACAAAACACACACGCACTTTAAAATACAAAATAGTTCCTACTGTGTGGCCTAAGAATGACCAACAAGTAGTATTTTAAAAGCTAATTATTAATTGATCACTTAAAGAATAGAGAAACAGAATTGTTAATTGACATTTAAATGAGATATAGATATATATATATATATATATATATATATATATATATATATATAATAATCATTTAAATGCATCCTTATATTATCGGTTTAAATATTTGTTTAATTAAACATTTCTTCACTTCCAGTTTGACACTTTACACTTTGTTTAGGTCCCTTCCTTAGTGCCATGAGTCAACTGTTTAGGAGTAGACTTGCTGTCCTTCAACAATAGTTTACTGGCTCAAAAATAGTCCTATTTGGATCACATGATTTTCCCATTAAGATCATTCAAGTGTCATCTAAATCAAATAATCTCATCAGACGCATCAGAAAGAAGACACTTAAAAAATTAAAGTGGCAGAGCCAGACAATCTTTACCAGAGCCACCAGGCAGGGGCCAGTACACACTTTGGAGTGGCACATGCATTAGTATCTTGTTTCAGTTTCTTCTGTGTGACATGGCATTGTACAGAGGTTAAATTAAAAATATTATTATTAGCCGCTTTCACTACTTTTGCAGCTTTACACAAAGCTCTACAACCGTACTCTTGATGTTTCCTGTACCCCTTCTTTTGGCCACACTATGCAAGTAGATTTCACAAGGCGAACTTCGGCCTGACGGTCCTTGATATTAAAAGCATTCGATTCAAAACATTTAGACTGCACTGAGTCACAATATAAAAAGAAGTTCTTGTGCGAGTGGAACAACTTCCACTCGCACAAAGAACATGCAGGTTGTGCTGAGCTGAGGGGGACTTGATGCTGTGTAATATTTTCCTGTGAGGGATAAACACTGTTCAAAGAAATTACTGACTGCATAAATGAGGTAACTTCAGACAGTCCTGAGCAACAAACCAACCAGGGTGCACTCTGATATCCACTTTCTGAAACGGGGCCCAGCTCTCACCCAGCCATATCAAAAGCCAATAGTTATTAAGGTCTAGCATGCTCGCACCCGTCCTTCACTAAAATGGATTCATTCATGAAACAGTTAAAACTATCGTAATCTTTCTGGTAATTTTACTGCCAGGAGTGACTGGGTTTATTTCACATCAGCAAAACTCTGTTTAAGCTGCCCACAGAGGGGCTGGGGGACTGTGGGTTTACTCCGATATTCTTCCTCCATCCTCGATCACTTGACCTGGAGATCGATCGAGACCACCACTTTGAAAGACGTCCCAATTCCTCAATTGCCCTCAGAGGAGTCGAGGACTCGAGGATGGAGGAGGCTTCTAGAGGAGAGGAGAGGGAAGCGCGGATACACAAGTGCAGCATTTGCAGAAGTGTTATCGCTACACGTATATAAATGCTCCACAGCTGACTAAAGCCATGGACCCCAGGGGCTAAAGTCTGGCCATTGATGCAGTCTTGTAAGCTGATGACAGTCAATATAAATCCATAATGTCAGCAGTATCCTCTCATTGATAAAAACGGAAGGATAAAGTGTCAGTAAGGACCAATGTTTGACTTTTTTACCGTTATTTGTTTGCAACAGAAGTCCGACTGAATCTGGTGATTCACATGACGGTTATTAAGCAGATCGAAACAGATCCTCACCTCCAGTAGCCAAAAGGTCATCAATGATAAGAACCTTCTGTCCTGGAGCGACTGCATCCTCCTGGATCTCTGCTTCCGCCTAGAGGAACACAAGCAAGACTCTTGAACATACTGTTCATCAGACTGCAGATTGTTCAGCAGAGCAGTGCAGTAAAGAGAAGCAATCCTGTATTTGTGGCTAAGTGGGGGTTCATTGTGTCGGTGGTCTTGCCAACTGATCTTACAAGGTAGTATGTAAGAAACTATTTATTGCAAGTTACTATATCACACAAACTGGCCACAAAACAATAAACATATTCACTGTGTAATGCACTGCAGTGGGAGAGTGCATGTACACATGTTCAATCTGGTGTTACTTAAAGTAAACTTTGTGTAGGCTGCAGATGGTTATAATAATAATAACAACAACAACAGCACTTTAAACGACCAGGCCAACATTTTAGGGAACATGCTCGTCAACCCAGAGACTAGATCAGGAGTATTCATCTAAAATTCTAAGAGTTCCAGTTAGAGAAAATTTCCGTGAGCATCATAATGTCCAACGTGCGTTATGAATTAGTGTGATATATATTGAAGCAGCCTAGTCTGCACGTCATCAACAACTGACTGTCAAATCTAATAAAGAAAGTACAATTTAAAAACCTTTAGACAATATTTATTGTCACTTAACATTGAACAGATATATATATAATACTGTAGATATGTATAGGGTTCTTCTCGGGCTGCATTTAAAAATACAATTGAGAAAATAAATAAAATAGCTTTTGAAAAATTGTGCATCTTAAAATAAAGTGCTTAATCTTAGAAAAATTAAATAAAGTGTAGCAGCAGCTTGAGTTTCCCTTTAACTGTCTCAACCAATGTTAGAATAAATCGGTCTCAACACATCTTAACAATTGAACAGTTTAACCCAGGCTAGTACATCCTGGGTTAAACTGTTCTCTGTGGCTGATGATGCTGACAGGTGGCCTATTTATTATTATTTATTTATTATTTTGTCACAAATCAAAATCATATTGTGCTCCGAGTGCTTATTTTCTGTGCCATGAGTATTTATATTTCTCTCCCCGTCTGCCGCTCACTCGTCTCTTCTTCAGTGTTTCTCTCCCTTTTCTCTCCCTTTCTCCGTCTTCTCTCCCTCCCTCGCTAACTCGTCTGTCACTCGCCTCTCATCGGTCTGTATTCAGTCTCTATGTTTGCCACCTGGAATGCACAGATTTGATTGGCTGAGTAGCATCACGTGACATGTCTTAACTTGCATGTAATTGGTCTGTGAGTTTCCTGAACCGCTAAACCAGTGCCGTAAGAACGAGAAAAACTGCGCCGGTTAAAATAAAAGCGCCACGTCAAAATTGAAAATCCCTCAATTATTTATTATAGGGTAGGTCGGCGTCTGGGTCCGGACTCGGACCGTGGTCCGCCTGTTAGTGACCCCTGGACTAGAAGATCTAATCAATTAGATTTATGTTTGCTAATATGCTGTACTGCATTACTGTATGTTCATTAATGAACATGTGCGTGCATGCGTGTGTGCGTTGCTTACCTTGCCGTACTCCAAATCATATGACACAGATATAGTGGTTCCAGGCAGTTTGCCTTTCTTTCTAACCAGGACAAAGCCAACACCTAGCCGCTGGGCGAGCAGAGGACCAAACAGGAAACCACGAGCATCTAAACCTGTCAGAAATATATGTGGCACCATATGCATTAGAAAGACTTATTAGGACTGGATATACAGTAGATAGAAAATGAATACACCCTCCTTCAAGAGTTTTGTTGGTTTCTGCTTATGGACAGCAACCCTGAAGTCCATCTACAGATTTCAGCGTTTCCATTTAATAACCTAGAAAGTTTCATAATTGGGACATAGTACTTTTTCCGAACATGTTGCCTTGAACTTTGACCCTCTTGCTCATATATCCCCTGGGCTTCTGGGTCAGAACAGCCAGAAAAGCATGCTAGCTGCAAAATGTGACTGGATGCAGTAGGACATCTTGGTATTTTTGGCATGCTGCATTTGGGACACATTATTTTTGGCATACTTAACAGTATGGTAGTGTGGATAATTGAATGCAGTTTCATAAAGAACCAAAACTATTTTTACACTTCTCAAACGGTGGGCTGGCTGGTACTTTATAAAAAGGTACATTAGGACTGGATATACAGTAGATAGAAAATGAATACACCCTCCTTCAAGAGTTTTGTTGGTTTCTGCTTATGGACAGCAACCCTGAAGTCCATCTACAGATTTCAGCGTTTCCATTTAATAACCTAGAAAGTTTCATAATTGGGACATAGTACTTTTTCCGAACATGTTGCCTTGAACTTTGACCCTCTTGCTCATATATCCCCTGGGCTTCTGGGTCAGAACAGCCAGAAAAGCATGCTAGCTGCAAAATGTGACTGGATGCAGTAGGACATCTTGGTATTTTTGGCATGCTGCATTTGGGACACATTATTTTTGGCATACTTAACAGTATGGTAGTGTGGATAATTGAATGCAGTTTCATAAAGAACCAAAACTATTTTTACACTTCTCAAACGGTGGGCTGGCTGGTACTTTATAAAAAGGTACAGTCACCACTCTCCTAAGCCTGCTCCTTTAAGACTCGTAAAGTAAAGAGTACTAGCTTACATTCAAAAGGTGCTTTGCTTTGGTTTCTTACCTACGATCAGATCAACCTGCTGGTGATTCTTCCTTACATGTTCTTCAAATAGGTCGGTCACTGCTGTCAGAGCAGCTGGATCCTTCAGGATTGGACAGATATCCCTGCAGCATTCACACATTACATTAATATCTGTACATGGTTATCACTATGAAACACATTTATAAGGGGAGAACACATTCCCTAGAAGTTGTTTATGAACTTCTGCTTCCTATGATGTAATCTTCTATCAGCACACCTGATTGAGCTAGTAACTAAAACTTTTTAGGAATTACATGTACAGTATATAGCGGGGTTGCCGAGTGCTGAGGCGCATGTGTGTAAAAGTCATCAAAGCTCTGATGACTCAATAACTGCAGAGTTCCAAACCAGCTCTGGCATTAATATCAGCAACAACATCTTAATGCTTCATCTTACCATCTTAAGTAAGATATTTTTGGACAATTCTATGCATCCAACTTTGTGGAAACAGTTTGGGGAAGAACCTTCTCTGTTCCAGCATGACTCTGCCCCAGTGCACAAAGCAAGGTCCATAAAGACACGGTGTGATGAGTTTGGTGTGGAAGAACTTGACTGGCCTGCACAGAGCTCTGACCTCAACCCCATTCAACACCTTTGGGATGAACTAGAACGGAGATTGCGAGCCAGGCACTCTCGTCCAACATCAGTGTCTGACCTCACTGATGCTCTTCTGGATGAACGGGCAAACATTCCCACGGACACGCTGCAAAATGTTGTAGAAAGCCTTCCAGAAGAGTGGACGCTGTTATAGCTGCAAACGGGGACCAACTTCTTATTAATGCCTATGAATTTGGAATGGGATGTCATAAAAGCTCCTGTATGTGTAATGTGGAGGTGGCCCAATACTTTTGTCCATATCTACATTTACAGTAATATAAGAGAGAAAACCTACACATTGTCAAACTGGAGCAAGAGAATGGTTGGTATTTCTCCAAATTGAATGACTTAATTCATCAATCATCAAAATGTTTGTCATTTAGTGTTCTGCTGATCAACTAATTAACAAATCTTCAGCACTAAACAAAGGCCTTAGTTTCAGAAAGAAACAGTACTGGAATGTAAAAGTTCAGCAAGGTACAGCACGCTTCTGGTGATGACGTTACTTTTACTTTTTATCTCATTACATTTATTCTGTATTCTGTGGTTGAGATGAGAAAGGGGGGAAAGCGGGAGTGTTCATCTATTACACCTCAGGCCCTAACTGACCCTCACTTACAGGTAGCTGCAGCGAACAGGTAAAGCAACTTTACTAACGCGGTTCATTCTTTGGCGAGAACAAACAATGTAGCCTGCAGGTGGACGGGTAGACACAGAGGAAGATAAAACAGAAATGCCATTAGACACCGCTTCAGAACGGTATATTTTACTTTTTGAGAAATCTTTTTATTATTTTTTATCAACCCGCACAACTATCTGTCGTCTGTCGGCAACGGGTGAACCACACGTGCGGTAAGTAACCTGTGCTGTTCGGGGCTCCTTCCTTCACCAGCTGTGGGGAGCATGCGGAGCCTTCATTAATGACGAGCTCTTCATGCTCTGCCTGACTGACATACGGGAAGCCGTAGCTTGGAAGAGACGGACCCCGTATGAACCCCTAACGCAGAGAAAGCTTTAAACACACTCTCACCTGAACAGGATGCCTTTCTTTGGATAGTCTGGAAAAGCTCGGATGTGTCTCTGGACCAGCTGGAGTTTTGACTCTGGGCTTGCTGCCATTCTAGCGAACTGTATCACTCTGCTGTCACTTCGTGCTGCGCTCTCAGTTTTTCTTCTTCTTTGTTTTTTGTTTTTACAAACGTTGAAGGTGCATGCCGCCACCTACTGCCCCGGAGTGTGTAACTCCATTACTTTGACAGCTTTCATAAAGATAATATTTAAAAATATATATTAAAAAGAAATCCACTACTTTCTTCCTCTTGACAGTGTGCACACAGCATTAAGACGCATTACCATTATCTTCCAGATTTAGCTAGGCTATAGGCTGGATTGTTGTTTCACACTCAAACAATGTTTAGTTTAGTTACTCATGAACAGGTGAATAATTTATCTCACCTCAGGCCCTAACTGACTGAGGCCAGCCTTGACTTACAGGCAGTAAAACAAACTGGTAAACCACTGTGCAAACTCTGATCATTATTTAGTGAGAACAAACATGTATCCAAGGCAAAGGCGGTTTTAATTTACTAGTTTCAACATTGGGGTGGACACTTAGGAAGAAAGGGGAACATATTGGCTGTGTCTCAATTCATGGGCTGCAGCATGCGCAGGCTGTATTTGTAGACCGATTACATCACAGCGGCCGAGACAGGGGTGTCCCATTTCGTCGACTCCTTCAAATGCGGTCTTCTTTTGCCACATTTGCAGGATACATCTGATGTATCCTTCACGGCCTCAGGTATCCCAAGATTCATTGCGCGCCCAGATAAAAAAATTCTGACGAAAAATGGCACCCCTCGACCCAGCAGTAGCGGCAAATGGATATACTTTTAAATGTAAGTATTGGGTTTAAACTCGCTCGAATAGCTAACGATACAAATGTTATAAAATCAAAGGACCTTAAAACATAAAATTTTCGCTAAAATGACGGTTAAGTTACGGGACGTTAGTGCCGATGCTAGTTAAGCTAGCTGCTCAGCAGCTGTTAGGAGCGGCTGCTTGGCCTAAATTAGCCTTTTAAAGTAGAACTTTTAAGACCATAACTTTCAAACCTAAGAGTTGTAAATGTTGATTTATATTTTGCATAGATATTGGCGATTATGTATACTTCATATTACCTGCTTGATTTTCTTAAAAAGTCCAGTGCAATCGTTCGGATTTATTATACATATTTTATTATTTATAATATGTGTACTTATTTTGCAACTTAATCTCTTTTGTTTAGTGGTGTAATAAACTTGCTCTAACATTTTGTTTTGTTTTGTTTTAGGGAGAAGGAGACTGAGGCATAAGAGATGATGGACAGACTCTTCTCTGCTGGAGAAACTTGTTGACAAATGAAATGTAAATTAATTGAAATAAATAATATATATAATGATGAATATATTGTTCATTTAATTCATATGAACTATAAATGAAAAGTAATTAAAACTTAAATGATTTCAAGGTTCAAGAAGGATTTATTTTGTACATATGATTTATTGATTTAGAAAAGGGATTATTTAATTTATAAAACTACCTATCAATGAATGGAAATGAATGATCGAACAAAGAAAATGATTGAATGATTATTATAAATATTATAAAACAATATACCATTTACAGTATATACAGATAAAGTTTGCTGCTGGACTTGGATGGGCTGCCACAATAAAGCCCCTGGTGTCTCCTGATGCATCATCAAATCAAATCAAATCAAATTTATTTGTATAGCCCAATATCACAAATTATACATTTTTCTCAGTGTGCTTTACAGACTGTACAGGTTACGACATCCTCTGTCCTTAGACCCTCGGATCGCACAAGGAAACATTTCCTAAAAGAAACCCCAAAATTAAAGGGGAAAAAATGGAAGAAACCTCAGGGAGAGCATGTGGGGGGGGTCTCCAGAGTGTATGAGATGCCCCTCCACTGTCTAAAATAAATTATCGCCGGTGATAAAGCATATCTTCAATAATGATTGACAAAAAAAAAGTATTATCTCTGGTTCCGTTCTCTGGGGAAATGTTAAAGTAAGCCGTGAACTGCGCTTGATAACTTCAGAGAGTTGCTAGGAGACGGGAGCGGCAAAATGTAGGGCGTGAACAACTGGTGACGTACCAGGAAGTCCCCCGTAGACCGAACCGTCACATTTCGTAGACTGCTCGGTTCAGCCTTCGCGGTATTGTTCGTGTGCAAACACGTGACAAAACTGTGTGAGGTATGCGTGCGACGCCATGTTGGTTGGTATACAACTCAACAATGGCGTCTAAAGCGAACAACAACAACAATAGAACTCTGACTTCTTCAAAGTATTTTGACTCTTTCGAGTCCTCTGCAAAGGCAAGATTCAGAGAAAAAGTCCAAATTTGTGGCCTTGACACGCTAAAGCCGTCGGATTATATTGAGGATTTAGAGTCATTACCACCGATTGAATATCCGGATATTGTGAACTACCTTGTGCTACAAACGTTGTGGGCAACCAACGCACAAATGAAGGCATACAAGAGCTTAGATGCTCATAATTTCTTTGTTTCTGGCTGGGTTGGTAGTCTTCTTACCAAACCAGTGAAAGATGACAGGGTGCTCGTCCATGCCCGTGTAAATCACTCTCAAAGAGCTCGAGATACAGTGGTCGACCAAGACGGCGCCCGTTCACATGTGAGTTGCTGCAACACTTCGTAATTTTCTTTGTATTTAAACGTCTAAGATTGGAAGAAAATGCCAATCATGTGCGCAGTGTATAATTGTGGTAATAACACTAAGTCGGAGTTGTATTGCTGTTCGTTTTAGACGCCATTGTTGATTTGTATATCATCCAACATGGCGTCGCACGCATACGTCACACAGCTTTGTCACGTGTTTTCACACTATCTATAGGAGAGCCACTTTTACTGCAAAGTATGAAAAGCTACATCCAATCATAAAAAGCATGTCTGCTTATTAATCTGTCATCCTACCCAGAACATACAATATGCAATGCAGCCAACCAATGCATTCATTAAAAGCATGATTAGTTTAATACTGGGATGATGTTGTCAAACTCTGCAAACAATATTTCTGCCAAAAAAACAGTGTTTCACAACTTTTGAGTCTGAGAAGTTTTTTTGCCCGGGCATAAATCCATGCGATCCTTTAATATACAAAGACATGTAACAAGATGTACTCCCCACCCCTAGGCAACAAAACTCACCCTCTGATCCAAATCAACCACAGAAGACGCCTTTGAAACAACATGAAGACATAGGAACAACACAATATGAAATCCTAGGCTGAAAGGCAGCAAGACCAGCAGTCCCCTGTCCCCACGCCAGAGGCCTCTCCCTTCTGCTGCTGGCACAGGAGCTTTGAAACACTGACTCAAAACCTCACAAAGATAAAAAATACAGTTTTTGTTATATTGTAAATAGGCTACTAGCCATTGTGATCCACACTCCATACCAGTTGATGGCGGTAATGCACCAAATCGTTGTTTGCCAACCGCCAATACACCTGAAAAAGAAAATCTTGTTTCTTCCTGTTTACCTGATTAAAATGCAAGTTCTGTTTCTTCCGTGTCACAAGAGGTCTGCCGATAGGAGCGATGTTGGTAGCTGGTGGTAGTGTGAAGTCATTGTTCAGGTCCGTTAGATTTATATGTGCTCAACGTGCCGCGGCTCCGTCATCACTCTGCGGATGTCACAGAGGGACACTGCTCGTGCTCCACAGCAGAGCAAGCAGCGGCACGCGGGACGTAACAGGTCAGTGGCGCTACCTTCTGGTGCTAGTTACAGTTTACAGTAGGATTACACGTTACTGTTCATCACAACAGGGTGTTAGTCAGCAGGGTGTTTGTGTCCATTTCCGTTTCAAAGTGTTTCTGTCAACCAGGAGCCATTCAAAATAATACGAGGGGGTGAATTAGCCGGCCAATATTGCAAGCTAATTGTATGTTTTAGCGTAGTGTTAGTGAACCAGAGCAGACTGGCTGTTCTACTGGCTGGCATCTGATCTTCTTGTTTCTGTTCCTAATATAACTTCTGTGGTTTTAGTTTATTCTGGTTTTTTCTCAGTTCATTATTTGAGGCGTCTCCCAAAGATATTCAGACGAGCCCTAATACTAGATAATAACCAACCCAATAAGTGACATACTAATCCTCCTCCAATAACATTTGAAGGTGTTTCACTTAACGTTATGCTATTTTACATAATTTTGCACCATTATTATTATTATTATTATTATTGTTAATAACAATAATAATAACAGCATTTCCAAATTTCTGTATACAGATATGGTAATAATAACAAATTGTTATTATTACCATATCTGTATACAGAAATTTGGAAATGCTGAAGCAGATAATAAATAAACACAACTTGCTAAAGAAGTCCAGTAGGTGCCCAACTGTTAGATCTGGGGAAAGTAATTTAGTAAGTTTTGATGCTTTTTGCTGATTTTACATTCTTAGGTGGTGCCCAAAAACGTCCTGGGTGCTGCTCATAAGCCTTATAATGTTAGGGAACACCTTGAAATATTTTTAACCTCACAGTCATTGTTTCATTTACAATCCAATGCCCTGTAATACAGACCCAGAACAAACCTATCACCATAAGATGTATTTCCAATATTTACACATTGTACTGTACTTGTTGTGCCTATGTCTGTCCCTCTGACCTCACTGTAGCCTCCTGACCTGAGAGGCCAGCACTGGGAGTTGTGGGAAGTGAAGTCTTGTCTCACTATGTTGTCTTCCTTCCAAGGGAAGCTGGTGCGAGATGGTGTGGATAAGAAAGCAGTGGTGAGTCTCCCCCCTACGATCTGTAATCTGATTTATTCCCCCCCCCATCATTCCTCACAGTACAGTATATAATTGAAAATGATCTACACTTCTGATGTTGGCTGCATTTTCTAGTGAGGTTTTCAATTATTACCTATTTTATAGTGATTTTAAATACTAATCATGCTTCAGATACTAAAATTTGAGCTCATACCTCATGTCATGGTATTGTCCTTTTCCTTCATAATTTGTGTGTCAACATATCTCTGTCTTCAGATCTGCATTGAGGGGAACATTGCCAGTGGGAAGACGACATGTCTGGAGTATTTTAGCAAAACTAGCAATATAGAGGTAACAAAAAAATCTATTTATACTTTATACTCCAAAGCTTTACAAAGTGTTGATCTGTGTGCATGTATGTCCACAAGGAAGCACCATTCTAGTTTTTAAATTACATTTTTTTTTTTGATAGTGAAGATACAATTTAACATTGTTCCAATACAGAGCATGACACTGATGTGCTGCACAGAGAGTCTACAGCTCTAGCTAGTTTTCAACTCTTGTCCCTAGTTTAAATATACAGCTTTCATAAAACCCCAATGCACTACGAATATAGAAATATAATAAAAGGCACATCACATAATACACATACTTTAATACAGCAATACACTAATACACCGTGGTCATTTACAGTAACTTTGTTAAAATGGGGTACAGCTGTGGTTTTCTTTTAGCCAGCACTTAACCATTTGTTGTGAATGATTTAATATCTGGAATTCATGTGATTTCAGTTACTAATGTGTTCCAGAGTTGACCGCTCTTTATGGAGAAAGCTGACTGTCCAAATATAGATCTACGATGTGCTATTTTACAGTTGCAGTTCACGATGCTCCTAGTTACTCTGTTACCTTTGTGTTGTTGGATTTATCTGGAAAGAGGCTCTGGGGCTAGGCAGTTAATACATTTAAAAACTAATTTGAGAAAAAAACTAAAATGAGTAAAGCTCTTAAAGCTAAGCAGATTGTGTCTTCTTAGTGTGTGACAGTGATGCCAAACAGAGTTGTGACATGAGGGAAGTTTGAATTAAGGTTGGACTTTGGATTAAAAGTTTATAATAAAAGTTAGGAACTATTTCAACATTGTACACCTTGTGTGTGTCATTCCTTTGCCTGAATACTTTGAGTCCCATTCCCTTTTTTGAAATAAGGGAAGCAAAAAAGGTAAGAAAAGAGGAGAATGCAAAGAAAACTGAAGAGGCCAAGTGTGCACTCACTTTAACATTCAGGTTAACTCCAGCGTTTCAGCACAGGACGTCGTAAGCAAAGTTATTGCTCATTAACGTCGTCTCCTCTGTGTTCCAGGTCCTCACAGAACCCATCTCTAAATGGAGGAACGTCCGTGGACACAACCCTCTGGTATTGTTTATGACACTGTTATCATTTTGTCATTGTGTTGACCTGATATCAGGCTTTTTAATCAGGTCGGACCTACAATTATTTTTTAAATTCATTTATGATCTTAGGGACTGACTCATTTAATTTATATGTTGAACAAGTCTGGGGAAGGATAATTATAGAATCTGTAATTTAGGTCATTTAAGCACCTGTAGAGAAATACAAGTGTTGAATATTTAGGTGTTTTAAATGTGCCTATTGTAATGTATCCTGTCTGGTGTTTTATTTTTTATAATTGTTATTAATATCCTTATGATATCAACATTTATGTAATGGGAGTTAATAATATTAATTTAAGTTTAATAATTGTATTATTGTATCTATGTATATATTTATATAATAATAATAATAATAATAATAATAATAATAATAATAATAATAATAATAATGCATATTTGTAAGTTTGCATACATATGTGAAAAAACTCAATAAACTATAAAGATTATGAGTTTTAAAATTAAAGGGCTACATATTGATTTTCATAGCCGCTCGGGGGAGGGGGGGTTTAAAATAACAAATCATGCTGTTTTAAGGTTTTAATGAAACAAAAGTAAAGATTTAAAGACCTATAAGGGAGGCTGCGTGGTTTGAGACAGACTAACTACTGTGGTATCTAATAATCTCATTATTAGATACTAGTGGTGTGAAGAGAACCTCATGGAAATGCATCCAGTTGTTTGTCCAGTAGTTGAATTGAGTTTCTGTATGTCTGCTGGTTGTGTTAGCTGTTTGTTTCTGTCCCTGCAGGCTCTGATGTACCAGGATCCTGAGCGCTGGGGCATCACACTGCAGACGTATGTTCAACTCACCATGCTGGACAGACACATGTCAGCTATAGTAAGTGTACTGCTCGCCAGAAACACACCCATCTTATTGTTCACCAGTTATTATATACTATGTCAACCTGCAGCACTGACAAACACATTGGTAGCTGTGGTCTAGTGAAGCAAAAATATGACCTCAGCTGGAGATCAGCAGCATGTACTTAAAGTTTCTTGTCGGTTCCAGTCAGCCCCCGTCAGGATGATGGAGAGGTCCATCTTCAGTGCCAAGTACATCTTTGTGGACAATCTCTTCAGCAGGTATCTGTGGTTTGACAAACTTCCACGCATGGATCAGAACAAGAGATGAATAGATTCATACTGCAAACAACTTCAGTTAAACTCATGCTGGTTTGATGGATTCTCTTTCAGAACTGTTCCAGCTTTTTGTCTACTTTTAATTCCAACAGGATAAGATGATTTATGCTAGGAAACCACCCAGCGGGGGTGGGCAATATGATATAAATCTTCTGTCTTTTTCTTTTATATCACAAAAGATTACATTCTTCTAGAACAGGCATGTCCAAAGTCCAGCCCGGGGGCCAATCACGGCCCGTGGTCACATTTCATACGGCCCGCAGCTTCGGTCTTATAATGTATTATTTATGACCCGCTGTCAAACAGAATAAATCTTTACAATGCAATTCCTCCTTTCACTGCGTGGTGGCAGCACCACTCTAAGGGACCTTACACATGCTGCGTTTTAGGTGCAAACCCTATCTGGCTCTGTAACGGCTTTTGCTGTAAACCCTTCCATGCTCATTGCTACCATGGCGACTGCAAACAAAGAGGAAAGTTGACACCGCGTTCAGGAACGATGGGAATTACAATATTTCTTCACTGAAAATCGAGGCAATTGTTTTTGCCTAATTTGAGACGGTTGCCTTGTTTAAGGAATTCAATGTAAAGAGACACTATCAGAAAAAACATGCTGACTCATACGACAAGCTAACAGGGAGTGACCGTACTGAGAAAGTGAAGCAACTCTTCGCGATTCTTCACGCGGGCCTGTGAGTCAAATGAAAACATCACCAAAGCAAGTTACGAAGTGTTAATAGCTAAACATAGCTAACCTTTTACAGAGGGTACGTTGATCAAAGACTGTGTTGTGAAAATGGTGTAGAAACTTTGCCCGAGAAGAAGCAAGAATGTATTAATGTTTGCCTGGCTCATAACACTGTGGCATGGAGAATTGAGGACATATCGTCAGATATCAAGAGACAATTGGGGGACAGGGGAGTGACTTTTGATTATTTTTCATTAGCCTGGGATGAAAACCCAGTTACTGATCTTTTTAAGAGTTGACGACGACATTAACGTAACGCGTGACCTTTTACGCATCTCAGCCACTGCCCTCAAACCAGACCTGTCGAGGAATCATAAACAGTATAACAAAATCTGTGATTTTTGGTTTGTTTATTTCAGTGGTAAAATGCCTGAGGTGGACTACGCTGTTCTCAGCGAGTGGTTTGATTGGATCACAACTAACATTTCCATTCCTGTTGATCTGATTGGTGAGAATACAGAAACACACATATAATAAATGTTTATTGAATTTCAAAGATGTTGTAGCAGCTTTAAAAACACACCTCACACTATAACATTAAGCAGTGCATTATGGTATGTTTTACTTGTTCTACTGTAGATGTGGTGGTGGATTTACAACCTGATTTGTGCTTATTAGCTTCCTATCTGAATAGAAATATATCTGTCATCTTTTAATGCATAATATGCAGATAGGTAACATGTGATACAGAACATGTTTGTATCTTTTTTGTTAGCAACCATGAAATAATTCCATAATAAGAAACATGTCCAGAACAAATTCTGGATGAATGTTATGATGTTCTCTTCTCTAAATCGATTGCCATTGAATATATTCCAGTGACAGAAATGACAGTCTTTTAGCATTGCAAATCATACAGCAGATCACCATCCAGAGAAATGGCCCAGAAGTCAACATTATCAAAGCAATTTTTAAGAACTTCAGTCATCCCTGATGGGTACCAAAAAGATATCCCACCATTCAGTCCTGAAAGTATGCTCAACTCCCTCTGTCTCATGTGAACCACCTCATGTTCTATGGCTTTTTCCTGTGGCTCCAGTCTACCTGCAGACATCTCCTCAGACCTGCCATGAGAGGTTAAAGCAGAGATGCAGAGAGGAGGAGAAAGTCATTCCATTGGTGAGGACGTACATATGGTCTCCCTTCACAGAACAAACTGTCAACCAACTTCAAAGGGCAGTGAATGTGTTTTTAGAGAGTGTGAAGAGTATCATTTAGTGAATTGGTCCCATTGTACCATGTGTCCACCAGGAGTATCTGGAGTCTATCCACCAGCGGTACGAGGACTGGCTCATCAAGAAGAACTCCTCCCCTCTTCCTGCTCCTGTTCTGGTGAGTGACCGATCACTTTGGGCCGTGTGGATATTGTTTGTACATACAGATGGACCTTTACTACTGACCGAATGTGGTTCCACTGATGTGATGTCATTGCAAGTCCTGGTGTCACAGCAACCTTCAAATCTGTATTTTTTTGTCTCCTGCAGCAATTAGCTGGCCTGCAACTCTGTATTATGAATTATATATTATGTATGTGTGTGTGTGCAGGTGATTCCTGCTGACAACGACCTCCAGAAGATGCTGCAACTGTACGAAGAAAACCGTGACAAGATCCTACCAGCTAACTATCTCTGATTTCTAAGTTGCACACTCTCACATACAGTAGCTCTAAGATTCAGATTTACATTTTTAGAAATTTGAGAAAATTGGACAACTTTATATCCAAATACAGTTTAACCGGTATGCATGCATAAGGCATAATGCTCACATTTAGTAGCTTTTAATTACTAAGTTTCCTTAACAATGTAATGTTCTGTATATTATAAATATTCTCACCTACAGATGGGAAACGCTTCAGAAATAGTTAAATATTCCAGTATCCAGTATAATATTCTCAGCTTTAAAACAGTTCAAAGTTTCTTCACAGAACCTGAAAAGACTTTTACTTGAAACTGTGAGCTTTAACTGAATCATTCTACATTGTGTGCAGTTTCTTTGTCCGTGTTTATTAGTTTGGTTTGTATTTTGCTATGTAATGAAATGCACTTGAAGTTTATCCTCAGAACTTACATTTTGTTGTCACCCAGATATGATCCATTATGTGTTTTGGATTTTAAACCTCAATGGTTCAACAACCATCATTCCCCCTGCTACAGACAATACATGTGTGTATAGTCTGTGAAGTCACGTCATTCATTGTTGGACCTGATGACCATGTACGGTTAAAATGTTTCTCTGGAATTACTTTTAATAAAAGGAACCTTTGTTTTTGTTTTTTACATATTTTGCCATATTAATAAATATATTATGTAATCCTATTTTAGTTTTTAAGCATATTCTGCTCTTTTGTGTTGATCCGATATGTTAATTGAAGGAGTTTGTAAGGAATAAAATATGAGCTGTTTAGATATCGAGGTATTGTTTCACATGATTACAGTTAACCCCACAAATACTGGTACAACTAAATATACTGGGCAACATTGTTCAAACATTATATACAGTCTAAAATAAGTTTCCAAAGTCTTTTAGCGTTAAGTGTTAAAACTCCACAGGGAACCTTTAAGGTCAGAAGTGCTGACTGGTTTGCAGACTGGCTCGATGTTCTTGCAGCCCCGCCAGGTAGGAGCATCCCACTGCTGCGTGGCTGGGCTCTGAAATCTTTGAAACCTTGTCCATGTAAATAAATGTGTGGTTTGGGGGCTTGCACCTGCACATGATGCATATGTAGCTACACTCCTGTCTAAGAGAAAACTGTTTAAATTCCTCTGCAATACAACAGAATGTAAATCAGTGAGTGAGTCTGTCAAGTCTGCATGCAGCCAAATACATTAACAAGTAATAGCTTTGGTAAAAACATTTGGTGTTACGGTAACACCAAATATTCTTACTGAAGTAATCTGTGTATTCATCAGTTGGTTACCGTGACTTCACACTGGAAGAAGTTGAACTACAGCAAAGCTACCTGAGGGAGTCAGGTTCACCAAAGTTATTGAGAAGAAGTTCAACTACATTGTTGACAATGTACATTTAATATGAAAATATACAAAAAAGTCACAAACCAGCATAATGTGCCACTCAATGGAAAAGTGCCCACTTGTTCACAGGTCATACAAAACAAAAAAATACCACCCACTAAAAAATATTCAACTTATATTTAAAGAAAAAGGGTTAAATTACAGTATAGAAACAATGGTGAAAAAATATTATTGCTTTAATTTCACTGCTAGTTCACTACTCCCCAACACTAGTATTCTAAACATTGTTCCTTTCAATTATTTCTACAAGTAAGACAAGTATAAGTACCAGTGAAGAGGTTAGTTCACATTGGATTTAATTTAAACACATTTATAAAGTTTTCAGAGAATGTGCCAGTAAGAGTATGTTGTGTTTAGAACTCCATTCCAAAAAGGTTTGTTTTGTCCTTCAAGAAGAACAGCATCTGAGTTCCAAACATCTGAGTGAACATGAGGCTGTGACAACCCGGAGACAGTATCCAGGCTCAATGTGTAATATTCTGTCTTTACAAGTATCACCCAACTCTTCCTGACCATGAGGAGGTTACAAATGATGACATTGGTGTAAATGTCACACTCAAAGTTCACCTTTCCACCTTTGATTGATAGCATAAGGTTCATGAAGTTGATTAACAACAAAACAGATCGGGCACACACCTGAGCTGTACATTCATCTGCAATAAGGCCACAACACATGTGAGGACATAAAGTTCAGAGTGCTGGGGAGCTTTGCTCTTTCAGAGCTCTCAGTTATAGCAGGATGCTGATCACTTCTTTGAAAGTTCAAACAGGGCAGATAGAACCTGGATGTGAAGTGTTAGTTATCCTGTGCAGGTAACACACGGCTTCTGATCTGCTCCATTCGCTTTGTGAATTTCTTTAAGAATGTAAAGGTGAAGCTGGAACCTGCTATTACTGACAGATGTTTTAATACACAGAACAACACTACAATGTGTACTGGAGTAAACAGGCCAACATTTTCAATTGTGGTCGGTTGAGAAACGCATAAAATGCTGTTTTTTCATCTACAACTGCAACTCTCCAGTGACATACTGCATATAAAAATACATGCAATTCATAAAATAAAATAAAAAAATATATATGTATATATATATATTATATATTCTGGCCTTTTAAAGTGGCAATAGACAAGATTTCTGCTTTAACTTATCATTATGAAGTACATTTTGATTACACAATGTAATGGCTGTAGAATATTGACACCATCTGTGTTTAGATTGGTTCCCTATGAGCCTCACTTTCACCATGCAGTTCTCTCTGCCACCGGGTCGCAATCTCCCGGGAAAATGAAGGCTCCATTTATGGCATACAAAGGACGAGGTTAGTGCTTGAGTTGTGTCTATAATTATGAAGGTTATCAAATAATAACACATTACAGCTGCATGCATTCCATTCTCACCTTTACCAATACAAGCCTTGAACATTCACACTGCATCACTGCTTACCAGAGAGCAATTAGCTGTAGGAGAGGCAACTCAACAGAAGAAGCTTACAACGCAACAGAACAGCTACAGTAAGGCAAAGAAGGGGAAAAGGGAGAGTGAGAAATAATTATACTAAAATAGATCCGTCAATAACAAAACCTGCATGATTATTATTACTGTTGGGGGTTTTACTCTGCCTCGTACGGAGATCAGGGTTTATAATTCAAATTGTGATTCTTAAGGTTGTTTCTTGCTTTGGACAGTAATGTTAGCCATGTTGCTAACGATATATGAACAAATAGATTGATCATCTTGTTCATAAAAAAACATCTATTTTATCACCGTCTCCTTTGCGCAGTTTCTTTGGAAACAAATGCAGTGTGGACGGTGTAGTCTTTGGCACCAACAATAATACCACTTGGAAACGTGTGAGGGGGAAAGTTGCCCTTTGAATTATATACTGTTAAATCTTGGCTTATAGACTGATTCCAGCTTGTGTTAGTTATGGGCTTGCTCAGTAGTTTTGTCATTAATAATTTCCATACATGTAGATGAAACTTGGGAGCATGTTATTTCTTGTGATGCTCGACTATAACGAAGCTCTGTGCCAGCTGCTCCTCCTCTCCTCTCACAGTATCTTCTCCTTGCTGCTGGCCTGTGCTGCCTCCTTCACAGCTCTGGTGCTCTGCTGCACTGATGCTCAGCGGTGAATGATGACACACATCGGGCTGCTCCTTCATCAGCACGGGATCAGACTGAGAGGATCTGGTGCATCTACTGGCAGCATGGCTTAATGCTGGACCTGCCTCCATCCTGATGTTCTGCTCCTCTGACTCTCTCTCTGTGCTTGCCTTTCTCCCTTTCTTCCTCCTCTCTTTATTTGTGTTTTCCTCTTCTATCTTGTGTTTTTTTTTTCTCTTCACTTCCTCCCCCTGCACATGGAGCTGGTCCATCCTCTCTGCCAGCTCTATCAGTTCCTGCTCCTCGTCCATGGAGCACAGAGAGGGAGTCTTTGGGTTTGCCGCTCTCTTATTTTGTAGGTCTGTAAAAATCAGAGTTTCAAATTTATACTGCGGGTGAATTTTCAGTACAGCAAGAAACAAAACCTTAGTTTTTAGGCAAAAAGCTAAAGAAGTGTATGTACTTTATACCAGAGGTCCCCAACCACCGGGCCGCGGACCAGTACCGGGCCATGGATCATTTGGTACTGGGCCTCACAGAAAGAGTAAAACTTTTCTTTTTGTGTTAAAAAAAAAAAATGACCACTTCCATCCACACCTCTTTCCGACACTCGTCTCAGTCGCAGTTTTTTTCATGCACCAATAAGCCCACAAGCTAACAAAAATGAGTAAAAAACAAAGTCATAGCTCTGAAACAGCTGTGCCGATCACAGTTACATGTAACGACAGCTCAGCAAACAGAAAGCTTTACCTCATGTCTGACGTTCAGAGCTTCACGACATGAACACACATCACCACAGAAATGCACACAAAGACAGATGGAGGATGATTTTCCATCAGTTACTAGGCCTATGATAACTATTGAAATACAAAATAAACAAATTGATTTGGTCTGAGAGGCTGTGGGTTTATTAGCATCAGTCCTGCTGCCTTCAGATGCTGCAGGGGTTTCTTGAACTGAAGCCTTTTCATAATATAAAGCAGCTGTGGACAGAATCCCCCACATTGATTTATTTGCAAATAACAAGGTAATACAAAATGTAAACCATACTTTTGTGTTTTATTTTTACCTCTTTACTTAAGATTACATTTTTTATTTTTACAAAATATACCAACACACTGACAACAAGGAAGATCTTGCGCACATAATGAGAATACATACGAAACGTGTGTGTGTGTGTGTGTGTGTGTGTGTGTGTGTGTGTGTGTGTGTGTGTGTGTGTGTGTGTGTGTGTGTGTGTGTGTGTGTGTGTGTGTGTGTGTGTGTGTTTTACCGGCTACAGTCTGCTGTGTCCTGGCAGGAGGCTCTGCTGTCGGATGAGGTTCTCCAGGCTTCAGGCTCTGCTCTGCTTTGGATCCAGCTCTCAGGATGATGTGTAGGGAAACAGCCTGAGGCTCACTGAGCTCATCATGGACTCTGCTTCCATCAGTGGTACTGGTATTGGTACTGGTACTGCTGCTGCTGCTCATAGTGTCTCCTGGGGCGGTGGTCCCACCACTGTTCCTGTCATTACAGCCAATGCCTCTGCCATCGTCACCCAACACTTCATCAGCTTTGATGCCATCATCTTTACTGTGGACAGTTGTAGCATTAACTCTGGTGCCTTTAATACAATCTTTTTTGGGGAGCTCAGCAGCTTTACTGACATCACTGTAATCATTAATGCTGGGAAGATGAACATCTTTACTGCTGCTCTTGCTGCTGTTTGCTCGCTGAGGTTTGTGCGGGAGCAGGAGGCGGCCCCTGAAGGCCAGGTCCGGGTAGGACTTCTCCATCTCTATAATGGACTGGTCCACGCTGTTGAGATGGCAGCGTCCAGGCTTGGGCTGGGGCTTTACTTCAAGCCTGTTGTCTAGATACAGAGGTACCTGGAGAAATAAAACAGCTGAGTTCAGTACACAGAACAGCTGGTTTGTTACGGTTAGTTATGTTTGTTGACATAGAGATTATTTTACAATTTGTTTAGAATATTATGAGTTTATGGTGTAGTAAAAGGAGACTTGCTATTAAGTGAAAGAACACAAATTATACATTTTAGAAAGCATTTTGAGCAGCAGAGCAACCATATATATCAGTCAGGATCAATGCCTTTAAACACTACTTGTTATAAATATTCTGGTTTTGTCTTTAAGGAAACATGAGGATTTCATAGGGAAGAAAAACATTATTTTAATATCTAAATTATACAAATGAATCATGAAGTTTAAAGGTAAAGTGCTGCTATGTTGCTATAATGAGTAACATGTTGGGAAGGAGCTACTCCATTACAGTTCTCATAGCAAGAAGGTTTTATTGCCGATGTTGAAACATATGTTCCACACAGCATGAAACCACACGGTTTGATTGCATTTCAGTCCTACTGCTTTGCTGTCAGCTCCTTTTCATTTCCCCTCCTTCTCTACACAGCCAACCAGCCCTCTGCCCTACGTCTTTTACATCTGCCTCTTCCTTCTTCTTCTCTTCCTCTTCCATTTGCACTACTGTTGTCTTCTTTTCTGTGGCTTCGTCCATCTTTGTAGGCCCCACTTTCCTCTGGAGCACATCCAGCCACTCCTGCAGTGTAAGATTAAAGATGGTTACATGAAAGCCATAAAGATTGAGACTAAATGACTTTGACATTTGACATGTGCTATGGCTGCCATTGATTTGCATATACTGTGAGTGTTGGGTGGAAGGCACAAAGACTTTCAGTATCACTATCAGTACGGTATGTTTATATGTCATGTTAATGAGCTGCATGCGCACTGTGTACTCAATGATTGTTCAAAGCAAAAAGTAATTCAATAATTTGAGCCCTATGTATGATATAATTGTTTCTTTTTTCCATTGTATTCTTTTTCTAAAAGTCAACTTCTGTCGTATGTGTGATCGGATTCCACTTGTTGCAGCCTCAATCTACATCTTCCTTTGGTTTTCTTTTATTGCTAGACTCTGGTTTGTCTCCTCATTATGTTATTATGTTACGTTCTTTGTTTTCATCTCATTTAAAGGGGAAGTTTTTCCTCGTCCGCTGCAAGGGTGTTAGAACTGAGGGTGTCGTATGCTATAACGATTGTAAAACTCCATGAAACAAATGAGTAATTTGTGATATTGTGTTTTTAAATCAAATTTGATTTCAACCCCACATTAACTTCACCAGTTTTCAAAAACATGTTCGCACAAAGAAAATGTATGCATTCAGAATCATTTGAAAGGTTCTTTATTCACAAAGAAATCCCCACAGGGCCTATAATAAAGCAGAACAATATGTCATTTACTGTTTAAATTGCTGCTGCTTGATTGGATTATAATATGGCTAAAAATAGATGTGATTGGATGATTTCTGATCTTACCTGTGGTCCCAACTGATCCTTCTCCAGGAGCTGAAGGAGGTGGTAACACTCCACCCGGGCCAGCAGCAGCTCAAAGCCTAGCAGCATGGCTCTCTCTGGGTTAGCATCCTCACTCAGTCGGTATTCACTGAAACACATCCAACAGTTTAGACAACTAAGAACAAGACAAAAGGTGACGAGAAGAGCAGAACAAAAGCTTGAATCTCCCATTTGCTTCAAGATTCACTCATTCAACCCCAAGCCCCCCAAATGTCCTACAACTCACTTCGGAATTTTTAAAACCTGTAACAGTTCACAGTTAAGTTTCTTCTTTGTTCTGTAACTAAATATTTAAGATCAATTTTGATATATAGATTTTGTCTCGTAATTTTTCACCAACAAATTTAATAGAGAAAATATAACCACTTGTAAATGAGACTTATCATCTCTTAGGCGCCACTTTCTTGACATGCCTTGCCTAGACATTTTAAAAGGGCCAATATGACATTCAGAACATTCATATAGCAGCAAACAACTACTTGTTATGTAAAGATTTAGTCGAGTAATAACTGAGGAGAACATAAAGTCACACTTCCTCTGTGTGTGTTGAGAGTAACGCCCACCCTATGGTTCCTGTTAGCTCTGTCAGCACTGTTGCCGTTGTTTGCACTTTTTGACGCCGTTAGCATTGTTAGCTGCTAGCCGCCTGCTCAGCCATCTCTATGTGAAGAGCCGTGTGCAAACAATGCCGGCTGAGACTTTTAATAATAGATATGCACTGAATCTAATAAATCATAATTCCCCACAGCATCCAAACACAAGGAGGTGTCGAGGAATACTAGCCAATCACAGCACAGTCGAGGTTTGAGTGGGTTCATCTAAGTAAATGAAGCATGCACGCACACACGGACAGACAGACAGACAGACAGACAGACAGACAGACAGACAGACAGACAGACAGACAGACAGACAGACAATTTATTCATCCCAAGGGAAATTTAGTCTTGTTATATTCAATATTGTCTTGTTCTGTTCTTATTCTCCTTGTTCCCTACCTTTGTGGAGTGTCAGTGTGTGGCAGGTAGCCAATGGAGGCCAGGACTGACTGAATGGTAGAACTGCTGAGAACTGGCAGGAGACCGTAAACAAACTGACCTGTAAAAGTCTGAAAGACACAGAGAAACAGAAATGCATTTAAACTATTACTAAATAAAGAAATTGATAAGCCAACTTGTCTATTCTCTCTGGAGGACAAACTATGTCATGAGACACCAGCTGTGCCCAAATTCAATACAAGGCACTCGTTCTAAGCAGGTTGGAAGAAAAGGTGTGCTCACAACAAAAAGGTGTATACTCAAAACAGTATGCATACTAAATATTATTGATATTGAGTGCTGTTGAGATACATTATTAGATAAAATTGTTGAGCTCAAACTCTTATTTTTATGATAATTGTGTAATGGTAACCTAAACATGCATCATTAATTCAACTTTAATTTTGCCGTACTTTTGGAAATCAGCAGTGTCAGAAACTGTCTGATTACCTGCTCACTGTGTCTTTATCTCAGTGTCTGGTTGTTAAATCACTGTGCGTTCAGCTGTTTCCTCTTCCTACCACATCCTGCACAGAAACAGGAACTGGAACTACTCATAAGACCATCTGGAAACATTACAGGAGTTTCATTCCAAAATAAAATAACCATATACAAAAGAGACTTTACAAAACTCTGGTTCATCATTTGTTATTATGAGAGCATATGGCAATTAGATACTAAAATATCTATAAAGTTATTGCCCCGAGATGACAGTTAGTCCATCTTTTTATCAGTCCAACACTTTAGTCCAAAATGACACACACACGCACACACACACACACACACACACACACACACACACACACACACACACACACACACACACACACACACACAGTACTAATTAGTATCTAAATCTAAACAACATATTGCTGCTAACATTATTGAGCATTTACGCTCCCCATCAAAAAAAATCCCTTAATCTTTTGGACACTCCAGAAGCCTTCCTGAAGTGCCATCCTCCAGACAAACTTTCCCATGGTTATGCATCTCATAATCTGAAATGTACTTATTATGATTAAATGAACAGTATCAGACTCCAAGAGGATCACATGACCTCTCTTCTAGCACTACCCTTAATGTATCAACCTGGTACACAGGAGACCTATGACACTATATTACTGAATGAACTGTTTGATGTATGGAATATAATGTGTGTCTAAATCTATTCTGAATAACTTAATTATTGTATCTGCTGCTTACACATTGTGTATTGCTCATTTAATTGGACTGTAATCACATTACCCCTTTGACAAACCTGGAGCAGGTAGTATGATATTGTAGAACAACTGTACATACTGCTGAATAAGGAGTAGGAACAGGGGATGAACTGGGGACCAGCAGCTCATTCTTGCTCCCTAGCAAATGAATCCGTCCACACAAGATTTCGACCTCCTCTGTGGGATATGACGGTTGAGAATGATGTCTTTTCTCCAACACTTTGGTATTGTTGTATCTAATTAATTGGGACCTTCAATGGCTCTCAACCTTTCACATTTAGAAAGGACGATGTCTTGTAATGCAGCGCATATGTGCATAAAGGCCTCAACGGAAATACAGAGAACACTAAACTTTAATCCGGAGCAGCACACATCTTTTGAGTAATTAAAGTTACCTGAAAGGGAGTGGCTGAAGAAAAGAAAGAGAAAGAATGAAATCCACCTTAAGCGTCTTAATTTCCTTCTTCCAGGGTTGAAGAAATAGACTGACGCAGAGAGTTTCCAGCAGTTCGGTGGCTTTGATGAAAGCGGACAGATGTGTCGGGGAGTCTGTGCTCAGGGGAATACAGTCCTGCTTTACAGCCTGGTAGAACCGGAACCCGCTCAAAGTCCCTGTGACTTCTGGTTCCCTCAGCAGATACTGAGCCGCCTTCTTCAGCAGCGAGGGATCGCGGCACGGCCGAATCTCTGGACTCAGCTGGAGGTAACAGTTCTCATAATCCTTGTAAACCTCCTGGCGAGAAACCTGCGCCTGTTCTTCTGTCCTGCTCCCGTCCTTCATGACTGTCCCCCCGACACTACAAACTATAATGAGGAAGTATGTCTGTCTGAACCTAACAAGGAAATGAAAGTGAGAGCAGCTGCCACTACCTTCATAGCCTCTTTACAATTACGATAGTTTAAACGTTGGTAGCCTATGTATTTACTTTTAAATTAAACCTGGGATTATATATATATATATACCAACTAGCCTAGGCCTACATACAATAAAGCAAAAATAGTTAAAGAAAAGTTGTTTTATAAGCTATTTTTTCAGGAGGCTATATCAGAACAAAACGGTACAATTGCTCAGGGGTTGGACGTAAATCACACCATGCTGTACAATTACAATGTCTTGTTACATTGTTGCAGTGTAATTGTAGGCTACAGTGTAGTCTACTGTTTGTTTGTTTTTACATACATCGATACATTTTAGGGACTTGTAGAATGTCAGGGTAGCATAGAAGAAAATGCTGAAATCATATATTTTATTGATAGAAATCCTATGTTGGGATGTCTTTATCTGAAAAATGTACCACTTCCAAATGTTGACAAAAAGGCCTGTTTTATTTCGAAAACCCTGCTCCGGATGTAGTCTATACATGTATACATAGGTAAGAGCTGTGTGGGGGAGTGAGCGGAAGTCGTCATCGATGCGGAAGGTTTGAGTTGTTGCTGCATGTTTTTTTTTTTATTGAAGTAGAAAATAAACAACAATATATGGCAAGTAATGCATCATCAGTAGTAGGCTCTTTAGTAAACAGAGCACACAAGTGTAATCACAATTATAACCTAATAAAGGACAACAAATAAAAAAAAATAAAAAAAATAGCTAAGGGTTCTCTTCTTATTAGTCTAAGGCAGGTGTGTCAGGCTCAATTTCACTGAGGGAAATAAGAATCACATCAAGGGCAAGAAATCTACAGTTTATTGACAGGCTTTTATTTAATAAAAACAAAATACAAATAACATCTTTGATTATATTGTTGCATGCCATACTATATAGTCTCCTAACATACAATTTGGTCCACATATAGCCCAAACAAAAAAAGTTACTTCGCTATCATAGTAGCAAAAGTAAGGCATTCTGATGACATTTCTACAAGTAGGCTAACATACAGTACAGCCAACTCACAACAACCTTGTGCGACATTTAATTAAAAATTGTTTAAAATAATGCATGCAATCATGCATTAATAATAAACATAATATATATGCATGCATATAAAAAAAATCACAAATAAACCTTGCAGTCAAACAGAACTCACATGCAGCCTATTTCACAGACCTACATGTGACGCATCAATGTTGGTGTGCTATTTAGCAATATAGATTGACCTTTTTCCAGACACCCGAAATCTTTTCTTTGAAACAAGTTCATTATTTCTCTGCAGCTACAACAAGGCGGGCCAAAGTGTATAGGAAACCTAAATTGATAGGAGGGCCGGATCAAAATGTTCAGTGGGCCGCATTTGGGGCCTTGAGTTTGACACATGTGGTCTAAGGCATCAATAATGTTCAGTAGCTTTTTTACTGTTTATTTTTTCATATACTAAAGTGATTTGTACTACCGTGCTAGTTCTCTCATAAAAAAACAGCAAGAAGGATTGTGACTTAATACATTTACATTTATGAATAAAACATTTACCTCCAATAAATAGAGTATTTAACAGAAATGCAGTATTCTTGTCCTTCATTATGATTCCAAATGTAATATAATTTCTGGTAAAATGGGAGTGAGAATTTTGAGAGCATATGAGATGAGTGCATTTTTAACCATCTAAAATTGCAGCAAGTTACTATAAGGTGGACAAAGTACTCAAATTTACAAAATTACAAATGTAGTAATAGCACAGTGCAGAAATACTCTGTTTCAAGTAAAAGTCCCACATTCAAATTGTTAATGAATTAAAAGCATAAAAATATTACTATCAAAATACAATTAAAATACCAAAAGTAAAAGAAGCCTACTCACTATGCACAACAGCAATTTCATAATAATACATTATTACATTTGAATTATTGATGCATTGAATTATTGATGCATTAATGTGTTCATCGCTTTGATATGATTAACTGTACTTTGCAACTGTTCTTTGTATGTTGCACTTATATTGGTTTGGCTTATTTATAGCTAATAGTTGAATTTGTATTCTATTGTTTCTGTATGTTTCACTTATGTTGCACTTCAAACTGGCTTATTTGAAGACAGTGTTCACTTATACGATTGTACCTGTTGTTTTATTTATTGTTTGCATTTTTTGAACGTCGCTTTGGACAAAAGCGTCAGCTAAATGAACTGTAATGTAATGTAATATAACAAGTACAAGTACCTCAAAATTGTACCCAAGTACAGACAAACAAAGTATAGTCTGTAGTGACTCAGTCTCTGCTCTGTGCAGTCTTATGTCAGCTTCATCCAGTAATCGGCAGGATTTACTTCACGGAATCATGGCAAGAGTAAGAGTAATAAAACAAGGCACTGAGGTGACATGCAGCGTACAATCTGTTCCAAATAGGGAAGGAAATTAAAAAGAGGAGGTAATAATAAATAGATTAGGAATAGGACACAGTAATCTGAGCAACACACATTATAGGGAAGCATCCAACCAGTCTTTGTGAATGTCAGGTACCAGAAACTATAGAACAGGTGTTTATTAGTTTCAGGAAATATGTATCAGAGAGAAAGGACATAGAAAGTAAAGGTTTAGGGCTAATAGGAGCATGATTAAGAGCATACTGGAGTGCGGTGGAAGTGGACAAGGCAAAAGTTTAGTCAGCTTCCTGGGAGAACAGGTAAGATAAAATGCAAAAAAAATAATAATACTCGAGACCTGTAGGAGCTATTTACCACCAGCAGGTGGCCGTGATTCATCGCTGAAGATGTCAGCTGCCGTTAAATCTCAAAGAAGAAGAAAGGACGCACATTTGTTCGTTTCCGGGTCAGCTCTTCACGCTGCCAGAAAGTAAACACAGGTTACACACAGTTTAACAGAATAATTAGCGATTTGGTGATGTTTTTGTTGAGGTAAGTAAACATGTGTCACGTTAAAACCGGCCGTTTGTGTTTGACTTAACGTTACGTTAAACGCCTGGGAGTGTGTGTGTGTGTGTGTGTGTTACGTCCTGAATGTTTCCACTTTACAGCCACCGGTGAATGTGCCACGAGCGTTATGTTTTCTATCTCCTACTTACTGTTCATGATGTCTTAAAAGAACATTGGGTGTACGGTCACACTCGTGACATTTTGTTGTCTTGCTAATGTTTTTCCTCTTGTTCTTGTAGTAGCCATAGATCATTATTAGCAATGATAACATTAAGTGGTCCCACAGTGATTCTGTAGAGATCCATCAAAAGTATTTCCTCACGTTAAGTTTCCCTATGGCTCCAGATATGAACAGGTGCTGTAGTCTCATCAGTTTTTTTTTGTTTATTAACATTTTATAGACTATTACTTTTCTATGAATGGAAAAGATTATTTGTTAAATCATTAAATTAATTATTGTCTGTTTGAAATAATCTTTATTCCTGCTTCTTCATATGCGTATGTATGTCGTGTACGTTTGTTACTGTGTGGACAGTGTGTGAGCTCTGCATACTGACTGCTAGAATAGAATGTAGAATAAGAAGAATGTAAAGTGGTGTACACATTTGAAAGCACTAATTGTTCGGTGTGAGTCCGAGATAGTACACAGCCTTCCTCTGTGTACCTGCCCTGTGTACGTCCTGTAACATCACAGCTCATTGACCACAGCGTCTGTCAGCGGGTTAAACCCGTGGTGCATTGTGGACCTTCAGCACACCTATCTATGATCGAAGATATACTCCTTTAGGTTCACTGACTTGCTTTTTCCAAGCTTGCTGTGAGATTCTGTTGAAACCTTTACCTGTTGTACCTCGAGTTAAACTTTTTCTCACTGTCACTTGGTTTTGCCAATAAACCCTTCCCCTTCCCTGAGTGTTTATTTTAACTGTGATAAAGTTATGAAGTCGGTTGGTAATTATCTAATAAGAGCAAAGGCATTGTTTTCATCTCGCCATTGAGCTGTTGTGAAGTTGTATTTGGTTGCATAGAACAGTAGTAATATATCACAGTGTATGCACTTGTCTGTTATTAAACTCTTTTTTTGAGAAGCAGTAGTTTAGGCAGATTCTTCTTTTGAAGTGAATCTAGAATTCATGCTGAGATTACTTTTCTAATACTCTGTTTACACTGTGTGTCCTGCTACAGGCTCAAATAAGCACAGACATGAAGAACAGAAGTGGTGGCTGTCTGGACAGTCGGCTCAGACAGAGAGTGGAGCAGGTACAAATCCATGTCCTCCTTCTACTAGGGCCGTATGGCAGGAGTTCAGTGGTATCCATTTAACAAATAAGCCTAAATACTTTTGTAATGTCACTATTCAGTATGAAACAGATGAGCAGTATACTGTACTTCATCATATATTGCACACACACCTAATCCCCGAAATGAAATAAAAAATAGTTATGCCATGAAAAATATAACAAATGTTGAAATGTTACTTTTCACCTGTCATTCATAAAGCAAAATAATAATAGCAACAATAGAATGCATGTATACATAATGTATCTCAAAGAGTAACTGTACAGGAGACAAGGATACATGTCTTAAATCATGGGCAGTATGATAACCTTCCTGCCCATGAGAGGACGTCATGAGGGAGACAAAAGTAGTGATGTCACATGCATGTCACAGCCTGGGTCTGAATTTCCTGCTGTGTCCGTGTTATTTGTCTAGTTAAATTGACATGCGATCAGAGACTGGGTCTGAGTGTCTGATGTTGGTGTAAGTCATCTTGACCCTGTTAGATGTTTAATTCTGTTTTCAGTATTTGGCGACCTGCACCAGTGAGTATGTGGACCTTTCAGCCATGGCCCTGGAACTGCAAAAACTGTACAGGCAAGTGCATCAGAACAGTGATTTCTTCTGCCTCAAACTCAAGCGCATTGCTTCAATCTGTGCTGCACTGACTGCTGCAGGATAATAAACAAACACTTTGTGTGTTTATTAAAATGTTGATTAAAGTACTTTTTTCTCTTTTAAGATATTCACTTACTCTACCCTCATTATTATAGAACTTTACAGAACAACATGGTGGTGTTCCACAGCAGCACAAACTACCGCCGTACAAATGAGCACACAGTGGAATCTTATGTCGGGCTGTTGGATAAGACTGCATCCGTTTATAACTGAACTGGATACTGAGTGTATATTGATGTCTATGTATGCAAATGAAAAGTGTTTTGTTTGTATTGTATCTTTAGAATGGACTATGGCAGACGAAACAAAACAGCTTTCAGGATTCAAGTAGAGAGAGGTACGAGTACATTGATGCAGGTTTACTCTGTGACAGTCGTTTGGCTGATGTGTGTTTTCACTCTGACTATTTGAAAGTGTAAATTCACACTGTAGTCCTTTCTAATAGAACAGGACAAGTGTCATGTAATCACATGACACTTGACACATACCTTGTGTCAAGATATAATAAATATTCTATTCATTGTTCATGATCAAACTCTTCTTTTGGAGTATGAACTGTGAGGAGTTCTGATGTGTCTCTTCCACCTGCCTCTCCCAGTGTATGAAGCCATCATGAAGGAGTCGGGGCTGAATGATCTCGAGAGCAAACACTTGGCTAAGAAAGCCAAGCACGGCCACGATGGCGCTGGGTAAAGACACTCTCTGCTTACTGGCTGCTTTCAGCCAGCAACACTGTCTTTCACCTCAGGGCTCTAACCGGTCCTTCTCTCCAATGTGCCGCTAATGCCATACACACCTGTGTTCACAGTGATGGCAGCAGTAGCTCAGAGGAGGCCTCTGACAGTGAGGACCCCATCCTGGAGAACACTGTAAGAAATAATGTGAAGGTTAAATCTGAAGAATTATAGTTGAAGTCTGTTGGTCAGAGAATTTTGACTTGGGAAAGATTATGTTGCTTCTCTCGACTCGCACCGTTGGATAATTAAGCATCACATATTTAGCACAGTCTGCACAGTCCTTACTAAAGGAGGGATCATGTTTAATAAATATGTAATCTGCATCTGATTTTACGGATGTGTCAAAATACACACAATGATAAAAAAACCCTCATATATTATTATAAATATTTGATGTACATGTACTGAAGCTTGGCTGAACTGTATGAATGTTAAAAAAAGTTGTATTGCAAAATTTAAAAACTACAGAAAATGTGTTCAGGGAGAAATGATCAGGAATCCATGTGGTGAGTCTTCCCAGGTATGGAGGACACATGCACAGAGTACAATCTCTTCTGAGAAGAACCCTTTACACTTGTACACCATGGGAAATGCCTTTATCTGAATGTTATGATGCTCATTGATTCATCCGACCTTTAGGACCAGTCACACATTTTGTCAAACCCGCAGTAAGATGAGTGGTGATCATGTTTACCTCTAGCTTGCTAACTACTAAGATATGATGGGTTTGAAAGGTGTATGTTTACTCTTAATGGAGCTAGGCCTGCATTTCCTCTCTCTTTCTGGTTGTTGTGCTAAGCTAGGCTAAACATACCCTGGAGCTACAGTGTCTATGTACTGGATGAAACTGACATCCACCCTGTCATCTGACTCTGGGGGAGTTAAAATCATCTGCACAGCCCCTTTGGACAGTGAGATCTAACTATTCCTTGTTGCCCCTTTTTGCCATTCACAGCCCACCAACCACATGAACAGCTCTCTCACATCTCTGTACCGGAAGGGACAGCCTGAGTCCAGCACCTGCTCCCCCAGGAGAGATCAGCCTGCTGCCGGCAGTCCTGCCAGCTCAGCCAACCCCCCTCCCAGTGCAGGGACGCTGGTTTCCACAGGAGGCTGGTTCATTGATAGAGGCAGAGGCCCCGAGGAGCGCAACATCTTCATCGACCTGTGTGAAGAGGAGCCAACTAACGCATCAACAAATGTACGTGTGTGTGTGTGTGTGTGTGTGTGTGTGTGTGTTGTGTTGTGTAACTTTAAATGCGTGTGTGGTGCATCACATGTGGCTGTTAATGTGATTTAGATTGTAAGTCACATTTCATGGATTCTTTTCTGACCTGACAAACAAAGAATCTCTGGAATTGTGTCTTTATAAAATGGTACTGTCATGAATGTGTGGGGTTCATGTGCACATTTTAAATACAGCAACAGACCAGGTGAGTAATGAGCTCCTAAAGGTTATCGTGGCCACCTGATAATCATGGCTTGACTCATGCACTACTGTTATGTGCTTCTGTCCCCAGCAGACGGACGTGTCCATGCTGGAGCCTGACAAATCTACCAAAAAGTCAAAAAAAAGAACGAAGATCTCCACTGAAGTTAGGGAGTCTCGCACCCTGAATAAGAAAGGTACTACAGTAAAGTAGGGCTGCAACTAACGATTCTTTTCATTATCCATTTAATGTGCCCAATGTTTTTTAGATTTAGTTGTTTAAAAAAATAAAATGTCAGAAAATGGTGAAACCTTTCTATCCCAGTTTCTCAAAGTCCAAGGTGATGTCTTTAAATGTTTTGTCAATCCAAAACTCAAAGATATTCACTTGAATAAAAACAATAGAATGTGTATTCCAAGCATAGGCTGCAAATAACATTAATTGACATAAATGGTGAATAGAGGAAATTTGTTATTGTTTATTGTGTAATGTTTATTTACAACTTACTGTCTATTAAATGGACAAAAGTCTTCAGTCCACTGATGTCTGTGACGTTCCACTATGTTGCATTCACAGATAGTTTTTCTGTATTAATGGTTTCTCAGCAAAGTCGAAGTCACTGGAGCTGCAGTATCCCACGCTGAAGTTTGAAGATGTAGGCGGTAATGAAGAGACGTTAACGGTTAGTACCTTTTGACTTCGCTGCGTTCTTCTCTTCTAAATTGGGGATGGTCACCAAAGTCAGAAGCTTTGTGATCCTACACAATGGGGGGGGTTTATGTATCAGTGTTGAGCTTATGTTATAATATCCATCTGTGTTGTAGTTTTCACTTGCAATTATTTGACATTGTTGCAGGAGGTGTGTAAGCTGCTCATCCACGTGCGTCACCCAGAGGTGTACCAGAAGCTGGGAATGGTTCCTCCGAGGGGCTTCCTCCTCCATGGACCCCCTGGCTGTGGAAAGACCCTGCTGGCCCAGGCTGTGGCGGGAGTGAGTTAAAGACAATGCCTATGAAGACTTTTAAGTGACTTTGAATTTGAAACAGTTTTGGCCGAAGCAGTAAGCAGTCCGGCAGTGGCTCAGTCAGTAGGGGCTTGGACTGAGAGTCGTAGGGTTGCTGGTTCAAGTCACCGACCCGACCTAAACAAATGGAGTGTGACTGCTACTTGGAGAGGTCCCAGTGTACTAGACTCCTGGTACTAGGATGGGTTAAAAGCAGAGAACAAATGTCACTGTGTGTGCTGTGTGCTCTGCATGTGTGACCATTAAAAAGAGGGTTTCATCGCTCCGATTCTATCTATCTATTCTATTTAAGCAGTAAAACTGCTTTTCGGGCTCGGTCTGAATAAGTGGGACGTCACTAAAGTTAGCATGTTTTTGTGTTTCAGGAGCTGCAGCTGCCCATGTTGAAGGTGTCTGCTCCGGAGCTGGTGTCTGGGGTGTCCGGGGAGTCTGAACAGAAGCTCAGAGAGCTGTTTGACCTGGCTGTGGTTAGTTTTCTTTTTTTATCAATCGAGAGGGCTCAACAAAAGACTAGAGACTGGAGGGGGTAAAGTCGGCACATGTTACACGGGTTCTGATAAACGATAAATAATGTTGTATACCACTTTTGTCTCTGAACGTCATTGGTTCGTTCCCCTTGCAGAGCTCTGCTCCATGTATCCTGTTCATAGATGAGATAGATTCCATCACCCCTAAGAGAGAGGTGGCTTCTAAAGACATGGAGAGGAGGATAGTAGCCCAGCTGCTAACTTGCATGGACGGTAGGATACACTGACATACTTAGAAAATATGTCCAATGTGACTTCCACAGGTGAATGATATTTGACTGGTGTTTGCCTCCGGACAGACTTGAACAGTCTGACAGTGACCGCTCAGGTGCTGGTCATCGGGGCCACCAACAGGCCAGACTCCCTGGACCCTGCCCTCCGTAGAGCCGGACGCTTCGACAGAGAGATCTGCCTGGGTATCCCTGATGAAGCCGCTCGGCTCAGGTCAGACTGCATGGTTCTAGAGAAATGAGGATGTTACATAATTATGCTAAATATTGTAGTTATTGTATTTAGTGATAATCAAGATGATTAATCTTAACAAAAGATGTCCTTTACTTAAGTAAAAGTAAAAAAAATATATATGTATGTTACAATATATACAGCAGTGTGATGATATTAACAATGATATTAATGCTGAAAACATGGAATTTAGATTTAGTCACAATTTCTCCATTTTATATTAAAATACAATAAAATTAAATATTTCTATATACATTTAGAAGTAAAAATTGTACTACAATATATAATGACAATAAATATGTAAAAATATGTATGTTACAATAAATAAATATATATATATATATTTATTTATTTATTTATTGTAACAGTGTTATTGTGTGACAGTGTCCCACCACAGCCCTGTACTCAGCCTCCTCACTCATGCTGATGCATCCAACTATTGCAGAGTCATCAGAAAACGTCTGAAGATGGCAGGACTCTGTGTTGTAGTTGAACTCTGTGATGTAGAGGGTGAAGAGAAAGGGAGACGGGACTGGCCCCAGTGGATTATATTGCTATCGTGAATTATTTCGAATGATTATTACTGATCATAGTTTCTGACTCTTTTGATACTCACACAGTTTGAATACTGAAGCTGAATGCTTTGTGCTTTGTCAGGATCTTGAAGACGCTGTGTCGAAAGCTGAAGCTGCCGGAGGACTTTGACTACCAGAAGCTGGCCCGGCTCACTCCAGGCTACGTGGGTGCAGACCTCATGGCTCTATGCAGAGAAGCTGCCATGAGTGCCGTAAACAGAGTTCTGCTGGAAAGAAGAGGACCGAGCCACAGCCAGAGCTCTAGTAAAGAGCCGTTGGCGAGCACAGTTCAGACTGAGGATGCCGTGGCAGACGGAGAGGTTGGAGAGCAACAGATGATAGACGGAGAGGTTGGAGAGCAACAGATGATAGACGGAGAGGTTGGAGAGCAACAGACAACAGACGTCAACCCAGTACCTCAGGAAGAGTCGGGACAGAATCCCCTGCAGGTATGAGGAGCTCAACAATACACCTCACAAATTCCACTCTGTATGATACTGTACCTAATCCATCAGCTCATAACAGAATGTGTGTTTTTCAAAAAGATGCAGTGAAGCAGTTAACAATCAAACGGATTAAATCAGATGATAATTCCTGAAATAATCCAAGTACCGGTAAAAGTCCCGCTTCATGTTTGAAACCATGTTTTATCTATTCATACTAATTTTTCTAAAAAGCTTAACATTACTCAGTGTACCTGTGGCAGATAAAGAAGATAAATATTAAGAAAAGTCACGAGAAATGTGGGTCTTGGATTATAATATTGGAATATAGAAAAACGATTTACTAGATTTATTGTTTTTATGAAATCTGATGACTATTTGCAGTGCAAGTAATGTAGTTAAACCATGTGTAGCATTATGTCCCCATTGTTTGTTTTTGTTTTCTGTCACTGGAAGCTTATTCTGAGCCGTCATCTCAAGAGAAATTTATCTTCTATACATTTTGGTGAACAGTGTCCTCCTGCAGATGGAAAAACAAGAGATTCTTGGACGTGTGCAAAGTAAAATCTGTGAAGATCAGTGAAAATGTTTTGTGAAAGTGAATGAACACCAATAATTCAGACTTGTTTATAAGTTACAGAAGTATTCACATAGAGAACGGAGATTTGATAATGATAATGTAGGTCTCTTGCACTGCTGTATTCCAAACATTACTGAACTTTTAACATCCAAAGAAAAGAAAAAATATAATGTTAGTACCTGTCCATTAGTTTGAGAGTGATAGTTTCCAGTTCTGTGTTTTGGCTTTTATTTCCTTCCCTGTTATTCTAACGAGTTGTGTTATGTGTCCAGCAAGGGGAGCTCTGGCACCTGCTGCATTTGCTGAACAGCACTGAGACACTGTCAGAAGAAGAGCTGGCCGGCCTGTCCATCCTCATGTCAGACTTCCAGTCCTCTCTGTCCAGTGTCCAGCCCTCAGCCAAGAGGGAGGGCTTTGCTACCGTGCCTGACGTCACCTGGGAGGATGTGGGAGCGCTGAAGGACATCAGAGAGGAACTTACCATGGCCATACTGGTAAACACAGAAGGCTTCTTCTTCATGTTAAACATCTATGTTCCAGACTAAGAAGAAATTAGTACAGTGGTGGACTGGTGTGTGTCTGTGTGTTTGTGTGTGTGTGTGTGTGTGTCCTGCAGGCTCCGGTGCGTTCTCCAGAGCAGTTCAAAGCTCTGGGGCTCAGCGCTCCATCTGGTGTGCTGCTGGCCGGACCTCCAGGATGTGGAAAAACTCTGCTGGCCAAGGTTCCCCACCACACCAACACAATGCTACCTAATAGTTAGTGGGTGACACAGCACTGGGAAAGCTTTGAAAAGCTGTTTAACAATATCTCAGCCTTCCACACATTTCACTTGTAATCAAAATAGAACCTGAATGATAAGTTTAGTTAGATTGTTTTCTTTTTTTATGGCTAATTGATAATTCTATTATTTTAGAGTATTTTGTCTGAGACTGAACAACTTCTTCAGAGAGCTGAGACTTGACTTAAGTTATCCACCAAGCTTCTGCAAGTTATTTGGTGATCAATCTTAAGAATTCTGACACAAAATACATTTTCATTCATGCATAACCAGTTGGTACTGTGTTATTAAAGGAATAGTTAAACATGTAGTACAGAGCTAGAGTCTGGGTGTGGTTAGCCTAGCTTAGCATAAGGACTGGAATCAGGGGGAAACTGCTAGCCTGGCTACATGTTGTATCTAGTTTGTTTCATTTGTATCTAAACAGAAATGTAGAGATGTTGTGGTCATAGGCAGATTTGAAACTGTTATGCGTGTGCAGACCTGAGTGCACGGACTGTCTCTGGCAATCTGCTGGAGACGCTGCGCAATGCTCGGCAGATGGAACTGTTAAGAAATATTTCCAGCATGTTTTGACAAAATGTCCATACCTCCTGGAATATCACTGCATGTGTGTCATCTTGGTTGGGAAGGCTCTGCACTCTCACTCCTACACTAACTTTCCAGGTTAAAGAAATAATAATAAAATGTTTTTGTTCTTCTGCTTAAAATCAGGTGTGATTTAAGTGAAAATGTGGGGCCTCTTAGCCTTAATGTCCCCTGGCTGTTTCTACAAAGACAGAGTGAGGCAGGTCACTGTCTACTGTGTCTCACTGTGTTACTGTGGTGTCTCCTGACAGGCAGTGGCCAATGAGTCAGGCCTCAACTTCATCTCAGTCAAGGGTCCAGAGCTGCTCAACATGGTGAGTCACTGAGCTGCATGAGCATGTTGATGTGGCTGAGGCTCTTCTTCTTCTTATTGGCTGCACTATAGCCCAACAATGCATAGACCCTTATTAACCTTTATCCACATCTGAGACTCGTTCAGTTTGCTCTGCTAGCATCGCCTCAGTGTGCGTCACTCGCTGCTGTTTCTGTATATCTTGATGGTTTGCTCCCTTTATAGTAACTTCTCCCTTTTTCCAGCCTGTCTTCATGATGATCTACCAGTTTGTGTCATTCTCCACATCCTCGCACTAAATATTCTAAAAGATCTTGGAGAGATAAGTCCTTCCTGTTGTCCACCACACCGTGAGTCAGAGACTAACTGCTGAATCTCTGTGTTTGTGTGCAGTATGTGGGAGAGAGCGAGCGGGCTGTCAGACAGGTCTTCCAGAGAGGACGCAACTCGGCTCCTTGTGTCATCTTCTTTGATGAGATTGATGCTCTGTGTCCTCGCCGCTCAGGCCATGAGGTGAGAGGGATGTACTTCATGACTTACACAGGGATCCATGCGTGTCGTCTGCAAACCATCAGATTCTACAACACAACACACCAGCCGAGTAGTGGAGCGTCCCGTCGGTTGACACATTAGATGCCTCATACAGACCCCAGAAGCAGTCAGGGTACAGCAGCAGGGATGTGCGGATCCAGGGAGTAGTTGAGATGAAATTATTTTCCTTTCTGGAGAGTTGATGCACATCCTATGAAATAGGAAAGTGTCATTGTTTGGATGTTAGCATGTTGCCCTGAACAAATGTCATCGTCTTCAGTCCTTACCTCCTATTTCATCAACCTTATTATTCATCATTTGTTCTTAAAACAAGAGTGAGGAGTCTTTAACGCTACATTGCATATTTACTGTATAGTGATCTGGTCTTTCGTGCAGGGTTGTAACTCTCTGACAAAACTGGATTCTGCAATTTGACAATTGACAACTTTTCTGTAACGACCAACAAACAGCAGAATAATATTATTCTACCGGTAATTGTTTAAAAAATTTGTCTCACCAGTGTGACAATTGGGAACCATTTGGGAACCACCAGTCTACAGTACATGTGATCTAGTGTATAATTACTGTTTGTACAGGTTGTATTAGTAGGGACGTGTGTGTGTGTGTGTGTGAACAGTGTTTGTGTGTGTTCAGTCAGGAGCCAGTGTGCGGGTGGTCAACCAGCTGCTCACAGAGATGGACGGCTTAGAGACTCGACGCCAGGTCTTCATCATGGCTGCCACCAACAGACCAGGTACATGCAGAGACCCGAACCCTCAGGGTCACCGGAGACCCGAACCCTCGGGGTCACCGGAGACCCGAACCCTCAGGGTCACCGGAGACCCGAACCCTCGGGGTCACCGGAGACCCGAACCCTCAGGGTCACCAGTCAATTTCAAATTTAATTTTAGGGCAATTTTCAACAGTGGTAAAAAATAACAACACACATTTAATCAAGTACTGCACTGTATTTGAGTTTTCTTCACCACCCAGTACGAAGGCCATACATCCAGTCCAGGTACTCGATGAACCTGTAGAAGTTGCAGGAGCACCACTGGACTAGATAATAACAAGTAGCTCCACCTCGACGATCTGCAACAGTCAGCTGCTTACACATGTAATGTCGTGTGATATATTTACTGTAGAGAGATTTTCTTTTGACACTTTGAATACATTATGCTGAAAATACATCAATACTTTTACTTGAATAGAACTTTATAAACAGGACCTTTACTTGTAATGCAGTATTTTGACATTGTTGTATTGGTGCTTTTAATGAAGTATAAGATCTAAATACTTCTTTTTACAGCTATTTTTCAACCTGTAACAAGGATTTACGTTTTTATTCGTAACACTATATGACTGTCTTGTCTCCTGCCAGATATCATCGACCCTGCCATACTGAGGCCAGGACGTCTAGATAAAACCTTGTATGTGGGTCTGCCTCCTCCAGCAGACCGCCATGCTATCCTGCTCACCATTACTAAGGTACGTGTCACATAGCAGAGAGGGATGTTACTCAGGATCTCCAGCATGAAAGGTTTTATGTGCCTGTCAACTTTTTAAAACACCTTCTATTCTTCCTCCTGAATCCTCTCTACTGTAATGTACAATTCTCCTCACATTTCTTCTTTTATGTTTTGTATTTTCCCCTTTTTATCTCTTGTACAACTTTAAGATATTTCTATGACCTGGATCTGATTTTAATATATGTAAAAATCTGTATGTTACAATATATATACAGCAGTGTAATAATATTAATGCTGAAATGTAATACAGTAATGCTGGCAGGTGAATAATTGCGCAGGTAGTAGAAGTGTGTGTGTGTGTGTGTGTGTGTGTGTGTGTGTGTGTGTGTGTGTGTGTGTGTGTGTGTGTGTGTGTGTGTGTGTGTGTGTGTGTGTGTGTGTGTGTGTGTGTGTGTGTGTGTGTGTGTGTGTGTGTGTGTGTGTGTGTGTGTGTGGAGCACAGTTTACGTATAATATGACCGCTGACGGGGGACATTAGTCCTGCGGTCGGTCTATTGACGCTCTGAGGGAGGAGATGAAGAGTTTGATGGTCACAGGCAGGAAGGACTTCCTGTGGCGCTCGGTGGTGCCTGAGTCTTGCACTGAATGTCCTCCTGTGTTTGACCGGCACAGCATGGACTGGGTGGGAGACACTGTCCAAGATGAGCTGTACCTTGTACAGAATCCTCCAGCTCCACCCCCACAGAGTCACTGGCCCTGTAATCAGTTTGTTGAGTCTATTGGCGTCCGCTCCCCTCAGCCTGCTTCCCCAGCACACTACAGCAAACGGGACAGCACTGGCCACCACAGACTCTTAAAACATCCTCAGCATAGTCCCCCCTCCCTTTCATTCTCCGTGCTAAGCTAGACTAACCACATCTCAGATCATATTTGAATGCACAGAGATGAAAAAGCTGTTGATCTCCTGTAGGGAGGAACCAAACCGCAGCTGGAGCAGGACGTCTGTCTTGAAGAGATCGCCTTCAACGAGTGCTGTGATTGCTTCAGGTAAGTCCCGGCTGGAAACACGCGCTGTCCTCAGACACTTACTGAACATATTCACACGCTTTCTCCTGCTTTTAGTCTGAATAATGAACTGACTGTTAACAGTGGTTGAGGTTTACATGTTTTTCTTAAGTTTAGTGTGTGTGTGTGTGTGTGTGTGTGTGTGTGTGTGTGTGTGTGTGTGTGTGTGTGTGTGTGTGTGTGTGTGTGTGTGTGTGTGTGTGTTCCAGTGGCGCTGACCTGACTGCGTTGGTGAGGGAAGCCTCTGTTAATGCCCTGAGGGCCTACCTGAAGTCCCAGCCTTCATCAGTTTCTACAACTGGTAACTTGTCTCCTACCTCTACATACCTGAACAGTAGTTAGTATTTAAAGATGGATCTGTAGTGATAGGAAAGATTCCCATGGTGAAGTCTGATATATTTGCACACTGCATTCTAGAATAAAGCACATGAATAACATGTTTAGAATGGACTGTGTTGCTCTGAGTTCACTTTTCTGTCCATAGACGTAAAGATGTGTTCATTGTTCCACTCAGGTCACACGTTCTCCTCTGGCCCGGTCACTGACATCAGAGTGAGCAAACTGAACTTTGATGATGCCTTCAAGAAAGTTCGTCCATCTGTGTCCAAAAAGGTAAGAACGTGTAAACCTTCTTCTACCATAAAGTATGTTGTCCTTACCTGTGAGCTATGATAAAATTGTCAATTTTTTGGAAACAATCTTGGCTGTTTGTATTGTGACAATCCTCTTCACATTGTGGCCCATAGCCTCTGACTATCATAAAAAGCAGGCAAACAGAATTGTGTTTACATTGCTATGATTTCATTCAATCATAATCAAACCACTAAACCAATTGTAGATGTGGCTGGTGACTCACAGGTCAGAAACTAGGCGAGCCTCTGTCGGGCCAGGCCAGACGATGTTTTGGCCAAAGTCCGACAAGACGTTGTAGACGCACAAAGAAAGGGGGGAACACCAAGTAGACAGTGTGCACATTTTCTTTTAAGTCAAATAATTAGCATCAACTGTGCTATGATGCCCATCAGGTCACTGTCCCATAACCTCTCTAATCCAGCGGCCAAGTGTACCAGTCCACATGCCCACTCTAAACACTGCAGTGTGTCCTTCACACTGTCAGAAACTAATCATTTAAGCGTTACAGAAAACACTTAAAAACCATATGAAATATGATCCTGGGCTGTTGAACAGACTGTCAGATGGAGACCGCTGTGCTTCCTCACCTGTAACCCTCAGCAGCTGACTGAGAGAAGTGGCAGCGAGAGGCAGGGCTGACGTCCTCCTTTAGAGCCTTTTGTTGTCACTCAGACGCTTTTATTTCTGTGACTGTGCCTGTGTTCCCCGTGCAGGAACAGAAGATGTACGAGCAGCTCAGAGAGTCCCTCAGCAGATAACTACAAGTCCAGAACCACAGACGGACCCAGCAACAGTTCAACTTTAGTTATTGGTGAATGATTATGTGTCATGTTTGTTTACACATTTTATTATGGTTGAATCATATTACTGATTCTTGCTTTTATAATAAAAAGTGTGTGTAAAAACCAAAGATGTCTATGTGTGTTTGTCTTATATATGTAGTTTAGTATTATACATTTTGATATGATTTTAAAATCGTATATACTGACGGCTATGCCGTTGTTCTATTGACGATCATTTGTTTCATGCCCTGACGACTGTCATTTACATTAAATGGTAACGAGTTGATGTATCCACCATTTGTTTTTGGGAATGTAACACTAAGACCATGTCAAATTTAAAATTATTAATTTAATTAATTTAGGGCCTGAGGGTTGGAGCTCCTCCTGAGCCTCTGGCTGGTATCCGGTTCTTTCTGTTAACCAGGTGGTTTGGATCCTCACTGATTCTCCTCACCTTATTCCTGCATCATCTGCTGTAAATATCCTTTACAGCAGGCCCACCCTGTTGTGCCTTGGTACCAGGCGGTTCTGTTCCCTGCAGGACACTCAGTGTTTGAGGGGAATCCCTGGAATTCCCTCTCAGGTCTGAGGTGAAGCGGTCTCTGCTTTTCTCAGTGTGCAGCTCCTAGGTCAGGTCTTCTGTGATGTGGACAGCTGGGTACATGAAGCTGTCCCCCCTCTGCACCGAGGTCACCATTATTAACAAATTATAATAATGAGTCCACAGATTACTACTCTGATTTTTGTTGGAAAATTAATGTCTGTTCAAGTAAAAGACCATGAGAAGCCTAAAACATTTAAATAACACTTGAGACGTTCAACTATGTAGGAATTGTGCTTCCAATTTGAAGATAACTTTACCACCATAGAAATAGTTGCGGAATCGGCTTCTCTTTAGCCTCTCCGCTCTGACCCGATGATTGTTGTAGCACGTCCCTGACCTCAACAGTTCTAAGAGGACATTGTTCGTATGGCTCTAATCTTAAATGATTCTACCACCCTCCTCTCTGCAAGAGGCTGGCACTACCTAATGTTATTCTTCATTTTTACTGGATGGATGACACGGGGGATCATCCTGAATTGTTGGAGATGGAGCAGGAGCAGGAAGATTGCCTCTCATATTTAATAGTTGCAGTTATCATGTCTCCTACTGGAGAGATGTGAAACAATTTAAACTCATTAGCATTACTTAATCTCTTGACCATATCGGAACAACCTTCACTCCTTCATATCTGGATTGTGCCTTGGACACATGGATCAGGGAGATCTTTACATAAAGGTGATATTTCTGTAGTTCCAGAAGTTCAGGCTGCAGAGCATTCACTTGTTCAGGTATCTTCAGTTAAGACACTAAGAACAACCCTCCCCAGTTTGTAAAAGGCAGGATCTGATAAATAAACTGCCTGTAAACGGGATCAGAGCATATTGTGTATTTGTATTACAAGATGTTTGCCATACAACAGTTAGTACTAAGCTAAGAGGATGCTGTTAGTACATAACTATTGTCTGTATGTTGTATTCTAGGCATTGTTGGTACAAGTCCTAAGTAAATTGCACAAAACATTTATAAAATTACACAAAGTATTCTGAGAGGTGTCTTACAAATGAAGGGATTAGAGTATTTAACTCAATAGTGAGCTATCATCACAAGTTTACTGTAAATGAGATGCATTACATTGTGTGTCTGATAGCAGTGAGGAGGCGTGAGGGCTTTGCTTTCTCTAATTGTTAGTGTTTTTCGGTAGCGATTATGCTAAGATTATTTCCCGTTAGTATAATTTTTAAATTGCATTTTTATTAATAAGCGTAAAATACTGTTATATGGGACTAACATGATGGTCCTTCACAATAAAAGCGTTTGAAACGAGAATTAACTTTTGATTTCAAGTCATTAAAGTACTCAGGGAAGAAATACAACTAGTTCCTTAAAACAAAACCCACATGCTGACAAAGATGAGGGGATATCATTTAAATCTTCAATTCACCTAGTGACCGAGAATGATTTTCATTTATATGTTGCGTCTCTTTAAGTAGTTAAATGAAGGACTTTCTAAAAATCCAATTAATACCTCAACTAGAATTCATACGTCTGTCCGTATATTATTATATCCTATTAAGACATGTATGAAATTGAATTCTTGAGTTATAGCCAAAAATTAGTTTAGTGAGGTCACAGTGACCTTGACGTCTGAACACATCATTCTAATCAGTTCATCCAGGAGTTTGTTTGTGCAAAATTTAAACAAATTCCCTCCAGGCACACCTCGGTCACACCCAGAACTGGGCCCACAAGGGAATTCTTCATGTTGTGTCGACATGTACGCTGCCTTCTGTACAGATTTGAAGAAATACCGAATTCCCTACTGAGTCCAAGTCCACAGTTGCACCCTCCCCCCTAAAGAATATACATTTTGTAATTATTGAATTTTTCATACTTCATTTATTTAAACTCTTCAATATTATCTGTAAATGTTTTCTTCCAACATGGTCTAAATCAGGGGTCTCAAACTGGCGGTCCAGGGGCCAGATCCAACCACCTGGACCATTTCATAAAGTTACTTATTTCATTAAGAGGTTTCGCTGGAGGACAAACCGTTTCAAGAGGAAGCTCAGAGATGGACTCCCTCTGATTTGGGTTTGAGGTCTCAGGTCTAAATGCTAATTAGAAGCCTGGAATAACATTCTTATTGGGAAAAAGTAAGTATTTTTATTCATTCATTTACTTTATTGGCTTTAAAGTAGTCAAAATTAACAAAATATAATATGAAAATAGTGTAATTCAGCCAATTCAATATCAACCACATGTAGTTTGGTTTCCGGTTGCTAAATATCCCAATTTTAAACAAAAGCGGGGAACCAGTGATTTTAACATTAAACACCTTTTCTATTCTTGGCAGAGTTTTTCATCAATATGAATACAGTTCATAAAATTGAAATTAAGACCACAAATGCAGAATTGAAAACAAAGCTCTGAGGCACTGATGAGTAACACACTTTCATCTCACATACAACGCAACCTTAAACTCAGTTAGTGTGGACGACAGGTTGTATAATGTTGAGGTACATTTAAGTCTTGCATGTTAAAGAGTAGAGCATTTCTTAAAAAGGGTTACGGGCCAGAAACAGTTAACGACTTAACATATTAAAGCAACCACACAAGCCTCACTATAAACTCAATGCCTGTCTATCAAACAGACCGGCTCACTCACTTATGTTGCAACAAACTCAATTCATACAGAGCTTAATGCTTGGAGTTCAACTTTGGTCCACTTCGACATACAGACACACAATTGAGGCTGTCAACCAATAGCAACGCTTCTTTCATGTTGTTGACCTCTAACCATTGAGTGCAAAATGGAGGGAGACATGTGTAAGTTCTGTGGCAGAATACAAACTGACACGAACACCATGGATATGCTTCACACTCAGTCTTCACACAGGAGCAGCTGGAACAACAAACTGTCTGCGCTCATTTTTTGTTTGCTGTATGTGTCTTGATGGCTTATTTCTGGGGCTGGCTGCACAAAGGCATCTTAGACTGGTCTTGTGTTGCTGTTGTCTTACTGACAACTTTTATTTCACTCATTACTGGCCAGTGTGTTAAGAAGCACTTTGTGCCCACAGAGATGTTAAAAATAAACTTGATGTGTGAAGAGGACTCACACGATCAGTGCACATTAGCACAACAGCTAGCATCATCTCTGACAGCATTTGGTTAAGTACTTTATAAATTTAACAGTGATTTGTTTACAAACATTGCAAATTAGAGGTCCATCTTAAGGTGAACTGTGTTTTTGATTGGAGCCCAAGTCTTTGTGTAACCGGCCCTAGGTACTGTCTATAATCACACTAAATAAACTTTAATATTTTCAATCCAACACGTTGTGTTTTCTGAGCAGGATAACAAATAACTGAAACAATCTCCTCTTCATGCAGAGGAAATGTGCTTTCACAATGTCCACCCTTATTTCCCATGTTGAATGTATTAATATGCAGAAGCTGTTAAGTTTATAAGATGGTGAGCCGGGCTGCCGTCATGGTGGACACTGCAGCTTCATTCCAGAGAAGCTTTCAGTGAAGTTACTCCTGTTTGACATCTCCCTTCAGCTTCCTCTTGACTCGAGAGTATGGGCTCAGTGCATCTTCCATAATGAAGTCGTACAGGACCTTCACCCACGATGTGTACTGAGGAAGCTCATCATAGTACTCCGCTGCTATTTTCTTCACCTAGAATCCAAGAAGAAACAGAAGACACTGCTGAATGCCAAGTGACATTTAGATTTGATTTCAAAGAGCCTACTACAGTTCACACAGCCTGCGAATGCTTTCATGTTTGAAACATACTGATCATTTTGAGGATTCACTTTTGTTTAAGTGAAAAGGCCGGGTTGTGTGCTGCTGATGTGGCTCTGACAGACCTGTGATTGATGTGACGTGTGGACAGAGCTGATAAAGCCTGCCGATAGAAAATATACAGCTCTGACATTTCCTAATAATCTTATTGAAGTGTATTGGAAAATGACTATGTAATGGGAACACAGACACAGTCATCAATTGGTCCACTTCCAAATCATTAGTATTGTAATTTAAGAGTCTTTTAAATCAGTTCAGAAGAGCTGAAATGGCTAAATGTGAAATCTGTCTACAGACAATTCAACATACTTTATATGTGGAATAACATAATAAATGAATACTGGATGAATATCTACTTAAAAGAAGTCTCTCTTTCAAAGAAAGTCTAATTCCTCCAGTACATAGTTCTTTACAGAAAGATCCACATACTGTCAGACTGCAACAGTTGTACCAACAAACCCGTGAGCTGTTTAGTGAATGAACTACAGTACACCAGTTTGACCCTTTTTACAGCCTTTTTTCTGATGTGCCTCTGAATATTGTTTTTACAGCTCGTTGGTCACATATAGGCCGAGTAGTTGTTTTATAATGCGTCTTAGCTTTACTGCTGAAGATTTTCCTGATCTTATGTGAGACTGCTGCCAGGAAAATGTGAGAAGCCATAACTGTGGTTGGGGGTTTATTTTACTGAATGCAATCGGTTTATGTAAATCAAAAGTCACAAAGCTCTTATAGATAAATAATGAAACAGTTACCAGACTCTAATCTACTAATCAGGGAGTGAACCTTGTCCTTACACACATTTACCACGAACCAGTTCGTAAGTAATGACCACAACCTTTATATTCAGATTGAAAGGTTTATAGGGTTGTGTTAAATTAATATTTTTTGGACCCACTATGTTGAATCATGAACTAATCATCTCATTACATAACATCTAAACATATATATTTTTAATTATTTTCACATGATACTGATTTAATTAGTGTTATCAATCTATTATCAAACACGTTCTGGTTAAACCAACCCAAACACTCCCAGTCTTGTCATGTTTGTTGATGCTGTGGTGTTTTACGCAATTACATTCCTAACTAACCGTGGCTTTGATTGTTACACCAAAAGGCAACAAACAGATCAGGGCTAAACTGATGTTCATGTTACAGTTTTCCTAGGAAAAAATTGTGAAACATCAGTCTTACAAAGTACATTAGTGTTACCGTATTTTCCGCACTATAAGGCGCACTTAAAAGCCTTTAATTTTCTCAAAAAGCGACAGTGCGCCTTATAATCCGGAGCGCTTTATATATGGATTAATTCTGGTTGTGTTTACTGATCTCGAAGCGATTTTGTGTGGTACACGGCGCTCTGTCAAAATGTTTTAGTACGACTTTTGTAAACTACAAAGCCGCACTGTGCTGCCTATTTCTATGTTTATAGAGTTGGGACATGTTTTTTGACTCAGAGTGAGCGCTCCTTGGTTTGTTGGTTTGCTGGGGGCGTGTCAGAGTGAGCGCTTCTGCTTTGCGAGGATCTTTGTTTACGGAGCTGCGAGATCAACACGTGGAGCAGAGACGCTAAAAAACTGTGTTTGTGTCTGTGATGCTTGAGCCTTGGAAACTATTTGTCTTTTTACGAAGTAAAATAAGAACAGTAAAGTCAAGAAAGCAAACCTTGCATCTTCATTGGAGGACTTTTGCATGTTAGCTAACTGTCTAGCTACGCATAGGGATACGCGCTGTACTTGCATAACACGCACCGCTTGCAGCATTACGGCTACCGTAGTCAGGAGCGTCGCGGAGTAATACATACTGTGCTTCACCATAATATTACAGTGTGTGTGTATAAGGACCCCAAAATGGCACCTGTCAAGAGACACGCTTACGACGCGGACTTCAAACTCAAGGCTATCAGTCACGTATTAGAACATGGGAATAGAGAGAATTCAACATTAATGAATCAATGGTACGGAAGTGGAGGAAGCAAGAAGATGACGTTTGATTTGGCGGTATCAGACTGTTTTTTTTACGTGTTACAACTGAACAAGGTTGGGAGTTATTGTGAATACGCTCATTAACGTTTGAACAATGTTGAGTTATTGTGAACACGTTTAATAAAGTTTGACTGACTGACTTATCTGACTGTTTTGTTTCGCTTAATGCGCCTTATAGTCCGGTGCGCTTTATATATGAAAACAGATCGAAAATAGACCATTCATTGACAGTGCGCCTTATAATCCAGTGCGCTCTATAGTGCGGAAAATACGGTAATTATATGTTTGTCAGAGGATTTAGTTAATCTGGCTGCCTATACAGCTTGGTCTACACCCAAATGATTTCTTCCTGTCTAACCTCATGGACATGCAGCTGATTGCATTGAGTGCCACCTGTAGGTAATAATCTCCAGTCACCCGGCTGTACTAACCATGGGCAGCCTGCATCCTGGGATGCTGGGGAAGTCATGGTGCTCGTTGTGGTAGCCCACGTTGAAGGTGAGCAGGTTGAGGGAGCCATAGTAGGAGTAGGTCTCATGGCCCTTGAGGAACATGTAGTGCTCAGCTATGAAGTGTCCAGAGATGGGGTGCAAGCCCATCCCCAGCAAGGAACCAGCCAGCATGTAGACAAAAGGTTTGGCCCCCCACAGCCAGTAGAGCAGGATATCGAAGGTGAGCTGGAAGGCCACGTTGGTCACCTCCAGCTGAGTGATGGGTTTGGGGTTGATGCAGAGGGGCCTGATGGCATAGAACAGTGGCTGCAGAATAATCCAGATGAATTTGCGGAAGCGTGTGCAGAAGAACCAGCCTTCAAACTCAGTGGGGATGTCTACATCTATCCCATCTCCACCCAGGTAGCGGTGATGGTCCAGGTGATAGCGTTTGAAGGAAGCAGAGTAGGGCAGGCCGATGGGTAGGTTGGCAAACATGGCAAAGTAGCGGTTCCACATGGCCTTATTGTTTCCAAAGGCCGTGTTGTGGGAAATCTCATGAATAGCAAGGGTCATTGAGTGGTTGATACAGCTGCCAAAGGCATAAGTCCAAAACAAAACCCATTTCCAGTCCAAGTCTTTGACCATGTAGAAAGCTAAAAACTGTATAGCCACCATCATGCATACAATCCATTTCAGCCTCGTGTCAGGACCCATCAGCGACTTGATTTCTGGGTATTTGGCTGTAGGGGAGAAAACAAGAGACTTTAGTGAAGATTATCATCTCATTATCTCATTCTACAAGGTAACAAACAATTACAAATGTAGGAAATCAGCTAATGATATAATTATATAAAAATGTAAAAACAAGAAGAGAAGTGTTATACATCTGCATTATTTAGATTAAAAGAATGTAATAAACTCTCAACAAGCAGACTTGGCACAAATATGCATTTCATTGTAGCCGAGTCAACTACTTATTTGCACCTTGTGAAATGTATTCTACCACCATTGTCTGATAAGTCAGAAAGCTAACGCAAGAAGAAATGCTGATAAAAGTGAGGTCTCTGGTTAGCCCCAAAGCTAACAGCAACAACAATGGCTTAAGATGGGCTGACTTTTAAGGTGGACCCGCTATTCTCATGTGACAAGCTCCACCTCAGTCTTTGTAGCACAAAAGAAAAACAAAGAAAGTCCTTTATCAACAATTAATACTAAGGTTTATATAATACATTTTTCATTATTATAAAAATAAGTAGGTCACACTTATTCTTACCATATAATGAACAAACACTCAATAGTAGAGAATGAAACCAAGTCCCAATACCCAACTTAATGACCTATTAACATCATAAATTGCAATTTCAAATGTGAAGATGTTTATTAGCAAACTCTGATCATTGTATAATAATGCCATTTCAAAATCCATTTGTAATTAGCATTTAATAAGCCTTCAAATATATATTGGGCCATATTGGTATTTACGCAGGCCTCGTCACATTTTGAAAATGCTACTGCATTTTGCTTATCATGTCATGTCAGACTGCTGATATATTGTGACTTATGACGCTCACCTCTCTCACCTCGCTCACCTCTCACACCTCGCTCACCTCGCTCACCTCGCTCACCTCTCACTGGGACAATAATGGAGACCTAGGCTGTAACTATGCAATAAATCCTTTTATCAAATCGTTCTTATCCTAATCTCTATGTAAGGGCATTGCAGGTGACTTGCTGAAGGAGTCATTCATATTGAAGTCAGTGGTTGCGTCAGACTTTCTTGTAAAATGTACGTAATAATTTTTAATGATAAAATAATATGTAATAGCATTAAATTGCCATTCATTCATTTACATTTTTTAAATAATTAATATACAGAATAAACTTTTAGATTATGCATTTATAAGGGAATGGAGAATGAACAGACAGACCGTGCAATCACTATTCAGGTCAACACTCATGAAGCAGATTCACTGATTCTAAATTCACTGCAGCCATTGTGCCTAAACATGCAAATATGAACAATGCAACTTTACAAGATTAGACTTCTCAAGGCCGTTTTAACATTGTTATGTCGGCTGAACCTGCGGCGCTGTGTTGCCACACCGGAGATTGAATTACCAGCGGCAAAACAGCCTTCAAGCCGTCAAGATTTGAAGTTGAGAAACGTCCCAGGGAAATTATGAGAAGTCGGCAAGACTCTCTGAACGGATTTCATTTCTCGTTTTGGAAAAAACTCACCGGCAGGAAATCCTGCAGAATGTGCAGACCTCCTGTGAATTTACAGTGACGGTAGATCGCCCTCAGTCGGTGTTCTAATCTGTCAAATTGACGGCAGCAGTTTGTTTTTATTTTTTATGACAGAATATATTTGGTTAACACGACCTCTGGTTGAGGAGGGTCACACTTTTGAGCAGCAGTCCACCAGACTAGTAGGGTAACAATTCCCACAAACCAGTGCAAATTGTTAGTAGCCCAGTATTAAGGCATGTATGTCAGACACTTGAGTCTGCCTTGATTCTTCGAATACAAGAATCCTGTCGATCATCTCCAGCAGTAACAGCAATGTTTCAGCTCTTCCACAATGCAAAATGTTGCCGTTTTGTTCCCATATAGCAGGGGTGGGGAACCGGTTTCCTATCAAGGGCCATTTTATTTTTTACAACATCCTTCGAGGGCCATACTAGTTATTGAACTCATAACCTCTGCACATTTTTTAAGACGCAGCCCATTCATTTCACCTTTCTTATATGCTGTGCAAAAGAGCAATTTTTTTTATCCATGCATCTTTCTGTTTTATCAGAAAACAATCCTTTATTAGTCCCACGACAGGGAAATGTACCTCGTCACAGCAAAAGAACACATGAAGTAAAAAGGAAGTACACAATAATTAAATAGAACAAACAATAATATAAGTACCAAGTGGTTGATAGAAAATAAAGTGAATATTGCACATGGCAGTGATAATTGCACAGCAGTGGTGGAACAGTCTGTTCTTGGTGTGGTGGTCTACAGATCTATCTTTCCATGTTTGTATGTTACGCTCTGCAGAGCGCTGCTTGTTGGGCCAAACTCCGCCGAAGAGCGTTAACTTTATCCAAACGCACTCGTCCTTTCAGCTCGTGCAGTTCGGTATGTTTCCTGCTGTAATGACGCTCAAGATTATTTTTTCATCACCGCAAGTACGTCCACACAAACTAGACACACTGGCCTTTTACTTCCACATAGAAATAATCGTTCGTCCATTTCTCCTGGAATGTGCGACATTCCACATCCAGCTTTCTCTTTTTTACACTCGCCACGCTGCTGTTCACTGATGTCAATGACAGTCTTGTTTAATATTTAAGTTTTTTGACGCGACCATGTGATGACGCGACCACGTGATGACACGTGCCTCTCGTGTTGTGTTCAAGGACTCTGACCTTGGCCAGGAAAAACATCAATCACCCATCTATTGCTGTCTAGATTTGGGGGTTTTTCTAGTGGATTTTTTTGCGTGTGTTTATGAATTACCTCGAGGGCCGGATCAAATGGTCTCGCGGGCCGTAAGTAGTAAATAGTACTAAGTAGAAGTAGAAGTAAGCAGCTGACTTCCCACATAACTCTTATGTTAGTCTCTCTGATCATTTATCCAATACAGAAATGGGATTATTTGAGTTTATGATATCGAAATTACAATTAATGTGACATTTAGGTAACATGGTTTTAGCCTGAATAAAAACAAGCAAAATGAAGAGAATCTTCTAGTATCATAAACCACAAGGTATTTTTCTGTCAAGGAAGCTGATCTCGACTATAAATTGAGTTGTTGTTTTTTTTATCAATAAGAGATTTCCATGTTTCCATGCTTAAGATCCAACTCCCTGACCAGCCACATTAAAAATCATCCACACATTTCCAGTGGATTTGGTCCATTCACTACATTGTCTAACTTCTCAAACCTGTACTCATTTAGTTCAAGAGTAACGTTAAAAAGGCCATTATCATACAACAAAACACAATGCTTAACAGTGAATACAATCTATGTCCGTGATTAAAGATCCAAGTCACAAAAGGCTTCAGCTTCACAGCCATTTAATATTCATTTGCTTTAAAGAGATGCAAAGAGCAAACAAAGAAGGCTTTCAGCCTGGATGTATGTATTCTATCTGCATGGGAGGAACCGGGAGATTACAGCAGAAAGACAAGTCTCAGCAAACACCACCTCCTGTGTCATCACCTCAAAAGTGTTGCCCCCCACCCCCACAAGGCTGAACTGGCACCAAGTGGGAGAGGCCTGAGGCATGTGACTATATACAATTAAGCTCTTTACAAACAGAAATGCCTTACATCACAACACCTTGAACTCCTTATGAGTAGAATCACAGACTTAGTAAGGTTACATGCTGTTAGAAACATGCTGTTAATTTATATTTTATCGGTTTTCCTTAGCAAGGAAACAAATCCATCAAGTCAACAATCCGACCAAGCATCTGTTGCCCACGTTCAGAATGGACAGAAGTTTAGAGGTTTTGTACCAAGCTCTAAAGTAAAACAATTTCCAGCTCCTCTGCTACTTCCGTGGCAACTGGATTGTAATAGTATACCTGTACCGTGGTATACCATGGTATTAAAGTTGACTATTATCATACTGTGTACATTTTATATATTTAGAATTGAAAAAAACGGACATAAGTTAGTGTGTGTGTGTGTGTGTGTGTGTGTGTGTGTGTGTGTGAGAGAGAGTTAAAAAGGTATAGACAGGACAGTCTGGCTGCGCTGCCAGTATATATCTTTTACTGGGATATTTTCTTAGACGGTTAACGTACCATGAAAATCTCAGTGAAATCACATTCACAGCAACCTTCCTAATGTGTAGCAGCAGTGCCTGAGAGTCTCCTGACCGTGCTGCATTCAGTAACATGAATAATTCAACCCAGGAGACAGTTCTGCTGTCAATGAGTATCTTTTTCCATGGCAATGGTCTCTTATAACCCCTAACTCTCAACACAATGGCAGTACTTTGTGTTGACAAATTAACTTAAGTGCCCGTTATGCTTAAAGTGAAAAGACTTTAGAGATACAAAGCAGCACAGAAAACGTATACATCCTCAAATATCCAAAACTATGTCCTGTTCCACGGGGACTGAGGCAGATCACATGATTATCATACATGGGCCCTTTTATATAGGCAAAGAAAGCCTTCGCGTTTGCTACAATAAAAAGGAGCACTGCATAAATACTTAATCATTAATCTCTGCCATGAGATCTTGTGTGGGGGAACAACATGTATTGTTATATTTGACATGTTCTCAATTTTAAATATGACCATGGGGAAAAGTTCATTTGTTTTGTAATGATTTTTAATCTAGTTATTAAAGTTTGCACTTCCAAAACAATGTTGTTCATTACCATTATGATACCATTAATATACATAGTATTTGATGATTTATTGGAATTACTTTAATAACCTACCCTTAATCTCATATAACTCAATAAAATATGGTGTTTAAACTGTTTTTCAATGTAATGTTTTAAAACACAATTGCAATGAAAAGGTTTTACAGGTTAAGGTGATGAGATAACTGTTTGCATTAAAATGTGTCTTTTTTGTTGAAAATACATATTTTGGGTTTGGGGTTGGGTTTACTTGCCATTTTTTTAAAAAAAGGGAAAAAAAGTGTTTGTTTTAGGTTCCTAATTGAAAATGTGTTACGTAATGAATTTATTTCCTCATATTGTCTCTAAAAAGGTCTGAAAAACCTTAAAAAATGTTCCCATGCATTATAATTTCAAATGGAATAGTGAAATTAGATCCATTACAATTTACAAATAAAAGCAATGTTTGTTGTTGCCATGTTCATGAGAATCACCAACATGGGGCTGAATCATTCTTTACGGAGCATTTACAAAGCAACACACAATAACAGCCTATAGTGATGTGGAGATCTGTAAAAATGATATCTTTACAGAGAGCGGTTCAAATTTTAGGGCTGCAACTTTATTTTCACTATCAACTAATCAGCAGATTATTTTCTCGTTGAACACTTCCTATTATTAGAAACAGTCAGTCGATTAATCAATAGACATAATATTAATCGGGAACAGTTTTGATGATTCATTCTTCTTTTCACACAAAAATGCCAAAACGTATTGTACCAGCTCCTCCAATGTCTTAGATGTTCGGTTTACTTAATAGAGAACCTGATATCTTTGAGTTTTGGACAGTTGGTCCGACAAAACATCACCCAGGACTTAAAGAAACTGTGATGGCCATTCTCTACCATGTTCTAACATTTTATAGACCAAACAACTCCTCTAGTAATTTATCAATTTAATTGACTATGAAAATTATCATTAGCTGCAGCTCTAATAAAGCAGGACATATTAATCAATCTAACTTGAGCATGAAATATCTACATGTGCTAAACTAGTGCACCCAAAAAAACATTGGATCTTGATGCTAAATCTTTTTAAACAGCATCAGATAACTTAAATTAAGTGAAGTATTATAACAAGCAGATACAGAACATAATGTATTTGAAATAGCTTAGTTAAAGCTGAATTTAGAATAGACTATTCTATACTATACTATCCTCTGCTAAGCATGACGGGGTCATTTTTTCTGAATTTGTTCACAAAGTTTACTTCACCAAGCTTGTTAAAATTAATATAACGTAACATATTTAAATTAATTGTTTAAATACTAACATTGCTTTAGTAAGAGTTGCGCAAAGATCATGTGGTCATTTTCTCCTGTGTTCATTTAACGCCGGCTACTTATAATACTTCTCAGAAAGCTAGATCTTCGACACACAGCATGAGTGTGAATGTTTAAACATGGCTGCATCCAGCGCTGAACCGTTACAGCAACTTTGCGGCAAGAAGCTCAAAAGTGAGTTCGCGTTATGTCATTTCAGGGAGTGGCGAAATGTCTAACTGTAGCTGTGAGGTTAACGTTACATTGCTAACATGATTACGTTTCATTAAGCTAACTAGATAGCTTTTACATAATCATACATATATTTTGATAACAAACACGGTGGTGGCTGTCAGCCATTAAAGGGCGTAAAGTATTCACCGAGGTTAACGCTGACCTATTTCAGTTAGCTAGTAAGTTAGTTGGCAAATAAATAGGCGGATGTGAAACCGTTAGCTAGCTTCCTTACGTTAGCAAATCGAGTAAACTAATATGGTGATAGAATTCATGCACAATTGCACGTTTAACTAACGTTATTCAGCAACATAATTTACCAGCAAAGTCAACATAGTTTTAACTAAGTTAAGTTAACTATAAAACGTTTTAAGATCTAAAACGTGCAAACTGATAAGCTAGCTCACCCAGTATCTCTTTTCTCCTGTCGGCATGCGGCTGGTCTGTATACACCCATTCGTAGTCCTCACGAGCGACCCGATTCCCCATCTTCTTGATTACCGTTTTAAACAGCTTTCTTTGACAAAAAAAAGTAACTAAATATCAAACGGTCGTTTCTGACAAGAACTTCTCTGATTGTGGTCCTCCTCCTCTCCTCTCTCCTCAGCCTATCAGTCCGCCTGGCTGACCTGCTCCAATAAGTCAGCTCTGCCTGCTGTGCAGCTCCTCCTACCAGCTGCAGAGGAGCGCGAGGCGAACTAGATGAATGACGCAGTTAAATGCTATCAAAGTAATGTTTTTTAACTTCTCAAAAAAAACAGATGGTCACATTTGAACAATAAAGGCCAGTAGTAGATGTGTTTAGCTATTGCCAGAAAAACCAGTGTTTCGTTTTTATCTTATTAGAAGGACCGATCAAATAACCCATACCATGCCAAAATAAGAAAACATGCATAATGTCACCTGGCTTTCTATATTGCCCAAAACTCATCAATCAGGAATCAGTAGGGCTCTACTAGTAAACAGTGTCAGCAACCCAGCATCAGTGAAGGGACATTGTGCTAGAAACACAGCAGAGTATGGCCGCTAAAGCCCTCTCCTTAACGGAAAGTTTTTCTATCATGTAGTAAACTGGTCCTCTTTAGTTGTTTTATACTTTTCTATAGCAAGACGAGGAGGTTTAGCTCTGTTAGGCTCTGTAATAAAAAATAACATTAAAATAACTAATAAATAACAATTTATTTCATTTAGTTTTCTTCACATATATTAATGAAATTCTGAGATGTAGTCCAACTGTATATTTAAAAAATAAAATTGTCTTGCACACCTCACAATCAAGAAGGCCTCTCTTCTAGTCTTGGTATGTATTTACTGTGTATTTTTCACTCCTGTGCAATGCCTGGATAACATGCTGATGAATTTCCCAATTTAGGATCAATAAAGCGTTCTACTTTTTTGTTTTCTGTACTGAGGCAGACTGAAGCTACAGTGACTCACTATCACCTCCAGAGGAACAAGTGGTATTACAGACCGGCCGGAGCTAGTTAGTTAACGTGCTAACTTCAGTAGATATCTCTGAAAACACAATATAGACAGATTTATTTGACGTTACATCAACACTGTAGACATAGTGCAAAAGAAACACATCATAACTATTTTTGGAGCATAAAAACTGAACTCTGCTTCTCCATGTTTAGTTTTGAAACAAAGCAGACCCGTCCCTGACGACCTGAGAGTACTAGATAATAAGCTTTAATAATAAGCTTTATTTGTATAGCACCTTTCATACAAGAATTGCAGCCCAAAGTGATTCACAGCAAAAACATAACAATTAGTACAAGATTAGACAGAATAAGAGCATTTACAGTACGATAATCATAAACCAGTAGTGGATGATCGTAATGTTCTTGGGGGCACATAGTTTATTAGAGAGTTGGCAGTGTAACTTGGTGCGGTTCCGTTTAGGGCTTTGTATACAAGAAGGAGGACCATAAAATCAATTCTAAAAGTTACTGGAAGCCAGTGTAAAGCAGCTAACACTGGACTGATGTGGTCTCTCCTCTTGGTTCTAGTCGGCAGCCTCGCTGCAGCATTTTGGATGAGCTGAAGTCTCTCCGTTGTTTTTTTCTGGAGGCCGGTAAAGAGTGCATTACAGTAATCGAGTCAGCTTGAGATGAAAGCATGGATTAGTTTATCAGCATCCTTTTGATTTATAAATTGTCAGATTTTAGCTATATTTCTAAGGTGGAAGAATTATGTTTTTGTCATCTTGTTTATGTGCAGTTTTCAGGGCCTGTGGGAAAACACCTGAGAGAAGAGAAGTGCTTACGATTTGTACAAGATCTGAGTTAATGCGATTTGAAACATTTTTGAAAAGGCCTGTTGGTATCATGATGCAGGTGCATGGCATTTCTCCATGGAGATCTTTTCTTACCAGGGACAGCCTTCACCTCGGTGGGGGCAATGGCATCAATAACATTTAAAGTGTTTTAATTAAACTGAGACTCTGGAGAAGGATGTGTGAAAGAGACATTCTGAATAAATATTTCACTGGTATTTTCAGTGATATATGGTTTTGTGATTACCTCTGTTTGAACATCAATGTGCACAGAGAGAGAGCTCTCAAAGAAAACACAGGACTGATCAAATAACACAGCAGTCACCACAATCTTGGAAATGTTCAGACCCTTGGAGATAATAAAGTCCATAGTGTGCCCCTTATTGTGTGTGAGCTCCGTCACATGCTGAGTCAGTCTATAGTTCTCAAGAACACAGTTCTTTAGCTCCTGTGTCCTGGAAGTTGTCAACATGGATGTTACAATCACCAACAATAACCACACAGTCAGAGTCATGATGACAAGTTACGTTTTCATTTTTCCATGGTCAGTAGTGGTCACCAGTCAGGACATTTTATTACATTTTCGATCGGGTTTGGTTCAAATTTCATCATATTTTTAGGCGTTATTACAGTTTTATTATTGGGTGCCTCAGGAGGATAATCTTCCTGTTCTAGTGTCTAATGTGTCCTGGATACGACTCTGCTGTAAAGAGTGCAATGTAAATAAAGATCTGCTACCTCACTACTAAAGATTATGATTGAAGCACTGCTCCCTTGTGGTGATTATGCGGTAACAGAAAAGAGAAAGGGGAACTCTCAGGCTGAATCTCACATGTCTCAACAACTCTGGCATTCAGCATCCATCAATGAAGTTTTGATTTGTAGGTTTGCTTTCTACTACTCTCTTATAAAATCGTCCTTTGAGATGAGAATAGTTACACCATGCTCACTGTCCTACCACTCTATAATCATACAGATGATCAAGCAACTCCTAAATACATTCCTTTATAATATTTATTCATGATTAATTGTTACTGTGTATCCACTTTTACGTAGCACTTCACAAAGCATTTTATGTGATATATGATATTTGTGAATATCACATTTATATGATATGCGTCATGTGAAATGGATGTTTTACATACATCTAAATTACCATGTAACCTTTTTTGTAGCATTAAAGCTTCTTTGTTCTTTTTAATTTATTGAACGCTTAGGGGCATAATTCTGCAATATTTCTACGGATTCTAAGGAAGCCCTGAGAAGCAAGTGAAATAAAACAATCATTAAATGATCCATTAATCTAAATTGTTTTCTCTCCTGTTTTTATGACTTAAGAACAGGTAAAAAAAAAAAATGGTTTTGTCATCATAATCTTTGGAAGAAAATTTCATCTGTGAAACGTGGGGAAAAAAAGCTTTGCCTGAGGGAAACAAATAAATAATTGTTATATCTGATTGCTTGGAGGATACTGTTCCACATTGTGCAGTAGATCGCTACACTACCACTTGTAGCGGAGTGGCACAGAGCCTTCATGTACACCCTCTGATGACTAAATGTTATGTCACGTGGACCCTGGCACTCTTTGCATACTCTGGGATTCAGAAAGTATAACATCGACTTTAGTGTTTGTCATAATAATCATTTCCCCCACAAGAGGCTGAAGTACACTACTAATCCACGTTCTATTACTGTATGTTACTGTGATGTCTTTCTCTTGAAGGCAGAACATGGGGTAGCGCTGCACTGCAGTCTCTTCTGGACAAACTTTTACCTGTTCTTAAGTCATAAACACAGGAGAGGAATTAGTTTTTCTCACTTGCCTCTCAGGGCTTCTGTATATCTTTTCTCTTTTTTGTGAAAACAAATAAATCTGGGTCTTTAGCCTCTAGATGCTCAACAAGCTAACTCACTCAACAAGCCAACTCTGGACTGCAGAGTGCAGGTTTTCTGGGGGTTCGTCACTACCAGCGAAACCTTTCACATTGCATTCAGTAGTTGTTCTTGTGAAAAAGAAAAATGGATTAGTGCCGCATTTATTAGTAAAATGTGACGTAAATGTGGCAAAGATTGAGTTAAAAGGCTCATTTTCATCTGCAGTCTTTGACTAGATTGAACACATAAGCAGATAAAGAAATAAAGTATTATTATTGTAAATATTGTAAGAATCCTAATAAAAAGTGTTAATGATAATGACACAACAGATTATGCTACACATAATAAAGGACGACAGAAGTTTACCATTAATCTGTGCTGCTCTACTTTAACTGAGATGTTTTAGCTTGGTGATGATCTTTGTTTGTGAATCTGTATGAATCCATTCAACAGCTGAAGCGTGTGCTTTACTCTCTTCACTAGCCTCCTTCTCCTTTAGATAAACAAGCAGAATAGATAAGCATAACATCATGTACATAAATGTTCATGATGTTCTCACTTATAAATACATCCTCTTATTGTTCTTCCTTTTAATAAATGTATGCCACAAGTGTACTGCTGTGGAATGACATAACTTCCACTGACTGCATGTTATTTTCACTCAAATGGAAGTAAAGTTGGCAACTACAGCATATTTATAACATGTTAACACATTCACACTTTGCAGAGAGTTAAAGGGATAGTTTGGATGTTTTAAGTGAGGTTTGGACTAAAATATATTTAGCTGCTGTACACTGCTTAGCTTCCGTGCTGTAACTCCTGTCTGTTTCTGCAAACTGGAGCGTGCCGTCTGTAGTTGAGACACGGACTATGGATAAAGAACATGCACCTCAAAACGTCCAAACTATCCCTTTGAGTTGCAGTAACGTGGAGCTAAAACAATCGATTGTCAGAAAATTAATCAGGAAATCAATAATTGTTTAAGTAATTTTTCAAGAAATAAATCCAACTCTTCTTCAAGTTCCACCTTCTGTTCTGTGTATTCTGTGGGAGCAAACTGAATATCTGAAGAAGAAGAAGAAGAAGAAGAAGAAGAAGAAGAAGAAGAAGAAGAAGAAGAAGAAGAAGAAGAAGAAGAAGAAGAAAAAGAAGAAAAAGAAGAAGAAGAAGAAGAAGAAGAGAATGGAAGATGTCACAAAATGTCAGTTTTCTCTATTTTCTGACATTTATTAATCAGCAGATTAACCAATAGTCGTTAGTTCACCATCAGTATTACAATCTGTACAGTGTAAGTGCGCACTATTACATTCAAATTCAAATAAGCTTTATTGGCTTGACAGATCAGAAATCCATATTGCCAAAGCAGATGAGTATTAGCATTGACAGTTGGTCAGCAATAAATATACAATAATATTAAAAAGTCAACAATTGTATCATACACAATATAATAAAGACATTAAATAGCAATAACATGAGCTGCTGTAATACCTTTGAAGATGTAATCACTCAAACATTTACTACAGTCGACATATTTTGCAGCTAATATTGCACAACAATCACATGAAGAAGAAGAAAGTTTAGACACTTTAGAGGAAACAGGTTGGACTGAAAGCAATAAAAATGCTGACCGGCAGAAAACATCGATACTACAGTATTGAGTTTTGGACATTTCACAAGAGTTTTCTTTTGACTAGAAAAAGGACTTTACCCTGACCGCCGTCATTCACTTTCAGTCTTGTAGTAGCAGCAGTCCAGCTGGAGCCAGAACACATCTTATGATCAGCGTCACATCAATGTCACAGGTGTTGTTTCACGCTGGCAAGAACCGCAGTTTCCCCTCCGGGTGAGCCCTCTTCCTGGTGTGTCAGATGATCGACCTACAGGCTTAAACAAACCAAAAATGCCTTTGAGGGTTGAACTCGTACGTGCTTTTAAAGGACCAAAGGTCATTTTCAGTGAAGTTTCATGTAACTTTTGATGTTATTCCTGAGGTTTTACTCAAACAAGACACACAGAGTGTAAAACTAAAGAACTATGATGTAAAGGTGCTGCATTTAATATCCTACTTGGGTAAAAGTACGGAACTATAAAAGAAAAATAACACTTTCTGAAGTTAAAAGTCCCCTGTGACAATATATGTAATTATTACTGATGTACATGTACACATAGCAGTTTATTGTTGTACAGTACCCGGTGGACCTAGTTTTAAATACTTTGTACCGGTAATCACTTCTGTAGTTTAGTAAAGTGGTTTCCAGCCTAAGAGTCTGGCCTCTGTAAAGGCTGTGGGATGATTCACGTTTCAAGTTCAAGTTTCAAGCTATTTATTGTCGTATGCATATGAGCAGCAGTCATTTTCAATGGAGTTCATGAATATCAAACTTCCATCAACAATAATTATTAAATATGTTAAAAAAAGTTCAAATATAGGGATAAAATATGACATATTTAAAATAAAGAAATATTTATTATTTTACATTTTTCTTCTTATTTTGTGAAATATTGGATAATTTAAATAAAAGAAAATGGAACCAGTGGCTTAATAATGTGTTGTAGCCTATTTTATAAAGGAATCATATATTTTATAAAGGAATCATATGTTTTATATATTTTATAAAGGTAACATATGTTTTATGAAGGTATCATATGTTTTTATAAAGGAATCATATAGTTGATATGTTTTATAAAGGAATCATATGTTTTATAGAGGTAAAACCTTAATCTGAAGAGTACAATATTTCCCTCTGACATGTAGGCCTAGAAGTATAAAGAACAATAATATGCAAATACAAGTGCAGTACAAGTACCTTACAATTTTAGAGTACTTGATTAAATCTACTAAATTGTATTGCTTCTATAGATCGTGTGCATGTGACGTCACGCTTACGTCCCAACCCGTAAATCAGCCATGTTGGATGATATACACAACCAAGACTGCGCCCGTTCACGTGTGAGTTGCTGCAACGCTTCGTAATTTTCTTTGTATTTAAACGTCTAAGATTGAAAGAAAATGCCAATCGTGTGCGCAGTGTATAATTGTGGTCATAACGCTACTCGTGACCCAGAGAAACGGTCATTTTGATTCCCTAAAATCATCAAAAACAACGATCCACAAAAGAGGGATGAATTGCTGTCTATCGAACGCTGTAAACTGGTTTAGTAACATAACTCGTGAGGATTTAACAGAAGAAAAATCACAATTCACCCGTGTGTGTGGCGTCCACTTTATATCTGGTAAGAGCTCATGCTAAAGCTATGTTTTCAATGTTTACGTTAAACATTTGTGCTTATGATATACCCGAACAGCTGTAAGACCTTACTTCTCCATATCGCTGACTGGTAAATAAGTCACTATCTTTACATGTGATGGCAGCCATTTGCTCTTTTCTTCTGTGCATGTTTTTGTTTTGCTTATTCTTGAGCCTTCTTCACTTGCGAAAAGCAAAGCACCAATGTGAGCACATGCTTTGCTTAATCCAGACATACAATCACAGTGTCGAGGATAACGTCGCCGCTCTTCTCACTCACAAACCACGGCTTGAGCGATGTATTGCGAGCTCTTTGAGAGTGATTTACACGGGCATGGACGAGCACCCTGTCATCTTTCACTGGTTTGGTAAAAAGACTACCAACCCAGCCAGAAACAAAGACATTATAAGCATCTAAGCTCTTGTATGCCTTCATTTGTGCGTTGGTTGCCCACGACGTTTGTAGTACAAGGTAGTTCACAATATCCGAATATTCAATCGGCGGTAATGACTCCAAATCCTCAATATAATCCGACGGCTTTAGCGTGTACGGGTCAAGGCCGCAAATTTGGACTTTTTCCTCTGAATCTTGCCTTTGCATAATACATTTGAATACTTTGAAGAAGTCGGAGTTGTATTGCTGTTGTTGTTCGCTTTAGACGCCATTGTTGATTTGTATATCATCCAACATGGCGTCGCACGCATACGTCACACAGTTTTGTCACGTGTTTGCACACTATCTATAGCAAAAAAAAGTCCCAGGCACAAGAGTGAAACCCAACCTAAATCAAAAAGAAAAAAAGAAAGAGAAACTACTTCATCTAATCATCCTCCTGTAATAGTAGAAGTATGGTTACACGTGGCCTCAATTAATATTATATTGTAGGCTAAGTAAAGTGAATTGAGTGATACAACAACTATTCACATATTTCTTCTGTTTAGTTTAAACCACAATGCATTAAAAAAGACAATCACAGTTTCCCCTTTTTCCTGTAGTGACATTGATAATCTGATAGGGGGGCGGGTACCATAATGTCGTCGGTCCAGGTGTCATGTGATGCAGCTCTGGTCCTGAAGCTGCTGTTAGCGGGACTCTGTATAGGGAGTGATTAATGCCACTAAGCAACAGGATGAGGAGCAGCAAAGGATCAGTCAGCAACATTGTGGACAATAAAATAATTAGTTACAAATAGTATCAGTGCCTTCAGAGGAGCAAAATACAATATACATTCTACATATAATCATACCTGTCAACATTGGAATTTCAAAATAAGGGAAATTGTTTGCCGGACTCCGCCCATATTTTAACAGCTCTCAGCCACCAATGTAAATGTAAACACATAAGGGACGGGTATATACATTCAGGAAATACATGTTTATTTAAAGTATGTATTACTTGTACAGACATGTTTATAAAATGTATGTATTTTATTTGATGAGTTATTATCATCAATTTATTTGATGATTGATGAATTGTGTGGCTTTTGTTTCCCCCGACGAGGACTTCCTTGCGATGGCAGAGTCAGGGAACATGTCCGCTACACTGCGACTGAAATCATCACAGAAGCTGAAGGCTACATTATTTTTTGCCGCAAAGCATCGACATCTTTCCCTCAGCTTTGATCACTTGGTCTGCCTCCGACACAGTTCTTGTCACACATGAAGTCATTGACAGTGTAGTGTTTGTTCCTCTTGGCGTGCTTGTGCTTGGACGATTGTTCTTGCTGGTGAACATCGCTTATTCCGTCGTGTGCCATGCTAACATCTGAATGGCACACTTTACAAAAAGCAACAAGTTTGCCCGACTCTGCTTTTAATAAATAAGGGAAGGTCTCCTCTCATTTGGCAGGTACTTACATAAAGCTTTAACTTATTTGGCAGGTACAACTGCGTCTCCATCTATCTCCCGTTCACTGTGACTCTCATCCATATGCTTTCTTCTTCTTCTGTGTTATTGTTCCTGTTTTCTTCTTCTGTGTGTTTACTGGCGGATAACGTTTTTCCGCTAAAGTTAAACATAATACTGCCATCTGCTCTACCGGAGAACACTTTACACTTTAATTAGGCCTATTTTTATTTTTTTGAAAGGTTAAAAATACGGGATAATTACGGGAAAATATTTAAGCGGGAGAAAAGCGGCATAGAAGTAAAAATACGGGATAATCCCGGGAAAAACGGGAGGGTTGACAGGTATGCATATATTTCTTCGAAAATAATGATTATCGTTACATTTAGACATGATGTTGTGTTCTTTATTTGTATTAAATAACTTAAAATGTGTGTTGCAAATTATTATTATTATGTTTTTTATTATTGCAATGAAATGCAGCTGAGGTACTAAGAAGCTAACCTTTCAATTTTCATGTATACATTTCATCTACTATGCAAAACAGGTGAAGTTCAAATCTACATGCATCAGGGCACCACAGGGGCACGTTAACATTAACCTTTGCATACTGCAATAGCAAAATCCCTCAGTCATACTATATGACTGATGAGTTTAAACTAGCTGAGCTGAACCGTCAGAGTATACATACAAGTGAGAAAAGACAGCAACATCAGCTTCTTTCTCTCTACATGCTACATGGCCACATTAACTGATGGTAGCAAGTTGTTTAATGCTAATAATCACTCAAAGCTGTGGCTGTAACACTAAACCCTGTTTTGTTATTTAGACAGATGGCAATACAATCACTGGCATTCAATGATATTTATAGGAACCATCAAGACGATTCATACTTTTATTAGTTCAGAATTCTCTGTTTGTAGCTTTAAGACCTCCTCTTGCTGCTTTGTGGCACTAATCACGCCTCATACAGAAACACGCGTCATCGTTGCTGATCTGGAATTTCCCGTTTTTCTGCCATTTAAACGCTCCGCTTTGAGGGAAGTGTGAGCCCAGCGCGCTGCAAACACTGATACCAGGTTGTGGACCAAATGATGTAGTATTTTGTGTAAAGAGGGGCACAATAGAAGAGAGCAGGTGTTGCATGCTTTTTTGGGAAATGGGAAATCTGTTGGGAAGCTGGCGCTTCAAGGAGCCGAGCACCGTTGAGGAATGCGACTCGACGTGGGGGTCGGACAGCGACGACCCGGTGGCTGAAGATGACAGCAGCATCTGCGACTCCGTCAGCCCGGCGGAGAGCGACCGGGCCGCCGGAGACCCCGAGGATGCGTCCCTGCAGGTACAGTGTGGGTTGTGTAGTATGTCATTAATGACACAATGGGGGGCAAAACCGGGACACATGTGTGCCCCGGCAGCACACATTATTAACAAGGCCAGGACACAGAAAGGGCAACCGACTAGCCCCGACTCATGCTGCTGCCTGGTGAGGAGGCGAGTATCCAGCCCACGCCAAACTTCATTAAAAAATATGTCAATTTTACAAGATAAGATTTACATTCACATGGTGTGAACTTTAGGCTACTTACTACTCCTCATTGTGCCATTTAATCCACCAAGCAACACTTCACTGTTACTGACACTTTCCCCAAGATACACTCCCAGTGATGGGTAGCAGTGAGCAATTTATGTCACATTTAGGATGAATTGATATACAGTATATTCAATATTATTTTATACACTGCATGATGCTGTATGCCAATACCTGTTTCTGCTGATGATATGCCTGCAAACATGGCATTTTGGACTGCATACTGTACACATCATTTTGCTAGTTAATTATCAAAGATGGTTGGTTATTCCCATTATTACTTTTCCTATTAAAGTTATACTTTCTGTCCGCTGGTTTATAAGAAAATACAATACTTAAGCCTCATATTTGCTCCGTGTGCCCTGAACTATCAGAATAGTTGTCTGTTATTAGACTACTGCACACGGTTTCAGAATATTAAAACCGTCAGGTTATAACAGGACTATTTGAAAAACTGTAATTTACTGACTGAATCACTCTTTGTTAGATATTGGTTAAAGCAACAATAACAACCAGAAATATTTGATTTCTCAAAAGTTAGGATGCAGTTTGCAGGTAGTAATGTTATTTCAGAATCAGGTCTTTAGTTCTTTATTTGTCCTTATAATAAAATAAAACAAAAGAGAAAAAATATACACTAACACAGTTGGAATGGAATAAAAAACATTGAGGGCTTGTAAAAGGAACCCACCTTACATTGAAATTAAAGACAGCTGTATATGCTTGACACCAATTTACAAACAGTACACATAGTCTAAAGAAAAATAAATACAATTTATGAACAACAAATAAAAAGTAAACATATAAACAAATAAATAAAAACAGCATATGGTATAGATGGTTAGATATTACAGGATCAGGCCCGCTGTGACACTGCAAGCCTTTTTGAGTGGAAGTTAGTATGACCCAGATTTAATTTGAAAATCAGATCTAGTTTCTAGCATCCTTTTGTAGCGATTGCATGGCAGCACTGATGTGAATTGTCCTCCTTTGCTAGAGAGAAATGGATGATGACAGCCCTCGACCTCAAAAGCAAAGTCAGTGCTTTTAATTCAGCTGAATGGTAGATGAGTGCTGTACTGCATCTGTTAAAATGTGGGATGTTTTTCTCCTTCTTTCTTTCTGGTTTTCTTTATTTCCTTCTCTCCTCCTCCTCTCCTTCTTTCTTTCTTTCTTTCTTACTTTCTTTCTTCTCTCAGCTAACAGATTCTCCTGAGTCTGTTCCAAAGATGAAGAGGAGTTTCTACGCTGCCAGAGACCTCTACAAATACCGTCATAGCTACCCGGTACATGCACTTACAGAAAATAAACGATGTGCCATTGAAAACCCCACAAATGTAGATATTGAAAGCACATGTGTTCCCTTATTGTTGACACACAGTGGGATCTCTTTGTTCTGTGTGTGTTTTTAGAACTACAGAAAGTCCCGGCAACCTAACGAGTATCGTAACCTGCGTTTCTACCTTAACAAGATCCCTCTAGTTCCTGATGGTGAGATCACACACACACACACACACACACACACACACACACACACACACACACACACACACACACACACACACACACACACACACACTCCTGTCACTGTGGAGAGAAGAAATGTTGGTTTTGGGCTTAGTGAGTGTTGTTTGGCTGAAGGTCATGTTTGACAGGGAAAGACCAGCAGATTAGTGACTGATCACATGTTTAACCACACTTACACACACATGCATGCACGCACGCACACACACACACACACACACGCACACGCACACACACACACAGCTAATTAGCCCCTGTCTCTTCTCAGGTATCTATATAGAGGAGATTCTCACGAAGTGGAGAGGTGACTATGACAAACTGGAGCACAATCACACCTACATTCAATGGTGAGACATTTCATCTGTCTATTTTCATTTTCTTTTACCTCGTATGCGATTGCAAAAACTCTTCAGAAGTGTCTGGATTCCTAATTGCATGGTATAAAGCCTGGTGCATGGTGTCAAAGCTTGTAATAAATGTAATAAATGTCACTAAAAATAAATTGAGGATTTTATCAGCTGCTGCGTTTCCTGGATGTAAAATGTCTTGGAATGGGAAAGGATTTGAAATTGACTGTTCGCTTTATTTTCTTACGCTACAGGTCAAACTTACATGCCACATACTGCGTGTACTTTACAACCATCCAAAGGCTTTTTTGAATCAATGAGTCTTAGACAGAGGTAGACAAAAGCAGACTCATTTCTAGCCAGGGATGGTCAGCTATAGCTACTGTAGCTAGCTGATTAAGCTAAAGTTAGATCCATGAGTTGGCTAAAAACTCTCCAACTGACATTTTAATGATTCCAGCTGACTCGTTGTAAAATGAGAGCTTTGTAGAAGGATCTTAAATATGCACCTGATGGCTGCATGATGTTGTTCTAAAGACTGAGACTAAAGCTGTCTCACAATAACACAGCATCCTCACAGCTGATGAGCTACTATTATCAATATGATAAGGAGAAATGTCAAATCAGACTAGTATTTAATTTTCAGCATACATTTTCACTTTTAGCAACTGTTATGAACACATTTTCATTTAGTCTTGTGTTTGTAATTCCTTGTTCCTTGTGGCAGGCTGTTCCCATTAAGAGAACAAGGGCTCAACTTCTACGCACATGAACTGACTCAGGACGAGATCAAAGTAAGCACAAAGTCCACATACTGTTTATACGTAAAGACCCGAGAGCTGAGTGCTACATGTCTGATTTGTTTGAAGAGTACATCTTCCATTCAACCAATACGTTGAAAACATTCCTTAGGGATATTTCTACATTTGAAATGACGTTCAGCTAAAATAGGTGGTATTGTGTCTGCTGATCTCTGACCTGCTGTGTTTAATCCTGTCAGGAGTTTCAAAGCACTCGCGAAGCTAAGAGGAGATTCCTGGCAGCCTATTCCCTGATGTTGGACTTCTATGGCATCAAACTGCTGGATAAGAGTGGGAATGTTGCTCCGGCTCCCAACTGGCAGGAGCGCTTCCAGCACCTTAATGAGTAAGCACACACACACGTAAACACATTGTGCAGCAGTTTAGGGGTATACAATTGTGGCCAGAATTTGTGTGAACTTCTGGTAATTGTTGCTTTTGTGCCCTTTAGCAAGGCAATTATTCTAAATCCCATGGAACTTAATTGTTCTTCTATCAGTAACCAAATGTGAAACAACATGTTTTCAGTCAACAAACAGATGGTTAAAGGAATTTTTCTTATTTCGATAGTTTCATGGCCTGAGAGTAGCCCTTGCGTCTTCTTGTCAAAGAACCACCTGAAAGTCACACATTGAGCACTTTTAATACATGTATGTCCTGCTACTACTATAACCTCCTAAAACCACCTCTAAACCTGAGCATCCGATGCTAATTGTTGCCATTATCCAAACCTCGTGAAAAACAACAAATAACTAATTCTCCACCATAAAGCAGCTGCTCAGTACAATTGTATTGCCTTCTCTTGCTTTTAATATCCCATCACATATGCACAACAGCTATTGCATCTGGTGCAATGTGGTTTCTAGATTGCTCTCGGGCCAAACAACCATCAGAAACAAACTCTTCTTAATAATTCATCATGCAGTCATGCAGGGTTAATTTTAGCAGCTGATTTTCATGTAGGTTTAGTCTTTTGCAGGAAATGTATATTCATTTGACTCGTACAAATACTTCACACTTCAACTTCATGAAAATGTTGGTGACATTTTTGTAAAGTCTTTTTAATGTCTTAAGCATTATGAGGCCAGTCGGCATCTTTGATGTGAACAGTTACCATGGTTACAGGTTCTCATCTACTGCGTTTATTACCTGTTTGACTAATAGTTCAGATACACAGCATTCAGGTTGTAACAAACAGAAAGGACGAGCAGAAAAAACATCAAGATTTACATGCTTGTTATCCTTTTACGAACATCAAGAGGAAGATTTAGATTTAGGTTGATAGTCTTTAAGGGGCCGTCCACACCACAAATTATAACTAAAGATAACTATAAATATGAATCGTTTCAAAAAACTTTCCCATTCAAGTGGATGATGGAGTCCACACCACAGCTTTAACGACGTCCATATCGTTGGGTTTTACTTTCAGAGCGATTTGATGAACGATAGAAACTCTGACAGCTCTCACTCTCTCTCTCTCTCTCTCTCTCTCTCTCTCTCTCTCTCTCTCTCTCTCTCTCTGTCTCTCTCTCTGTCTCTGTCTCTGTCTCTCTCTGTCTCTCTCATTATGTCATTATACAGTACCATTCAATATGATGTAATATTTCATCTATTGCTGATACAAGGTTACATTTTATAAGTGTCATAGTAAAGTTCCACCTCCCGCTTTGCTTTTTCAAGGTCACAGCACAACTACCTACGGATCACTCGCATCCTGAAGTCTCTGGGCGAGCTGGGCTACGAGGCCTTCAAGGCCCCTCTGGTTCATCTGTTCCTGGAGGAGTCGCTGTGCCGCAACACTCTTCCCAACATGCAGCACAGCGTCCTGGAGTACTTTGTCTACACCATCCGTCTGCCAGCCACCCGCAGATGTCTGCTCCGCTACGCCCGCCAGCATTACAGGCCCGCCCACGCCTTCCTCTGGGGTCCGCCGCCTAAAAGGAGAGGTGGTTGTGTCGCAGGTAGTGTAGGTGCTGGAAGTAGTGGGATCAGAGCTCCTGCTCCAACACCAGAGCAACAGAGGAGGGGGGAGGAGATCTCCACCTGCCCATCTGCAGGTAGTGGGATTATTGTGTCTTCCCATGATGCCATGACGTGCCAGGAGCTGGTTGGAGGAGGGCTGAAGGGCTGCACAGGACTCACTTCCAATATGGCTGGACTGGAGGGAGCGTTGATGATGGCAGGAGCTAGAGGAGAAAGGAACGAGTACAATGACATTGTTCCTTTGTAGGGGATTGGCTTTGATTGTTATCGAAACAAAAACAGCTGTTTTTAAAATGAGGGGTTCAATTGTAAAGTAAAAAAAAAAAGTTATTGTTTGACGAACGTGTCATTAGAATCAATTCAGGTTAAGGGCTTACCATAAACAATGATGTTATTTCTTCACTGATAAATCTGTTTAACTGTGCTGATTATGGGGTGGGACTGAGGGACAGGGGAGGTGGCAGGTCACATAACAAACTCGCCTTGGACCAATCCCAAAACCATCCAAACCAGTAGAGACCCACATGTGTGTAACAAGGCTCTTCCTCATCAGGGCTGTGAATACACACTTAGGCAGAAGCCTTATTGAATGTTTTGGTCTGAAACGTGGTTACTGATACTTCAGACCATTTTAGAACCAAAGGTGCTGATTTGGTCTTGCAATGGTTTTGGGAAACAAAGTCCAGTCTTCTCCTCAAACACTGTAGCTAGAGCTTTGTACAGGTGCTGTAACGGGAAACTTATAATGAGAAGAAGGAGAACAGGAAGAATTAGTTTTCTTTTTATTCCAAATCTTGTGAAAAGGACATAAAGAACACAAAAGAGAGGAAGAGTGAACAAAGCAGGGTGCTTTATCATAGCAATACTTTGAAACCACATTTTTTAAAATTGACTTGAAACCCCCACATTGTTGTTGATAATAGCAGGCACAACTCAATATTTATCTCCGCTGCAATTGTACGGTACTCTAGCCGTTTAAGGTAGCTGCTCCCCCCGAACAATTGTACATAACTATGGACTTGTAGACGACTTGTTAGTGACTTACATGTAAAAGAAAGAGTTAAAAATAGTGAGGCTTTTTAGTGACATCACTACTCTCCTGTGAACTATGACGAGGTCCACTGGAAAAGTGGCTATGGGCAAATGATGGCTGACGATAGTGTGTAACAAGAGGTCAAGATGCTGCTGCTGCTGCTGCTGCTGCTGCAAAGGGAGCAGTGTTGGTAGAAAGTAATATGATGGGTCACCTAAAAGTCCCTTTATATTTATATTTATAACTGCAGCAGGTGGTTGGTTGTGGACTGTGAATGCAGTTAATGTGATCTAACAGGTAGTGTGTGTGGTGTGTTGCACTTTTTTGACAATCTGTGTCTTCCTGTTGAAAGCGCTGTAGGTTTCTCCAGATGGTTGATTTAGAAACAGATCTATGTATAATCTACAAACTGGTCACGAACATGACTGATTGTTCTAATATTGTGTAACCTTGCAATAATGTGGCAGTAATCATTCATTTTTTAACCAGACTACACATAGTCCAGTATGTGGTGATGCTGTTGACTTTATCCCTGTGAACTTCGAGGGGTATGTTTGTGTAGCTGCTGATATTTTCAACATCTTAAAATCTGTCTGTTTACGTGCCAAAACACAATCCACTAAAGTATTATTTCATCCAGAGCTGTAGCAAATGAGGGTGCAGGAGTCGCTAAAACAAGAGTAAAGATTTTAACTAATATATATCACCATGAAACTTCCACAGTTGATTACTTACATTAAGACAACTATTTTTTGTATTGCAAGTTTTCTGAAATGTTATATTTAAATATGCAAATAAGGCAAACCTTTGGAGAATTTAAGAGAAATCTACAGCCACAAATAGACACAATTAGTAACATAAACACCTAAATGTGTATTTTGGATGTTTTCTTTCCACTAGTCTGAAAGAAGACACGTTATAAAAACCTGTATTGACCAGTGCATGTGTATGCCTGTCGTGTCTCGACTTAATTAGCATGTACAAAGCTTCCGTAATTTAACTCTCCATTGAAAGACATTTAAAATGATTTTTTAAGGGTTAGCAGCTGCTCAAGGAAGTAAAGCAGAATTTACACTCACCTCTGAGATGCTGTTAAGAAACATATCATATCACTCATCACATCAGAGGTTGACAGCATCACCTTGCCTGTGTTAAGTTTTTAATAAAAATCCAATATTAGTATTGGTCTATCAAGTCAGCCAATAGGGACTCGGCAGAGGCCTACACAGACAAGATAAGGTGTTGTGTTCATTTCTAGGTCTTATTTCAAACAGACAATTGTGTTACTGATATCTGTGAAATTAAAAAGTGATGTGAGGTGTAAGACAGCAGTGATGCGTATGATCAGGGTTCAAGCGCTCCTTGCTGACTTCCTGTCAGCTGTTCTTCCTGTAGAATGAGGCCTTGTTTATCATTAGCTGACAAGGTCTCTACGCCCAGCCAAGTGTATCTGATATAATTGTAAAAGTAACTTTTCAGGTGAATTGTGTGACAACATGGGCTCAAGTATCTGAATTTTTAGTATACTGTATATGTACATATATATGTGAGTGTGTATCTGATATCTTTATCTATCTTAAGTGCCTTTTTTGTATTTTTTATGCTTTATGCTATAAGGAGTGTCTTTCCTAACTGATTTCCTGTACATCCTGTTTTTTGTACAGCATTTTGATATTTATTGTTTGCATTATAGTCATATACAGTATGAGTATTAATGTACAGTAACAGCAGGAATACATCCCATAAGAATTGGTATAGAGGAAAGGATAACAATAAATTATACTTGAAATTGTCTGTCACAGGCTTATTGATTAAAATGTGATTCCATAGATGAATATTCACTCTGCCTGCTGGACCTTTGCCCTAAAATGTGAAACTTGCCACACTTAACTCAAATAAAAATGTGGGTGTGGATTAAGAATTGTGTCACCTGGAAGTGTTTATAGAACGAGAGCATTGTATCACTGTACATTTAGTTTTAAAGTTGGTAAGCACACATATGTCAGGTGCTGAGCTGTTGTGGAAGCAGGAATAATCTCATTGGTTGAGGTAAACCTCTGTGGTTGGAACCAAAGAACCTCAGTGTGTGAGCTTATTCAACGACGATATGTGTTCCCATATCGTCATTGAATAAGATCACAGTAGAGGATTAGATATGCAAAGACACGTACTTTCAAATATTTCATATAACTAAGATTATCTGCCTGCCTTCTGAAGCATCACTGACGTCAGAACCTTTAATCTGACTGGAACTAATGCACTATTAATACTCTCATCAATGTCACATACATTACTATGCAACGATCAACAAAGAGAAAAATCCCCATTACAAAAGAAAGCTAATGACATACAAAGTATGCCTTCGTATGTCCTGTTATAATATATTTATAATGTCAGTCTTTCGGTTTCACCTGCGTTTAAAAATACATCCCATGGGGATTAACAATAAGCAGCTCCTTAGTCTTACTTTATTTAACACCACACCACTTAGTAAGCTCACCAATATGGAGGAAATATGAAGCCTGATTAACAGTGTATCAAAGCCTTTCAATCAGATTATATTGCTGCATACAATTAAAAACTGAACTAAAATATACAAATAAAAGTCTGGCAAACAAACCTAATCGAAATGGTGGAGGTAATGAACCTGCACACTGTCCTCCTATCCTCTGACAAATAATGTTTGTCACAGTCTCTCTCAGTTACTAAGTGTCATAACTTAACACTTTACTTTAAATGTACCTGACAATCTGAGCAGTACTCAGTGAAACTCATGTTTGCTCAGCTTTATTTGACTTTAAGTTAAATACATCAACATGTTTTCTTTGCAAATCCAGGTGTGAGCAGGAACAAATCCTCGACATCAAAATTGTACATTTTTGCTTGAATATTTCTGACACACAACCTTCCTTCCACTTCAGTACAATCACTGAAAGTCACTGAAAAGGCACATGAAAGATCCCAAAGACTCATTTAAGGTTAGAGTAAGTAGCACCTACTAACTACGTCTCAAGGGAGTTTATAAAACACACGTAATCCTTTTACCTTTATAGGAAAAATCCAACAATGCATTCTAAGTAAAACAAGTGATTTTACTCAAGACTTTACTTGATGCAATTAAAATGCTTGAGTATTGAAAACTTGAATAGAGATGAAAAAATATCTGGCAGATCCTTTAATTATAAATTGGAATTTGTTTTTCAAATGTAAAACACTATAACTAACTTCTTCAATAGGTCAGAGATCAAACCTGAGGCTACATATTAAAATACTCACACATGTGTTTTCCATTATTGTGGATAATCCGACATCAAGTAGAAACAGAACTTTTTCAAAGCACACATTTTGACTTGTCATAGCATGAAGAGCATAGGTGAAATTAATTTCATTAACGATAGCTCAGTTCCATCAAGTGTCCAAGTAAGTCATGACAGTGAGCCAGGATGCCCAATACCAAGACCCAACAACAAGCTCACTTAAATGGTTTGTAATGTTTTAATTAAACCTGTGTCTGAAAAAGCCAACTGCAGAGTTATGCTGGGAACATGTGAGATCACCAAGCTTACTATTAAGAATGGTTGCAGTTGCTCCTCACACTGGGGTGCTTGGGTTAGAGAGCATTGATGTTTGCCACCAAAATAAAGTGATAAAGGCACACAGCAGCAATGGATCACACGTTCCACAAGAATGCAGAACATGCAGAATATAAATACATTAAACATAATGGTGGGTAGTGGTGGTCTAGTGGTCTGATTTTTAAATAGAACATCGGAAGGTTGTGAGTTCAATACGAGGGCTGTCACTTTTGTGCTCCTGAGCAAGGCGCTTAAGCCTGAGTTGCTCCAGGGAGACTGTCCCTGTAGTTGGTTCACTGTAAGTCGTCTGGATAAGAGTCTGCTAAATGACATATGTAAATAATATGGCCAGTATCAATTATGCACCAATTGAATTATGTTACATTTTGCTTGTACATATGACCCTTAATTAAGCTGCACTGTGTAGTTTAAGCAAACATCATGTAGCTGCAAATATAAATAGGGAACCCTTTTAAAGTTGTATCTGCGATTGTAGCTGTGATTGGGACTGTATCTATATGATTATGACTGTAGCTGTGATTGTATCTATGTGATTATGACTGTAAATGTGATTGTGACTGTATATATATGATGGTGGCTTTATCCATAGGATTATGACTAGCTGTGAGTGTGACTGTAGCCATGTGATTGTGACTGTAACTGTGATTTTGACTGTAGCCATGGGGTTATGACTGTAGCTGTGATTGTGACTGTAGTCATTTGATCGTGACTTTAGCGATGTGATTATGACTGTAGCTGTGATTATGACTGTAGCCATGTGATTGTGACTGTAGCTGTGATTATGATTGTAGCAATGTGATTATGACTGTAGCTGTGATTATGACTGTAGCAATGTGATTATGACTGTAGCTGTGATTATGACTGTAGCAATGTGATTATGACTGTAGCTGTGATTATGACAGTAGCCATGTGATTATGACTGTAGGTATGATTATGACTGTAGCAATGTGATTATGACTGTAGCTGTGATTATGACAGTAGCCATGTGATTGTGACTGTAGCTGTGATTATGACTGTAGCCATGTGATTATGACTGTAGCTGTGATTATGACTGTAGCAATGTGATTATGACTGTAACTGTGATTATGACTGTAACTGTGATTATGACAGTAGCCATGTGATTATGACTGTAGGTATGATTATGACTGTAGCAATGTGATTATGACTGTAGCTGTGATTATGACAGTAGCCATGTGATTGTGACTGTAGCTGTGATTATGACTGTAGCCATGTGATTATGACTGTAGCTGTGATTATGACTGTAGCAATGTGATTATGACTGTAACTGTGATTATGACTGTAACTGTGATTATGACTGTAGCAATGTGATTATGACTGTAGCAATGTGATTATGACTGTAGCTGTGATTATGACAGTAGCCATGTGATTGTGACTGTAGCCATGATGTTATGACTGTAGCTGTTTATTATGACAGTAGCCATGTGATTATGACTGTAGCTATGATTATGACAGTAGCAATGTGATTATGACTGTAGCTGTGATTATGACTGTAGCTGTGATTATGACAGTAGCCATATGATTGTGACTGTAGCTGTGATTATGACAGTAGCCATGTGATTGTGACTGTAGCTGTGATTATGACTGTAGCAATGTGATTATGACTGTAGCTGTGATTATGACAGTAGCCATGTGATTATGACTGTAGCTATGATTATGACAGTAGCAATGTGATTATGACTCTAGCTGTGATTATGACTGTAGCTGTGATTATGACAGTAGCCATGTGATTGTGACTGTAGCTGTGATTATGACAGTAGCCATGTGATTGTGACTGTAGCTGTGATTATGACTGTAGCAATGTGATTATGACTGTAGCTGTGATTATGACTGTAGCAATGTGATTATGACTGTTGCTGTGATTATGACAGTAGCCATGTGATTGTGACTGTAGCCATGGGGTTATGACTGTAGCCATGTGATTATGACTGTAGCTATGATTATGACAGTAGCAATGTGATTGTGACTGTAGCAATGTGATTATGACAGTAGCAATGTGATTATGACTGTAGCTGTGATTATGATAGTAGCAATGTGATTATGACTGTAGCTGTGATTATGACTGTAGCTATGATTATGACAGTAGCCATGTAGATTATGACTGTAGCTATGATTATGACAGTAGCAATGTGATTATGACTGTAGCTGTGATTGTGACTGTAGCCATGTGATTATAAACGTAAATATGTGAAGACGACCTAAATGGCTGTTTTTTGTGAGAGGACGGTCTGGATTATAGATAGATAGATAGATAGATAAATAGACATATGACATTACACATCTGCCCCCCCCCCAACCGCCATTGAAAAGTAAGTAAAAATAAAAATAAGAGATAAAGGCTGTTATAAATACAAAAGTAAAAATACAGGCTGTATGGTTGTGATGCATTTGTTTTGAATACAAGCAGGGCTTGTATGTGTGCAGTGAGTTGCTACAGTTGTGATGGCTGAGCATTGTACTGAAGCGACTGTAATCCTGAAGTCCTGTGGTGTGTTGGTAACACATCTGTCATATCTGATAGAAGCCCTGCGGGTTCAAATACTGTGTGGCTTAATGAAGCTTTCTGTTAATGTTAATAGGAGCATTTAAAAGTGGTCACAGTACAGATAATGTAGCCATAGGATCACAGATTCAATCAGAAGAGCAGCTGCGCTCACAGACAGTGGCTGTACACTATCACAGCTCAGCTTTTTGAAAGGGGGAATGTTAAGTGTCACATCATCTCTCCTTTCTGTAGTATCTGGGAGCATTTCCCTAAACTGGCAGTGTAATATAACTGGACTGGACCAACACACTGATGTTGATTGGTGACTTTCTTTTATACATATTTCAATGAGCATTGCTGGAGGGAGCCTGAGATCTGAGATTTCCATTACCAACCAGTGCTTCTCTGTAATTGTTGTGCAATTGACAATAAATAAATTGAAACGAAATAACTTGAAACACTAACAGTTTCTATGCATCAAGGGGAATTTCAAAAATATTGCGAGAAATGCAAAAGTAGTTTAGAAAAGAAAAAATCCACAATGACCCTTTGGGTGCTCCATTAAAGTCTTGTAACAATGAGAGCAAAACTTTTCTTATGGAAAGACAATTATTTCAATGTGTAAACTGGAGTAACAGCAATGCAAATGATTGAGCACATTTAAATGAACTCAAGAAGATTACTTTAAAAGTTAAAAACCATGAATTGTTGCTATTATGAATTGTACATAGGAAAGTAACATTCAAGGTGTTGCATTATTACTTTTAGCAAAGCTTGTTCTGTCATCGTCTCTTCATCCCCCTAACCTTCAGACATCAGGGACAATTCTAACATTTTCCTCTTTTATAGTTAAGGACGAAAACTATGATCATAACGAGAAAACCTGGGCAGGTTTCTAACAAGCGTGTTGTTATTACAAGGTACATCTCAAGGTACATGTATAAAAGAACACTTTAACACTATAACAAGAGAATGATTGGTGCTCAGTGCGGTGCCTCTGTGTTGCCGTAGGTTTAAGTGTTTATAAACGATTATGTGTTACTTTGCCAGTTAATTTTTAAAATCTGACACTGTTAAATGTTCATGTCTGACAAACAATATAGTGTTCACAAATATCTGCTATGATCATCTGCTGTAAACACACACAAACTGTACTGTTTTTGGAATGTGAAAGCTCAAAACAGGAGGTAAATGAAAATAGCAATGATATCACACCATGGCCTACATCACTTCACATAATGTGTACGTGGTGTTGTGTATGTATCTCACCTGATTCATAGTGACAGAATGAGGAGGCCTTCCATAATGTGTGCTCAAGCAGAACAAGTGACTGAGCATGTGATGAGGCAGTGTGGTGCTACTTGGTGGAGTTGTTCTGCCTTGTTGTCTTGTTGGCAGCTGACTGTAAGAGAGAGTCACTACTCTGCTCATTCTGCAGTGTAGAAATGTGTTGGATGTGTAACGCTAAAGGTCTCGCAGAGCTGAAGGGAACTACAGGAGATCATCTCTGTGGATTTGTTATTAAGAAAAAACTGCCAATCAACAATTCTTAAAGTGACAGCAGTGGTGGAATGTAACTAAGTATGTTTTTACTCCACTTTATTTGACTTTAGTTACTTTACAGATGTATCATTATTAATACCCTTTCTGTGGAATTTTATTTTGTCTGAAGTTTTATGATAAATTGAAGGATGGTGTGTTTTTACGAGTTTATAATATTCGTCTACTTCTTAAGCTAAATAAACTATTTTAAAGCCCACCGCTGAGTGACTGCAGTGAAATAGTTCAGTGGTTAAAAGTAAAACTCCTTTAGTTGAGTCCTAATGGCTGAAATGTTTCCATTTTAAAGACATGACAGCTTATGCTTATGCAACAAAACATTTCCCATCCTCAGAATGTATTAGCGCCTTCCTTTCCCACATTATGGTCATCATCAACATCCTGTTCCTGACACTAAATTGATGTCAACAAATCGCTGTGTGTGTGTGTGTGTGTGTGTGTGTGTGTGTGTGTGTGTGTGTGTGTGTGTGTGTGTGTGTGTGTGTGTGTGTGTGTGTGTGAGTATGAGTGCTAAAATGCTGATGTTTAGCAGGCATTTCTTATTTGCAATAAAAGTACAGCTGGGACTGAAGGGAATTTCATTATCTTTACATATTTGGTCATAAATAACAAATTAAATATTAACCTGATGGGGCTGCCCACACTACAATTTACTACAATTCGTTCTGAGGTGAACATGTTTGTACCAAATTGCAATCCTTCCAATAGCCAGTAGTCAAGATATTTCAATATAACATATTTCAGATGTTTTGAAGTGGGGTTAAATGAGGGACTTATCCAGGGTCGGTGTATTAGTAGATGGCAGTCGATATATTTAAAATTGGCAGTACTTTTCAAATATAAGAAAATACAAAACATTAATCTGTAATGATCTGCAACAAATCAGAAATGGTGATGCCCTGTTGCCCTCAGTGAACTGAGCTCTTGTTCTCTTTGCCCGCAGCGTGTGGTGATAAGATGATCGTTACAAGTCATCTGAGGAGTTTGAGGAAACATGTTGAAGTTGACACCAGATATGGAAAATGGTGGATAAAGGTATGTTTACTGTTTGCTGACTTTGTGAAAGGTAACTCCCTGAGAATAACGTGAGCGTGTCATGTAGGAGTGTGAGTGAATGGTGATCACTACTGACGAGCTGATGTGCACCTTGTATGGAGCCTCTGACTCTGTATGAATGTGTGTGAATGGGTGAATGCTGACATGTGTTGCAAAGTGCTTTGAGTGATTGCAAAGATTGGAAAAGTGCTGTATAAATTCCATTTATCATATTGAATTGATCCTGTTTTTCTTTTTATCTATAGGAGTTTTGCAGTGTAGTTCAGTTTTGTTGAAGCATCATCAGACCACCAGGTGTGCTCACTCTCTTCATACTGTTTGCCATTTGCTTTGTGTCGTACAGTTTCTGTGTGTGTCTCCAGTTTGGCACTTTTGTTTGCTGCATTGCTGCCCAACAACAGATGGTGTCTCCATGTGCTTCCTGTCCTCTCGTCTTCCATTTCCTCCCAGCATGTTCTGCAGCACGCCGCTGTGCATTTTAAAGAGATATTACACAATATTATCCTCTCTCACCCTTGAGGGGAGATCATGAGAGTTCAGACCCTGCTGGAGACGGGTAATCACCAACACTCACTTAGTTTCACAACAGCCAGTCTGAAGGCCGTATCTGTAGCGCAGCAGCGTCACCATAGCGGTGCTTTTTGTTTTTGAGATCTTTCCTATTTGCCTTTCTACAGATTACAATAATGAGGCTGACACATTTATATCGGTGTACCTAATGGCTTATTAGAAAGTGAGAAAGCCAAAAATCATTTAGAACTACTTCATTGTCAAATAGAAAGGAATTATTTAAAACATGGCAACCCAACATGTCTTATAACAATTGTTAATAAAGCTATAGTTGCAACCTTTTATAAAGGGTGCCTTATTAAAAAATACTTTACGTTGGAGTTAATGACAGATGACACACTGCACATTACTCTCTGTTTGTAGTTAATCTAGATGCCTTTCCATTGTTGGCTCAGTGGTTATTTCAGTCAGTTGGTAAGGGACAACCTTTACATTAGCAGTAGAAGCTCCATTGTGTAATCTTCCACAAACACATGACATTCTGTTGTGAGATTGCTTCAGTCTCGATGAAACTAAGATTTGGTTTCGGGGGCGTTCTGCGTTGTGGTAGATACTCGAGCTGAGGCAGACTTCTGCTTACTGCTGTGCACAAAACAGGAACATCATATTGTTTTATTTTCTGACCCAGAGAAATGTTAGCAGCCAGACAAACACCTGTTCACAGCGTTGTTTAGACTCAGCAGTGAATGCAATAAACAGTCTTATCAAATCTTTATTAGTCATACTTCCCTTTATTACATATTGAGTTCAGCCAATCATCACACCATCTTAGTTTAAAAAAAACTTTATTAAAAAACATTAACATTTACAAACCTTTCAGACATGTACTCAAAAACTCAATTTACAGAATTTAAATAAACAGAAATAATATATATATATATATTTTTTAAGTTTAATAGCATAAACAGGCCGGGGAGGAGAGAGGTCAGCAGAGCCGGCACTCTGCAGCCGCCTCCGTCACAGCTGCTGGACCTGTGTAACCACAGCAACATGTCCACCGGTGCTGTGGCTGAACTCCAGCTAACTGCTAACTGAAGCTACGCTGTTTCCGGGGCAGCAATAGGTAGTGTGCAAACACGTGACAAAACTGTGTGACGTATGCGTGCGACTCCATGTTGGTTGGATAACAAATCAACAATGCCGTCTAAAGCGATCAACAATACAACTCCGACTTCTTCAAAGTATTCTGACTCTCTAGAGTCCTCTGCAAAGGCAAGATTCAGAGAAAAAGTCCAAATTTGCGGCCTTGACCCGGATTATATTGAGGATTTGGAGTCATTACCGCCGATTGAATATTCGGATATTGTGACTACCTTGTGCTACAAACGTTGCGGGCAACCAACGCACAAATGAAGGCATACAAGAGCTTAGATGCTTATAATGTCTTTGTTTCTGGCTGGGTTGGTAGTCTTCTTACCAAACCACTGAAAGATGACAGGGTGCTCGTCCATGCCCGTGTAAATCACTCTCAAAGAGCTCGAGATACACCGCTCAAGCCGTGGTTTGTGAGTGAGGTGAGGTCTTACAGTGTTCGAGTATATCATAAGCACAAATGTTTAACGTAAACATTGAAAACATAGCTTTAGCATGAGCTGTTACCAGATATAAAGTGGACGCCACACACACGGGTGAATTGTGCTTTTTCTTCTGTTAAATCCTCACGAGTTATGTTGCTAAACCAGCTTACGGCGTTCGGTAGACAGCAACTCATCCCTCTTTTGTGGATCGTTGTTTTTGATGATTTTAGGAAATCTAAAGAACTGTTTCTCTGGGTCACGAGTAGCGTTATGACCACAATTATACACTGCGCACATGATTGGCATTTTCTTTCAATCTTAGACGTTTAAATACAAAGAAAATTACGAAGCAATGCAGCAACTCACACGTGAACGGGCGCAGTCTTGGTTGTGCAATCCAACCAACATGGCTGACTTACGGGTTGGGACATAAGCGTGACGTCACATGCACACGATCTATTGGGGGTAACTTCTGTTATTGTACATTTATGTATAACATTTTTACCATATGTAAACAAGTTTACAATGACTTCAATGTTAAATGTATCATGTTCAAAATGTGTAATTACACTTTGACAATCATATAGGTTGGTAATAGAAGCTGTGCAGCTGAGCTGTATTACTGTAAATGGTGTTAATGTGACACTATGGCTCTCCCTTGTGATAAGAGTACGTACGGCATATTTTGGATTATTCTCTTGTAAACTGACTGACTAATGTTTACAAAACAGTTACTATTTCGTACCACAAAAAGCATATCACCCATTTTTAAATAAATTACAGAATATAGCAAACCTGGTCATTTGCTATACCTTAGATACTGTACCGTATGTGCAAAGGCCAAGGAAGCACAAGAAGTGACAGACATCTTCAGCGTCAACATATAATAACAGCAGGAGAACATACAAGTTAAATAAGAAATACAGAGCATACAATATGAAAAAAGAACTGTAAAATGCAACATACTATCAAAAATACTTCTCATATGCAACATGTGAATCACATTCACTTTAGTATATCCACAGAATCCCTTTTAGTAATAAACTGAAATAGTCATGATCTTATCTTGAGGAACATTCATATGCTTTTTCAGCTTTCAACCACCTCAAGGCCGTTTCCAGCAAAGAGTTCTCTCAGTATCAGCTGACCTATAAGTAAAGTTCATCACATGCAGAGGCAGGTTAACAACATTCTTTTAAGGGGCTGAAATAGGGGCACAACTTTCAAAGCTGGGTAAAAAATTAAAACCCTGGTTCTTGGCAATAACAAACTGTAAAAGGTTACTCAGTGTAATAAATGAATGTCATATAAACAACTTTAAATATTCTAATATGAGAATATCAATAAATAACTAATTGTAACAGAATAGACAACAATCTCGGTCACACAATGGGCCCCTGGACACACATGTAAAAGGCCCCCCACCTCTTCCATATATGAGCAAGACTCCCAGATCTTTTATTTATTCTTTGCATCTGACCGTTAAATGACTCAATGTGGATCAGTATAATGCGTGGCTGGAATGACCTCTAGTGTTCATGAGCAGAAATCACATCCTTTCATTTTCAGGCTCTGGATAAACAGAAAAACAGTTTCAAGTGTGTTTTCGTTCTCTATCGTACAGTTTCCATTATGAACAGTATACAGTATGTATAGTAAGAAGAGCTCTTCTGAGTACACCGGCCAAACATTCCCCTTTAAACAGCCACATCCTTCCTTCCTATCTATGTATTGCAGTGTATATTTTTAGTTCTAGAACAGCAGACTTGCACACACGGACAACACCCACTGTTGCTGTTTCTGTACTCTAACGTGCCACTTAACATGCCAAAGAAAACACACACACACACACACACACATTTTTGATTACCTTGGGATAAGTTACATACATGGGCAGGTTTGAATACACATTTGCATAGTTAGTCTCAGAGAAAGAATAAAACACTGAACAGTTCTATCTGTCACATACTCTGAAATGTGTGTGTCTGTGTGTGTGCGTGCGTGTGTCCCTGCCCCAGTGGGACAGCTATGACCGAGGTCGCTGAGTCAGGGAAATGAGCCAATCAGAGATTTGCCGCTCCCAATTTCCTGTCCCAAATGGCAAGCATTCCCCAGCAGTCCAACCAAGGATGTCAGAGGAATTGCACAAATCCCTCAGTTAATACTTTAATAGCTCTTTATTTACACAGGCTGCTGGAGACTTACATCAAGTTCAATGGAACACTGTGGATGTCCTTTTTTAATGCCACTGAGCACGGAGACACTGTAGGCCTGTGGTAGAGTATCTCTGTGTGTCCAGGCTGCTTCCTCTCAAGCTCCAGCACTTCTAACACTTACTGTTACACTTAGCTGTATTGTTTCATAACTGCATTACATTTCAAAGAAGAAATAGGACTTCCACAGTGAAATGCATTGTTCAGTTTTACTTTTGTGTAACAATTGTCAGTTTTACATGAAGCAAATGGTGTGTGTGTGTGTGTTGCAACTATAGTTTATAAATGTCTTGCTTGAAATGACAAACACCTCAGTATATTGCCTAATTTCCACTGCATCGTTTGGTTCGGCTCGACTCAACTCACTTTTGGTACCAGGTCCTTTTCTCAGATTAGTTTTCCACACTGTAGGCGGGCTTCTCACCTCATCACCTTAGTAACTTCCGTGACATCATCTTTAATGGGACACTCACTGAACCCTTTCATCTGTAACCAAACAGAGGTCACAGAGTCTGGGTCGAGTGACTAAAATAAATGCAGGATGTCCTGCAGGAAGACATCACGCTAGTGACCCGAACATCACGCTAGACCTCGATGTGACTTGGAACGATGTGTTACTAAAGTACCATGTACTCGCCACAACTTTAGTGAATGGGAAACCAAAAAAGAGTAAGTCGAGTCCATGCTGTGGAAATGTGGCATTTGAGCCAAAGAGGGTAACATTTGGTTTAACCCTCCAACATTAGGGAAGTACAAACATAACGGCTACATACAGTTTCTGCATTCTGCATTGATATGTGAAATAAAACACAGCGTTCCTCCTCAGCTGCTCGTTGAGTTCCTGAGCCAGGCAGAATAAACATTCCCACTTCCGGCCACCAGGGGGCAGACGCCGAGAGTGTAGGATGTTTACACTTCCTGGAACTCAAGGGTCAAAGGGCAACTTTACAGCCTGTGTTAAGTTAGTTGATACAAATGTTAAAATTCTCAAATACATTGAAGACCTGAGGATGTGTGAAGCACAGATATGGCATCTGCACATGGCTGGCTTTTGAGAAGACTTTCATTTTACACCAGAATTTGATATCTGTGTTACCTTTTGCATTTTCTGTACTTAAACAGTCACTTCCACCGCAATACATCATTACTTTTACATACATACATTTTATACACTGGTCATTTTTGGTCTGTGAGCCTTGAAACGAAGCGATGTCTCTTGGCGACCACTCGTCATAGGTTTATCAGTTGTTATCACCAACATTATAATACTTTGAACGCGGCAAACGACACCTACAGCTTGAAGTGAAACACAACTACTTGGTTAGGTTTAGGAAAACATCATGGTTTGGGATCAAATAAGTGTGTTTGTTACGGAACTTAAGTTGCGTACGTTACGTAAGTTAACTTACGTATGCAAGTAAAAACAAAGTCTACTTTTGGTTTCACAATTTCTTAACCTCCCTACAGTGATCCATCTTATGAACGTGTTACTGAGCCAATGAGGAGGGAGAGTAGGGCCACACCAGCTCAACCTGGGACCCTGATGATAAATGGACGTTTAACGACCTGGTCTTAAAAAAGGACATTTACAAAACAGTTTTTGGACGGTGTTTCCATGGGATCTATTTCTTCAGTAGAAGGTAGTCTGTTGTGTCTAGGACACATTGTTGTTTCCATCCATCCATCCGGGATCGGGTCGTGGGGGCAGCAGCTCCAGTAAGGAACCCCAATCTTCCCTTCTCCGGGCCACATCCTCCAGATCCGACTGGGGGATCCCGAGGCGTTCCCAGTGAGGAGATATAATCTCTCCACCGAGTCCTGGGTCTTCCCCGGGGTCTCCTCCCAGCTGGACGTGCCTGGAACACCTCCCTAGGGAGGCGCCCAGGTGGCATCCTTACTAGATGCCCGAACCACCTCAACTGGCTCCTTTCAACGTAAAGGAGCAGCGGCTCTACTCCGAGTCTCTCACGGATGGCTGAGCTGCTCACCCTATCTATTTATAAATTAAATATCTAACACACCTCTGTACCTACATTTCCGTTTTCCCCTACTGAGACCTGATGGAATATTTATTTTTCACATACACCGATACAGGAATTTGTTACTTCTAAATACCGTGGCTGCAACAAATATAACGCTGCACAATAAGCTGCTTGGTTTGACTGCCTTGTTCCATGTAGACGGGCTTTTGAAAGCTGAACTCCAGTTCCTGGGTTTTCCAGCACCAAGGAAGGAACGCTGAGGCTGTTTGGACAGAAGGTGCAAGAAGCACCGCATGTTTTCATTCATGGCATGATGAATGCGGGGATGGGAGAGTCTGTAATATTGGAATGCTTCCTTCCTTCCTTCCTTGTCTGTGTTCCTGTAGTGTATGTTACACCCACTTCCCTTCAGCTCCGACTGATGGGGGGGAGGGGGGGAGCAAATCCAGACCAAACCATTCAGGAATGACCAATGTTGTCTCCCATCTCTTCTTCATCCTCACCTCATCTCCCTCACTTTCTCTTTCTTCCCATCTTGCTCCTCTTTTAGTTCATCTTTCTCCTTCCATTCCTTTCTCCCGCTCCCCTGAGAGGATGAAGCCGCTCCCATCCACTGGGAACTGAATGGCCTGAATGAAGACAACTATCACTGGCAGCCGTTTCTCCCTGGAGTCACATTCCCTAATCTCCCTCCAGTTTTCTGGGATTTTCTGGCTACATATTTAGCTGTGCATTAAGTCATGCAGCATGATTACATTTAAAGTGTGTCACACAGCCATGCAGTTTGTGCACAGGTTCATCATTGCAGCAGTGTTTTCCGACTGTGATGAATGTCACTCTGAATTGTCCCAAGCTGAAACGGGAGGGAACCACTCACACAAATCTAAATATTTCTACCCCACGTGGACTGCAGGTCATAGCACGACACATGAACAGCTATTTAGAGTTACTGGTGTTAGGAGCCATCGTGAGTCACTTTAGTGTGTTCTGAGTTAATGTACGCTTCAGCTGCCTCGTGGCCTCGTGATTAGTGATTTACTACAACGGGGGTTTCATTTTTGTAGCTTGGGCAAAAGGTTGCATTGGTTATGATAATATTGTACGGCCAATAGAAGGCCAACGTGCGGCACATGACCAGCCACAAAGCATAACTCAGTCAGCAAGCTTCTTAAATGATCCTTAAATATTTGAATATTAAATATTTAGACACTCTGTTCCCACTCTTTTATGTAGTGTAAAAAGTATTTATTAGGTCTAATATTTGTTTTCCATATGAGGGGACACATTGTGGTGCTGTCTGTACAGCAGCCTAGTGTTCTTTATGTCAGCTGATTTCTTCTTAGTCCTGTGTTAAAGGGCCGTGTTAGTTCTATTATACTAGTGCTGTGCCTGTTCGTGATGTGTTAGTGGCGCTGCTTCTTGGGTTTTGAAGTGAGTCTATGCACATAGCGCTACAGTCGACGCATCATGAGAGCAAAAGCTGCCATGAAAATTGTACGGCCTCAGTAAAGTCAGAGCTCCAGTAATGTGTATGCTGCAGGTTTGAAGAAGGGTTTGAAATAAAGTCGAAGTTCAGACTGGCCATTGTTAACTTCAACTTAAGTGTGTGTTCTGCTGCTGTAGATGCAGTCTTTTCTTTTAACTTATTTTGGTACCTGATATCAATGATGGCTGAAATATGAAAATAAAACTCAGCTTGTGTTAAACCATCATTTTTTACTTTAACCTAAGTATCTTTGAAATCTTCCGTAACCTGAATCAGCAGTCACTACACTTACAGTCAGTGGTGTCAAAGACCACAATGCACTTCGCACACACTACGAGACGCACAAAGCAGGTGAAGGTGAAGCGTAGCGACGGTACTAGCAGTTGGCTGCTGCAAACATCCGACTGAAAGCTCCAGAACCAAACACCAGCTTCCAGTCAAGGATGTTTACAGTAGCCCTGACTGCCAACTGTCCTGGAGAAGATACAGCACCTATGAACACCCCCCCACACACACACACACACACACACCATCAGAGTCCTCAGAACTAACAGATATATAACATGTAACAGCACAAGAATGCACACAGACACCATGAGAGAACAGAATCAGAGACATCTCAGATCTTTCTGTCCCACTGCCAACATGTTGACTTTCCTCTCCAGCTGACACTTCCTGTGTGTCACTTCCACTCCTTCTGCTGTCTCTTCTTATTCTCAGACTTGCTGCGATGCAAAATCCATCATCACACAAAACTACAGGATGACTTTAAAATCACACTGGTGCTGTTCTTTCACACACACACACACACACACACACACACACACACACACACACACACACACACACTAGAGAGTAGCCTTCATTCTTTCTGTTTCACAGTGCAGACTCAGTGCTGAGCAGTGACCAGCAGAGTTAATGGTTTCCACCATGTTTTCTTTCCCTGGCTTTGTTGTCCAGTAAGCATTCTATCAGCATGTGACATTCCACAACCTTAACTCCCAACCCACACACACATACAGACGCACACACATACATATTTACCGTGTAAACACAACTCGGCCTTTCTGTTTAGCAATCATACACACTCCCACAGCTCAGCATACTTACACACACACCTAATTACTTTTTCACACACAAATGAATATGGAGGACTCCCATAGTGCCCTTTCTGACCCTGCTCCCCCAACCCAAACTTCCTGTTTCTTCCTCCCTCTGCTTTACTCTTTATACACACACACACACACACACACACATACACACACACAGAGTGATATAGCAGTGCCCATATCTTTTTATAATACAAGCTCTCCCTCACACATCTTTGAGTGCCATGCTGTGAGGCTGGACTAATGCTTGAAGGATGGAATGGGCCACACAAGGTGTGTGTGTGTGTGTGTGTGTGTGTAAGAGCAAGAGAGCATGTAATCACATGTGTGTCCTGTGCTGAGATAAAGACAGGAATGCCATTTCTCCCCCCTTCCCTCTGCTAACAAAGGACTGAAGTGTTGTGCTACTGTAAAGCAAGCAGCGCTTTTTAACCATCGTGTAATAAAACTGAATCAAATGCAAATTGGAAAACAACTTTGAGCTCCTGACATTTGCTGCTGCACAGGATCTGATGTAACTGTTCTATTTCAGCCGACCAACCTTCGAGCCAAAGTGGGTGAGACCATGTTATTATTGAGCAGCTCCATAATGTTCAGTAGAAGCAAAAATAACCTTCCAATACAACTTCTAATCAGTCTGCGCAGTGAGGGGGCAGGGTCAAAAACTGTTTAGTCTTTTAATTTACCACATTAACCACATGTTTAATCTGCGAAAAAATATGTTTCCCTCAAAACGTAATAGAGAATGGGAATGTATCTTTTGTGAGAGCCAGGGAGTAGAGATGTGAAGTGTTGTTACCGGGGTGGATCCAGACATATTCTAATCGCAGCTCAAACAAAGCCAGTCAAAATCTTTCTTTCATTTACTCTTCTGTGTTTTGTACAGCTCAGCCTGCAAGTGTTAACAGTGAAAGTGACCTTGTTAGCAAAATAACATTACACAGATTGTCTTTCTAGCAGGAACCCACCACCGGTTAAACTGAAAAACATCGCCATCGTTATTTCCGTTTTAATTTGACGACAGGCCAAAATAAATGTGCTCTCGTCGTGTCTGCACTCAACTTGTTCTGTGAGGGAAGAATCTCTACTCAACATTTACAGTATTGAGTAGAAACGAGCACAAACCCAGATGAGAGGACTCGGATCTGGGACATCCTACTGCTCAGAAGTCAAATATGCCATCCCAGATTCCAAAACCATTGTCATGGCTGCGTCGTAGTTACAGTGACATTACATACATGACTTAGACTATGTCCACACTGAAACTATTTCCACGATGGGTCTGAATATCCCTTCGAGATACTCGCACGAAACTATGCAGGAAATTAGATCCTTGTGCTTCTCTGGCTTCTCGCACAGCAAAGAAGTAACTTTTGTTCTGTAACTTCACTAAAAGAAATGTTTGACCAATGAAATCTGCGTCTGTCTGAGGTGATAGCATGACTTTAGCAGTGTTTCTAAACCTTCCTAGTTCACATTTAGATAGTAAATGATCCAACTCATCACCAGAGTTTGAGGTCATCCATAATTACAAAAGCTGGAAACTGGAAGGAACGGGAAAGTCTTTGTTCATTAAACAAAAAATGTGTTTCATTGCAAACAACCAACAAGGCTACGCTGTGCTTTCACACCTCACCTGGTCGCTGTGGCTGAAACACAATCCGGTCTGTTTGTTAGTACCGTTCATCTGGGCCGGGGTGAAAGCTGTCAATCCAACACTGTTGCTTTGCCCTTGAAGTAATCCTTGGAAGCCCTGGACTCGTAGTCCTGTATCTACCTCCAGTCTGTATTGTAAATACGCTTGATGGATGGTTTGACAATGCAGAGCAAAGATCGTGCTTCAGGAATTCTACATATCCGACAGTACATGTTATTATTATTAAGCTCTAATTACATGACATGTGCATTCACAGTACGTCTCAATTACTGTCCATGTCAACACTTTTTGTAACAAGATGTGCAAATATATATTTTCTCTCTCTCTCTCTCTCTCTCTCTCTCTCTCTCTCTCTCTCTCTCTCTCTCTCTCTCTCTCTCTCTCTCTCTCTCTCTCTCTCTCTCTCTCTCTCTCTCTCTCTCTCTCTCTCTCTCTCTCTCTCTCTCTCTCTCTCTCTCTCTCTCTCTCTCTCTCTCTCTCTCTCTCTCTCTCTGGTCACATGGGGAACAAAGCAAACTTTATCAGAACATTGCAATCCTGCATTCCCAAGATTCTTAGTACTTGGCAACCGGCTAACACACAGAGCCAAGAGGGAGCGAGAGAGAAAGAGAGAGAGAGAGAATGAGGAGGGAGGCAAGAGGAAGACAGGAGAAAGACGTGCAAGGGCTAGAGACACTAACTTGTGTCTGCTGCAGGTCTGCATCTACAGTATTGCTTAAAAGACTGAAAGAAACAAAGTTTTGTGTTTTAAATCAAATCATTTAATACCAAACCCTTCACCTCTACTTACATAGGTGGACTAGCTTGTTGGAGATGAAGGGGACGATAAATCACTTTGTACTGTTTGCTTCTATGTTTGAATTGAGGACAATGCTGTTCTCTACTGTACACTGGAAATGTCAAAGCTGAATGCACGGGGCCTGTCTTATCAGAACACACCTGGTAGTGCATGAGTAAGGGACACCTTTATAGTTTGGCTTTCATGCAATCCAGCCGCTCACGCATTTTTGTTTAGACAAGAACAGTGTGAATCACTCATTATCAAGGTGGAAACTTGTCCAGTGAGCCACCAAGCGTCTCCGGCTGCATCATCGTTCCCAAAGACAGACTGTAGTTGCAGCACGTATCCCATTAAAGCCACAAAATCTAGATTTTACTTTTCCGTTTCACCGGATTAAACAATTAATTAGTGATCTTCAGAGGTGCTGGTTTTATTAATCTTTGAACAGAGGAAGGTTAGCCGCTGCTACACACAAAAGTGTCTTTTCAGCAGGAAGATGCAGGGTTAAAGAAAATGTGATCTAGATTCTGAGAAACGCACTAGCAATGGCACTGGTGCCCCGGTGAAGGCTATCATGGTCTGATCTGTGTACAGTAAATATGCCACGGTGACAGTGAAGTCAATGGTGATGTATTGATGTTTGAAACAGCTTCAGAGGAAACCTTTAAAGTATGGCAAGCACCGTGTCTGTGTGTTCCTTAATCCACTCAAGAGGCTCTTACACACAGCAACACAGCGAGAGCCAGTGTGCCAGCTCAAACAACATTAAAGCCACAGTATATCAAGGACCCAGCCACTTCAGATGACCTCCAGCTGTATTATGTGCCAAGGTCAACCTTTAAAGTCTTTCATCACCCGACAGCTTCAAGTACAATGTATTCTGTTTGGATTACAAAAAGTAAAACCACTTCACTTTCATTGTACTCTTTGAACATAGGTACACATCTCTGGATATTTAGCATTCATGAAGTCACATGTTCTGTTCCACCTCAGGAGATGCTCACCGGACATGTAGAGCTACACTAATGGGCCTGATCAAAAAAGCCACCAAACCCCTCAAAGTGTCAAAGTAAAGACAATCTCTTTTTTACTGCTTATTTCCTCTTTTAAATTATAACTTTGTGGAAGCAGATAGTAAATAAAGATAGGCTCAACTACTCTCACTCTTCTTTAGTCTTGGCAGGAAGTTAGTCACAACACGTGATTATCAACCGGGCACTGTCATCTGAATAAATGTCATACACACGTTTAGCACTTGAGACTTAAGTTTGAACTTTCAAAAATGTTCAGAGAAATTGACTTTTGAAGGCAAAAACTATATTTTCCGAAAAACAAATCCACACAGAGTCGGGAAGCTTCAGGGAATCGACACATAATTAGCACAGGGAAACCATTCTTATCTGGTAAATGCAATTCCTTCAGAGCCCAACTCTTTCCTAAACACACACACACACACACACACACACACATATTACGTCTCCATACGCCCTCACATCCACCAGGAACTTGCTAACACTTCTAACTGAAGTGTAATGGGTGAATCAGTACCTGGGTTCATGGAGTGTCAAGCTCAACCTCCAATCTGCTAGTTACTGCTCATCTAAGTGGATTTTACATTTACACGTTTTTGTGTCTCTGATGTAAAAATAACATAATTTTCCACAAAACATTCTCAGACAATTCAAGCACTTTACAACAACCTTCCTTCAACAAACATCCTCCTCAAATCTCCAGACTGAAGTGCTGATATACCGTCCAGTAATATTTGAATCCAAGTTAAACAAGTGTAATCTGTGCACTTGACTTCATAATTAGATTACTTCTAATCTTCATTAACTACAGTCGCCAGAGAGTACGACCTTCACGTGTTGACACGTGTGTGTAGCTGGAGTTTTCCTACAAGTTTCCATTCTTTATCTGATAGCACAGATCCTGCCCTTCCCCTTCCTCCTCCCTTCAGCTCCCTCTCTCTGACGAGTTGACCTTGTATATCAGTCTCTGTCAGCAGTTTAACGGACCAACGGATATTCCAATCAGGGTCCTGAATACTAACTGAGCTGGTGGCCCGTGAAACCAGAACTCTGATTATTAACACTGTTGACTCCTAAAAGGACAAAAAACGGCAGGTTAATGTCCCTCAACACCCTCGGGTGCAGAGTACCAGGGGCAGGCAGGAAACTATGTTTAGCAATGATGATGGAAAAGTTGATAATAAACCTAAAGTATTTTCAATCAAAGCCCACTAACAAATACGTTTATGTGTTGATTTTCCTTTCCACACCTACTGTACACATGCAACATGAGTTCATGTATTTGTACTCAGTTTATTTTACTGTGATAACTGTTTAACATTTATGGATTATTTGTTTTTCTTCAGGTTTTTGAGATAAGAATATTGATACCACTCGGATGTCTGTGAGTACAGGAGGGGATTAGCCTTGCTATCTTAGCTAGACACTGGAGCAAAAAGCTAGTCTTGCTAGCCTAGCATGCAACTACCCATAAAAGGACACATTGATGTTTTAACACATCTGTTTGTGTATGAATTAAACAATATGTACAATGTGTTAATTAATGAGCTTCAGAAGTTTTGGTAGACCGAGTTTTAAACAGGAGCCAAGCAAGCTGTGTCCCCTCCTTGTTAAGCTAAGATAGGCTAACCACATCCAGACTTTAGCTCTGTACTTTACAAACAGATTTTCTTTTCAAAGTCTTGAAAAGAAAAACAAATTTTCACCACAAATATTCATTTACTTTTTAATTAACTGGCCTTGTTTAAAGTGTTCTTACTCACTTTTACAATTTCCCTGGTTTTTGTTCATGCTTCATTATGTGGAAAATGTGTGCTGGACTGGTGCCTCAGTGCAAGAAAGTTTCAAACATTACCCGACTAGAAAAGCTACTTATTCTCAATTTCAACTTTGAACCTGCTTCACATTATTATGGATATTGACTATGTAGTAAGAAGAACGCAGCTCATGCATTAGATTAATGTGGCTTGAATGGATAAAACAATAGAAATGAAACTCATGAATCAAACCAAGTTTTAAGACAAACTGTATGCTATGGCTCAATGTAGCTCTGCTGCATTACCTTCTATTTCTAAATGTACTGCTCTTTGTTACATTATTTGTTTTATTCATACATGTTTATGACATGAATAATTCCATTCAAATTGAATTGTCTTTGCCTTCCTCCCTTTTTTCTCCCACTCCCATTTTGAGTTGCATTTCAGATTCCTGCCCTGTAATGTTTTGAGGGATGGGCCGAATATTCAGGAAGTCGCACAGGTTGTCTCCATGGCAACCCTGAGGTCAGCCATGCGAGGCCGGAGACCCCTCCTCAAACACAAAGAGCTCAGAGAGCTGGATCAACACAAACAACCCGGCTTACACACACGCTTACACACACACACACGCTTACACACGCACACACACACACACACGCACACACACACACACACACACACACACACACACACACACACACACACACACACACACAAGTAAAGGACTTCCTGTGTAAGCCCTACAGCACATTTTCTTGATATGTGGTGAACTAGTGCAGCATTGGTGCATCGATGCTGCTGTACATTCAAGCTAAAGAACAACATCCAGTGTTCTGATTGACTAACTGATGGCACAAACATCTGAATGCCCCGAGGAGATCATTAGCTCTGCTGCTACATGCTAACACTAAGTAGCACAGGATTAGTAGCTTCTTAGCTTTATAAGAAAACATTTTTTAGACTGAAATATGATACAGAAATAATGCACCATCTGAACTATTTCCACAGGAAGTGATGTTGGGATGCAATAGGAACATGTAAACAACTAAAAGTTACAGAATTTCGAGCAATTCTACAACAACTGCACAGAGTTTAAGAGTTTTTAGATTAGGAAAAAATGACGTGTTGGTATGAAGTACTTTAGACAATGATCTAAGAACACCTGGAGGATTTTGGTATCCATATACTCCCCACTTAACAGGTACACCATGCTAACATCTTTTTTTAAGGGTTCTGCCTAGTCCTGTTGGAATAATACTTACACCTTTCTCACTGTGAAAGCTTTTCCCTCAGTCTTCCACACATTCTGCCTGGGAACCAAACCGACCATCATCCCAAGGGAGGAAGGAGACGGTTGAATAGGCAGGGCTGAGAGGGTCACTTTCATATGCAACCCACTACAGATTACTGATTAGCTACTTAAAATGTACTTTTTGCAGTTGACTATTAAGTGACATAGTGGTAAATGAAGACACGGTTAAACCATGAACTCCGATTGGTGATTATCATAAGGAAAACAATCACCAATATTAAGTCAAATCCAGACTTTTTAACCCTTAGAAGATCTTATCCACTGGTTCAAATCTACTTAATAAGGGAGCCTAACCTTTGAAGTTCAGATGGGTTTATCCTCCTCTGCTTCCCTTTATTCTACAAATCTACTGATTGAAAGACACACTCTATTAATGTACAACATGATTACTTTACATTATTTTTTTATAATAGCTTACTTGAACTCCAAAAATGATGTGACAATTATTTTGACTATTTTCTTAAAAACGGCTCGGTGTAATATGATTACACTCCTTCCTTCCCGCTGTGGCTACTATGGTTACTGCTAGTGTTCCATTCAAAATGCCCTTTTCTGTTAACTTAGTCAGGCCTTGTATTATTTACAGTTGAATGTTACAGTATATTCCCATACAGTAATGAAGTTTGGACACAGGAAATTTGAGCTGATGAAATGTTTTTGTTCAATTGTGATTGGGCCTTTAAATGCAGCTCTGAATCAACGTCATCTGATAGCACTATGTGAACTATTTCCCCCAAATGGGGTGAGTACTTCAGTTTGTTCTTCAACAGTTATTCTATACTCTGTAAAACAACACAAAGGTCAGCCTGAGCTCTGCTGCTGCGTGAAATCCAGCAATTGACGCAGATACGTTCAGTTCTCATGTTAAAGATGCGTTGATAAATTAAATACAAAAATGTATCAATGAAAAAACAGCTTCTAATAAGTCTTCTAGCAAATTTGGCTTATAGTAAGTTAATTCACTAAGCAGCACTTTTGCCATTCAAATCTCTCTCCGGTTCTGACATCGCTTAACCGCCCTCTTTGGCGGAACGTTAATTTGTTGATGCAAATTGTGAGGCAAACAGATGAACCGATTCTCAAAGTTATTTTTTGTCAACATTAAAAGTCCCTTAGATATTGGATTTATGCCGAATTTAGGAAAGGTATGTTTTAATGTAGGTACTAACTCGATGACTGTTCTACAATGTATACAAGTGTGCTTAAAGCTATGGTAACTCAAGATTCAGTCATTTGTGCAAGGAGTTTGGCATACTGGTACAAGAGATCAGAACCAGTGCAGAGGTAAGTTAACTCACCATGACCACTTCCCTGCCGACAGCAGTTGCAGACAGCGGACCAGCTCTGCTGCTCTTTATATTTCAGGATGGTTTTAGCGCAGCCACCATTCCTCGTAAACTTTGACAAACTGACATAAATGTTGAGAGGTGTTGGTCAGGTCTTCTGTCGATGCCGGCCGGTCAGTGTCTTCATCCACTCTATGGATCAGAGGTGAACTTGATAATGAAAAACACTTTTTAAAGTTCGGGAAATCGGAAGATTTCATACCTTTTTAATATTAGTTTTACTTTCTGAAGCCTACTTTCTTCTGTCCCATTTAACACTGTCCGTGGTTACTCCGGAGGTTTTTGTAGGAAGAAAGCTGGACGGAGTCCGGCCCCCTTTCCAGTGACTGGTGTGAAGAATCAGAATCATTAGCCACAACAAGAATCCGTTTCCGGTCATACTTTTCGCAATAAAAAGCAGCATTAATAAAATCTTATAAAAAATGTAGAAAGTTTACTATAAAAAATATAAATGTCCCCACCACCTGACAATGCTCTTTAAATATATCATGGTGCCAGAAGAATTCATGCTTTTGTTACGTAAGCAATAACATTACTTCCGGTATATGTTATCTGCTTGTGTTCAACTTGACCCAGCCAGGAAGCTTTAAGACTGCGGAGCCAAATCTCACTTTGCAGATTCCAAAGCTAGCAGTATACAACCACATAAACAGACATATTGGCCTTTCTATAGACTATGTTCCCCAATGTAACCTTCTTTTAAAGCTAATTCATAATGTAACCATACATCTCAAAACAAGCCCTGTGATGTCTTAAGGTATTGTTGATGTAGTTTAAAATGTGACAGTACAGTAGGCTACCGTAAAACCCTACATACAAATCTGAGCATTTGCCAACTAACATTATAACCATAGGTTTAAACACAAAACTTACAAAAAAACCACTGATCCCTCCCACTGACCCTGAACGCGACCTAAAGATAGATGCCAAGCAGTGAGGAAGGATAGCAAGGCCTTGCAAACGCTGCATCAACCTCCACACTGCTGACTGTTGGGAGGTCAACTGTATGCAGACGACCTTTTCATTCCGCACGGATCAGCTGAGAATGTTTCAATAGAACTTCTCCTTTTATGAGCATCTCTGGCTGTAGTTTTGGTTATGTAAAGGGAAACACGTTTCACTAAACTCACCAGAGCCTCAATTGACCACATTCAACCCTAAACATAATCCTAACTCAAAACTCTAACCTTGAATCAAACTAAACAGTACACTGAAAATGAACCATGAATCGTAATTTAAAAGTAATACTCATTAAAGCTAGAAATTAGAAAATTGTTGAATTGTGTGGCCTCAATTAAATTTGTATTGAGATAGGCAATGTGATTTTCTTGCAGGCTTTGGTGTCACGGTTTTGCTTCACTCTGCAAGTGTTTCCCTTGTATTTCTTAATACAGGTCAATTCAAACGAATATGCTTTATTGGCATAAATGTAACAGGGACAGTTTTGCCAAAGCATCGTACAATGGACAGCGCTGTTATACATAAGTTGCAGTGAACTGTAATGACAGCGCTGTTATTCTACTGTACTGTTCACCACCATGGTATTATTACTACTGGCAAGGTAATGACCAAGTGACAGTATAATTTTTTTCATAATCTCGTTAATAACATTTACAAATATTCACATATACATAATACAAAATCACTATATAATATATAGAATATAAAACAGCCCTCCCTTTTCCCAACCCTCTGTTCTCTCCTACATCCAGTCCCACCCCAGCAGGCTACAACTATCCACCACAGACTAAAATGATAATAACAATGGCAATGATAAAGGAAATTATAAAAAGGTACAAAATAACAAAACAAATAAAGGAACACACACAAAAAGGGAAAGAGAAGGGAATCATACACACAGCTACACATACTGATCCACAAGCATTGCTACATAAAGACAGGACTATGAATCATTCCAATTTGTATCACAGTGACAGGACTGAAATAAGTTGTACATGGAGTCCACGTTGTACTGAACTCAACCTTTTCCCCCCTCAGGGTAAATGTATTCTTTTCTAGTTTCAGATGGAACATGACATCCTTAAGCCATCTGCCAGGAGAAGGGGGTTTATGATCTTTCCAGTAGAACAGGATAAGATGGCAAGTTAGCAAGAAAGTAAAGGCGACTACATTAAACATTTTTCTTGACCAGGAAGCATTCTCTAATTTTACACATAAGATGACAACATCAGAGGATCTGGTTCAACTCTTATCTTGCAGGCTTCACTCAGGGAATTCAAAATGTAACCCCAAAATGCATACAGACAAGGGCATGAGCAAAACATGTGAATTAAACTGATATCACAGGTGGGGTCCAGATTTGAGTAAATTTGAGCTATTTTGGCTTTTGTAAATTGTATAGGATTCACAATATTATATTGTATTGTATTGTCTGCGGCAGGGAGATGAGGCATGTATTTGTTCAAGAATTGCTTTCTATGTTTCGTTTAGAAGCGGAGGGCCTAAGTCCTGTTACTATTGTGTTCTAAGTACATCTACTGACTGTGGGTTTATCTTAACAATGGTTCAATAAACCCAGGAGGTTATACCCTTTTTATCTGTGTCGAGAGATAGCTAATCATTAACTGGGATAGTTGGAGGCTTGTTGGTATAGGAATTATATTGTTTGTTTTCAAATTTGTAATTTTGTGGGATTGTGAAGTAGCGTGGGATCATGGGAGTTGTCTTCACCATCATTGCAGTCAACTTCCCCTGGTTAGTAATCCTTCATTATTCATTGTTCAGGAGGTTTTTACTGGAACTATAATTATCTACAGAGGTCTCCTCTCCAAAACAAATGGACCTGCTAACTAAAAACAAAGAATAAAGCAGTTTCACATTGTTTCTCTGACGCTGTCCGGCAGACAAAGGGGGCTGTGAGGCGAGCTACCGTTAAGCTTGTTTCCCTTAAAACTTAAGATCCAGATGTAAGTTGACTAAAATCCTTCATCTGGTTAAAATATAGAGTTAAAAACTAAAAAGTATGTGGAAAAATATGGCTTAAAACCAGATAGAAAGTCAGTTCATGACAGCTTCTGGCAGATAACACATTGTGATGCATACAACGCCATGACAGGAGACCAGATGAAACGGACTGTTACCTTTAATAAAATTACACATTTCTTTTGATTTGAAAATTGTTGGAAACATTTGGGATAATGTAAGTACACAACTAAACAACATAGGTACATAGTCATTCTAGTACATTTTTATGCAGAATAATTACACATTATGCGTTCAAGTTAAAGTAGCGTTAATGTAAGACGGATCTAAATGTAACTAGTTTATATATAATTGCGTTGATTAATGCATCATATTTTATAAACTCAGCATATGTTGTGTATGCGAAGGAGTAGTAAAGCATGGCGGTGCAGTACATAGTGACATTCCACCAATGTCTAAATGTTTCATGTTGCTCCAAAAGAAAACAAAGAAAACAAAACAGACATGAATGTATAGCTCATTACTCTAGTTGTCTAAGGAATGTGTTTGTACTAGACCAGACAACCCAGTCAGAACAGAGCCATAAAGCTGTGCAATTATGTTACATAACACTGGTGTGAGAATAACCTGCTGTAGAGGTGATACCATGAGGTATAATATAGCCACACATATGTTGGGAACCATGAAGTAGGCTAGTCCGGGATAAACTGTTGCATCTATTGTACGGAAACAAATGCCAAGTTGGCCATGGTCCACTATGAGCCTTCAGAGTTGGAGAGCCTTTGTCCGAGCACTGTTGCTGTCTGGGTAACCCTGAGCAATCACAAATCCTAACCCTGAACTGGCCCCTTGAAGAAGGGAGAGTCGACTCAAATGTCCTCACTTCACAAACATTTCCTCACTCTGAGGGGATTGAAAAGTCAAACTGCTACTCTCACAAATACTCTCTAATATGGATAAGGGAAACGCACACACACACACATTTCATGCTGTCAACCTAAAATGGCAGTACACATTTGTGCCGTTTGCTTTTTCCACTACCCTCATTATTGCTTTGTTTAGGGTACACACTAGAGCAGAAGACTCCTGGTATCAAGAACTGGATACAGATAACATTTCTCTATGTTGAAGAAAACGTGTTTATACTCAAAGCACCATACGCATGTGGGGATTAGGTAAGATAGTTGACACTCAAAGCAGAGGTGGGGATGTGTGACCTACAGAGGATATGCCCCTCACAGTTTACACTTGTACAGTCTCACCATCATATGACAAACAACTAGGGATCACTGCTGAGTAATGTTCATGCAGCCTAGACATGTTCTTGGTAGCGACTTCCATGTGATCCCTGTTTTTAGCACACAAACGGTGTGGCTGTAGGGATGGCAATGTTGGTCAGTTGGCATGGCAGTCAGTCGGACATTTGATATTCTCCCAAGAATGATTTGTAATAACTTTGGTGATCTTCTGACCTTTCCTCTAACACCATCATGTCTAATTTGTGCAATACTTTACGTGTTACAATACCTACTTATTTGTTGTGACAATACTTACATGCATGACCAAATACCTGCAAAACTAATTTCCATCATTCTCAGTTATACTGTTTCGCATTGGTTAGCAAATGATAGCATGCTAACACACTAAACTAAGAAGGTAAACATGGCTGGCTAAACATTGTACCTGCTCAACATGTTAGCTTTATGCAAATTACCAGGACAATGCATTCACCAAACACTTCATTGCTTTTTGGGACAAGTTGATGGGGAGTTTGTTTAAATATGTACCAAATAGATGGAAAAGTACCAGATGGCATGTATCTGGATTGCGAAGATAAAATTAAATATCAGCATACAGTGCTATTTTGTATCCTCTGTTATTGACCACAATTCTCTGCAATATATCGTCTTTTCTCATTTCCTCTGCAATAACAGATTAAGGTTCTATGTGTAGGGAGAAAGCGTCGGTGATACAAGGCTTCCTTGACGACAGGACCTCTCCAGCTTTATACGCTCAGCAAGCCGTCAGTCTATCTTGATTGTTGCTGTCGGAGAATATAAGGCTTTTATACTGTTAACACACAGTAAACAAACAAGTTATATTTACAATCAGTGTTACTCACCAAATCCTTTTGTATCCTTGAGGGCTAACAAACGTGTCCAAAGAATTTCCTTCCTAATAAAATATTTGTATAGTTAAAACCTTGCATTCTTTACATCCATACAAGGCCATTTTCTTCTTATTTTTTACCTTTGCTTGCACCTTGCTGCGTTTCTTGGTGCATTACCACCACATGTCAATCACTGGCATGGTGTGAAACCATTGGCTGGACTGTTTATGGTGTCACCGACGTGCACACGATAAACAGATGAGAATATATACTAGCTACTACAGGTGAAAACTCAGTGAAGATACCTTTAATTTAATTCACTAACTGTACATTTTTATTGTTGACTACATTCAAAGAATATCAAATAATCCACATTTCTTTGTACCGCCCTTATGAGACTTATATGTTTGAGAAAGAAGGAACATTTGTCAAAACATTCTATTGAGATAATAAAGAGGCAAGGCTTTAACCAATGCACTTCAACACAGACTTTAGGGAAACAAAAGGCATGAATCACAAGGGTCATTTAGCATTTATTGCCTTTTTCTAGACAAATCTGTCGAATTGGAATAAAAAAAAACCATTACTGTCCCGTCACTACTCACAGTAGATCAGAATCTGTGAAACCAATAAATTCTCAATAGAGATGATGATCTGTAAGCGAAACTATTTACGACATACAGTATACTACTGAAGTCAATCATTGGAGTTGAGAGGTAGTGTTTGCGTGTGTAAGCAAATGTGTGTTTCGTATACACGAGAATGCAAACACAGCAGAGGAGAGACAAAGGAAGGGGAGGAGAGGTGCGGTACAGGTCAGATTTCACTGATCTGTTAGACGTGGCAGATAATAGAGGAGAATTTACCAGGGATGCCAGAACAGAAGAGAGAATAAATAATATTATAAAACAGGAGGACATTTTGATTATCAACCTAGATTAATGCACAAAGTAGAATCAGTACAGAGAAACACAAACAGACACATGCTATCGATGCAATAAGGACACAAATAGAGTGAATCTGATTAATACATCTACAGATTATTATTGTCTCGTAATCAGGATCTCAAAGTATAAACAGCAACAGAACCGTTTTCAAATGTGACAACATGAAGAGGATCAGCTAGTCAGCCACAAAGTGAGCATTTGTTAGACAAATGTATCACATGGGGGAAAGTTTTAACACCCATTTACACAACTACCTTTGATGTCTCTTTTAGAATTTTACAGCTAAAACTCAGTTACAGTTTTTCACCAAAGCCCCACTTTAAAAAGTCCCACGCCACCTTCTCAACAATATCAGAACAGCATCAGGACTGAGTTGCAGACTATTGGTTTCTGTTTGTATCAGGTATGAAAGCCAGCAGAGACACTTCATGCTTCTTGTTAGCAGTAATGCCAGGATTGCATGTTCAGCTATAGTTAAACTTACTCAGTTCATTTTTGGACTGTTGACACCTTTGTTGTTCATAGTTTAACACGAACATGTGCAGATGACATCCCAAGTCAACAAGTACAAAAACCACCAGGTTAGCATCAGAAACTTGTGAGTGCAGAGAGCAGCTGGGAGGTATTTTCCTATTCTTTGATTAAGATTTATTCTATTCTGATTCTTTTATTTAGTATACATTCATTGTATCCTTTTCATTAATTTGATTTCTCTTTTTAATTGGCCTATTTATGATACCGTTTCAACTTCAATATCTGATATCTTTTATATCACGTTTTACATTTGTGAATGTACATCAATATAGTCATTTCATATAAATGGAAATGAGCATTGCCACAACAATATGTATAATCTTCTTTGGCTATGACTGCTATTTTTTCAAAGTAAATTCAGAAGGAAGCGTTATGCGTTGAGCTGGAAGATTTGTGCTTTGACATCAGTTTCAGTTTCACATTTCTACCTCTTGGATTGGTCCTTATTCTTGTCTAATCTCACGGATGTATGGACACAATATGGACACTACAGGTAAAACAAGTCTTTAGGTGAAGCTGAGACAATATAAGCTTCCTGCTATAAGAGCTCCAGACTGTCTCCCTGTCTCCATAAAGACCAGGAGATGCTGTAAAACATACACCTGAAGTCTCTCAACAATATTAGCTTCCTGTGAGCTACAACTCAAGGACAAAATCTAAATAGCAACAAGAGTTTATTTATAATATTGCACAGCAAAGAGGAACCTGATCACACACACACTGCGCTGCCTCTGGATACGTGTCAAATGACAAAGTAAATATTATAGTATACATCGTCGTGACAGAGCTGTGTTTTGACCGGACTCATCTGATAGAGATAAGTGTAACCTGAAGCCTAACAACATTCACAAACGCTGCTGTGTCAGAGGCTGAAGCCGTCTGTTTTAATATAAAGCAAAAGAACGAAAGTCATGAAACTTGTTGAGTGTTTCAGTGTTGACTTGTACTTCAACAGCACCATCTAGTGTAGTATTCAACTAAAATTCAAAGAGGTCCAGTTAGAGAGCACTTCCACAACCAAAGGTCCGGAGCATCATAATGTCATAATGCAATCCCTCGCAAACTAGGTTGAGCGCATGCATTTGGCACGTGCCTGTTGCCATCTCTGCATGTCGCCAATATAATGTTTACAGACACTTTTATTATGCATCCTGACTTTCCAGGGAAGTACCTCGACGCAGGTCAATAGCGCAGTCATAGATTCGATGTGGTGGCAAGGCGTTGGCCCGGGTCTTATTAAACATCTCCTTAAGATCCAGATAATCCTTGGGAACTGCAGAAACATCTGGAAACTCAGGTGACAGGCAGACTAGGAGTAGATGGGGTTGCAGACTTAAGACAGACAGCATGACAATGAGCACTCCACTGTAATATAGTTCCTGAAGACCAGTCTATGTGTGGATTATGTCTCCTTAGCCAAGGAAACCCCAAAATTACAGGCTGATGCAGGAGCATGGATAAGGTGAAAGGTGAGACACTCGCTGCGATTACCTGACAAGGTCATCTGGAGTGGAGTCGTGTAACCCTGCAGAGTAGACGACCATCTAGTGCTGTGGCATTAATGGGCCTGTCCAGAGCCTCCCGACCTAGTCCCAGCTGAGAGGACAAGAGTCATGTCCAAAAGACTAGCATCAGCACCAGAGTCAATGAGGACAGAAACTGTGTGTCTTATGCCCGAGCAATACAGCTGGGCCTGTGTCAACGGTCGAGAGGGCATTTCCAAGTTAGTAAGTCGGCTCACCAGTGCCCTCTGGATCACTAGTGAGCCCTGTCTTTTACAGGACAGGAGGAAATAAAATGACCATCCTGACGCAGTACAAACAGCTGTTCTCCCGCAGGCGGCGCTGTCGTTCTGCCGTGGACAACGGAGTCCGTCCAAGCTGCATTGGCTCTGGAGAGCCGGCGAGAGTGTCGGTAACCTGCTCAGTAGCATGCCCCCGTGAGTGGAAAGATTGATGAAACGGGGCTTGAGGAACAGCAGACCGAACCCTCTCTTGTCTTCGTTCCCGCAGACGTCCATCGATACGGATGGAGAGAGCCACCAGCTCATCCAAATCAGTCGGACAATCCCGAGCTGCCAATTCCGTGGTAGAAGGCATCGAGAAGTGAGGCAGAGTTCCAGCTGCACTCAGCTGCCATGGTGCGGAACTCGATGGAGTAATCAGATACCGCTCTCCAGCCCTGCTTCAGGTCGAGCAGCCCTCGAGCGACCTCTCTTCCAGGCGTCACATGATCGAAAACCTTCCGCAGCTCCTCAGTGAGAGTTTGACGGAGAAGCAGGCTGGAGATCCTTTCTCCCACTCGGCAGTTCCCCAGTCCTTTGCCCTGCTTGTGAGCAGAGAGACAATATATGCCACCCGGGATATCTCTGTGGGGAAGGCGGAGGGTTGGAGCTCAAAAACCAGAGAACACTGCACGAGGAATGCCCGACACGAACCAGGAACGCCAGAATAGCGCTCAGGTGGAGGTAGGCGTGCATCTGACGCCGGAGAAGTGTGGACCGGAGATCTGGAGGCAGCAGTAGTATCCGGACTCCGGGCCGTAGTGGAGAGATTTGTGACGTGGTCCCGGAGAGACGCAAAGCTACGCTCGATGCGAAGAGACATCACCTGCATAGCCTCCGTAATGAAGACCAGCTGTTGCTCATGGCGTTGTATCATCTCACCTGGTGTCGGTCCAGTAAGGGGCAGGCAGAAGAATCGGAGTCCAGAAACAGGCAGACAGGGTCAAAACGGGCAGGTCAGGAAAACTAAACAGGTAAACTAGACGATCACTGGAGAGCTTGGCAGGAAAACACAAGACAATCTGGCAGGGAACAAGTGGGAGAGACCTGGTATATATCCTCTGAGAGAACTAATGAGGGAATGAGAAGCAGGTCAGGAGATGGGCTGTGGAAACCAGGTGAGGGGAATAAGTTGATTGCAGGCAGTGAGGATGAACCAGGATCTGAAATTATAAGAGAATTACTGACAAGGTAAAACCAAATGAAAACAAACTAATAGTGGGTGGACAGCTGCACGTCATTCCCCTTCATCCAATCTTAAACTATACTATCATTTGAGGCGTAAAAAGCCCACATTTCTTTCCCAGCACTCTCTTCTCAATAACACGTACACACAATCATCAATCTTTATTTTTAAATAGAACATGATATTCATACATCTTAGATGTGTGCGTCAAAGAACTTTCAAGGCAAAGATACTTTAAATCCACTGCAGCCTTGTACTTCGCCAGAAGCTTTGAGTAATTAACCCATTTTCTAAACAATTGGCTGAAGTGGTACAGTGCTTCACAAAAGCTTCATTTGCCCATGACTACTTCACACACCTAAGCCACCCCATTATAATCACTCTACCGGTTTTTACATTTATTGTCCACTTGATGGCGCAGTAGAGCAAATGAAGCACCATGAAGCTTCGACCCATGAGTGAACCAATTGGAAGGAAAGCTTCAATGCTTCATGAAGCATCATCTCGCCATCACTACTGTTTAGGGAATAGCGCTGGAAAGACTTTCATGATGCGGAGTACAATCTGGTAGTGAAGTGGAGGCCAGAGGAGGCTTAAATCCTAACTAGTCCTAATTGTTTGCAGCAGGGAGAGTCAGGTGAGCTACAGAGGAGACGTGGCTAGCAGGTGAGTGAGGTGAGTGGCACACTAGTAGGCGAGCAAGCCTTAAAGCAGTGTTACTCATTGCGCGGCTCGCCAAGCTTTAATTGGTGGCTCACGTGGCTGTGGGCTAAATAAAGGGGTGATGTGATGATTATGGAGTCAATACAGATATTTCATAAAAACACTAAAAACAAGCAGGGATATTACATACAACCCATTAAAACACTGAAATTGTCTGATCTATTAGCCTACAAATAATTGATAATAATAATTGATAAAAGATGCAAATCTAGACTAGAAACAAGATATTTAAACTTGCTCGGCCTGACACTGACTCACTGCGGAGTTGCCAGTTTTGGCGGTCTATCAGCGCTACAATGGTGAATGTGCTCTTGGACGGGTAGATACATGGTGGGCTAGTATAGAAATAAATAAACTTAAGCTCATTAAAAATATGTTAACATTAGCATGCTTATGAATATGGACATTTGCTAAAACATAATTTATATCACTAAATTTGAACATTTACATTTGAGGATACTACGACCAACCTGGCACTTCATACCTGCGTTAGCTTGGCTCAGGTCGACTCGTTTCACCACTACATGCTAGTTAGCACGTGTTTCTACGGACGTAACATGGATCGATGTCTTATTAAATAGTTGTACCTCAGGTGGACAGAAACAAACCGTGACAAACGAGGAAAATTAAGATTTGGCTTTGGAGCATCAAACCACAGCGGAATCGAGCAGGAAGATGTTTGTGGACAGACAACAGCTGCTCCCGTTAAAGAAAGAAAGGTACGAGCCATACAAGACGAGCAAAGGACATTTCAAGACAAGTGGACAGAGGAGTTTTTATTTGTCCTCCACGAGTTGAACCCTTCGTGCTTAATGTGCAAACAAACCCGCTCTGGTTTCAAGAGAAGTCATTTGGAGCCGCATTTCTAAACGACTGACATCCAACATTCAACGACACTTACGCACCTGGAAGAGAAATTAGTACAAATAAAATAAAATAGAGCAGCTTTCTTCTGTCTCTGGACAACACAGGCTCATACACAGGACAACTAATATAGCTGAACGATTAACTGAGGCATCTCTTGAGATCGCATGGATTTATGCTCGGGCAAAAAAACTTCTCAGACTCAAAAGTTGTGAAACACTGATTTTTGGCTTCAACAGAAATATCGTTTGCAGAGTTTGACAACATCATCCCAGTATTAAACTAATCCTGCTTTTATTGAATGTATTGGTTGGCTGCATTGTATATTGTATGTTCTGGGTGAGATGACAGATTAATAAACAGACGTGCTTTTTATGATTGGATGTAGATTTTCATACTTTGCAGTAAAAGTGGCTCTCCTATTGACTCTCGCATAACAAATAGTGAAGACCACTGCCTTAAAGGAACAGAAACTGTGACAGAAAGCCAATTTCTAATTCACTTCATTTTTTTTGTTTTACTATTTACTGTGGAACTGTGCTCATGGTGCCGCCTGCTGGGGAGTCAGCAGTGGTTCAGTTGGGGATCAGACACTATATAAACATTATGACTTTCCCGTAAAAACGAGAAAATAGAAGCGCCACGTCAAAATTGAAAATCCCTTAGTAATTTATTGATTATAGATCCGGGTCCGTAAGCTATAGGTCGGTGTCTGGGTCCGGACTCGGACCCCGGTCCGCCTGTTAGTGACCTACGATCTAGTGGATACAAAAGGGCCTTACATACAGTTATCAGTGCACCTTTACACACACACTCGAAGCATGAAGCTCACAATGGTCAGGGATCAAAGACATTTATTGACAAATCAGTGTTTTCCTAACACAAAGCTTCCGCATTGACAATCATCATCAGACCACTTCACATACTGGCTCTGGTTCAAACGCTGGAGTGATGGCAGTTTCACCTCACGGTACAACCCTACTACAGAAACATCACACCGAATCTCTGTTGTTAATAAACAATAACTTTAGAAGTATTTTATTCCATCAGAAAGAGATATGACCAGGTGAGAAACACTCAAACTCTTCAATTATGGAAGGTATATTTTTCGATGAGCTGCAGTTTTTGGCCCGTGCACATCGGCCTCCCTGCTCCGCCCGGGGGCTGCTTCTTGGTTGGTACATTCTTCCAGACAGATTGGACAACCTGAAAACTGTTCAGCGTCAGCTGTCTCAAAAAGATTTGTACCAGATGTAGCTATAAGTAGTGATGTGTCCTTTTTTAAGTTATATTAATATTCTTGATTCAGTGCACAATTTCAGCCTAAAAATACACAACCTATGTGGGTTGTATTTCCTGTCAGACCGGTTTCTCGATGCTCTGGGTTGAGTGTTCCCCAGTGTACAGGCCGTAGTGCAGGGTATCCTTCTGAGCCGCAGCCCAGGACATCTGCAGACTGGAGAAGCGAGCGGCCCAGCGGCCTTGAGGGTCCACTGTCACCACCCCACCCAGCCCATGTACTCTGGACTTCATGAAGGCCAGGCCTAAATCACTGGCAGCCTCCACTGACTGACCTGAGAACAGAGAGAGAAGAAATACAATCCTTAATCAGGAAGAAGTATTCATACAGAAGTGGACATGAAAAGACTTTTCTTTTCTGGGCCCGAACTGTAGGCAACAGTACACCGACAGGAGCCACCTACTTTGTACGTATCAGCTCCAACTTCAATAGTGACTTAGTTTAGAGGTGGCGTGGGCACAGAAACACTTCAGGGGGTTTGAGTAACTGCTGTTTGGCCTCACAGAGGAAGTGGTGTATTGTATTGTATTTTCTTTATAAGAGATGAATTGCTGTTTGTGCACAGCCTGCCCTGCCCTGCCCAACAGATGTACTGAATGCATCAAACTATCAGGGACATTGGTGCTCCAGGACGATGTCTTATTACCCCCGTAATGCAAAGCTTATTACCAGAAACATTATGACTTTATCCTTAATTAAATTATTAAATTATAACTACCCTTTTTCTCAAAATATTTATTATCTATAAATATATAAATCTCAGAGAACACATATGTGCGATATGTTTTGCACATGAGCACAACTCTTGCTGAAACACATGAGCGATGAAAGACTGGTACTGGTCTTTACTAAGCCTGGTCCTAACTGCTGAGTCGCTCTTTGTTAAGACCCGTCTTTACAACCAAACTTAAGTCTTAACTACGCCGAGTCTTAGCGAGTCTTTGTCTAGCGAACTAGCGTGCGTTGCCAGGATACAGTGTTAACAATCTCCTAATTTGCGGCAACATTATGGAGGATCAAAGAAAAAGAAGTCAATTTTACTGACATCCAAGAAAAATAAATAAATCTGTACAGCCGGCACTAGAACATAAAGAGGTGGCTCTCAGTCATTCTGTATTGAAAACCAAAACTAAGTGAAAACACATCTGATCACACATAAATCTCACTATTATGCATCTTATTGTCCACACAGTGAAGTCCACCACCTCTGACAAAGTGCAGGCTTTTAACACACATTCGCTTGTTCTCGTGAGCCATATTCCATGGGCACTTTCAATTGTAAAAGATATAAAGTAAGCCAACTCAAATCTCAAATCAAACTCTGCTCAATATTTCATCAGCGCTGTCTCATCATAGGAGTGCAGAGGAGAAGGCCGGACTGTCTGCTCCCGACACACTGGTCAGCTGTGGAGCGCACAGCAGCTGATGAAATGATCATAATCGTTGTAAAAATCCAAGAAAACATCAAATGGCATTAAATAACTGCCAGAGCTCCACAGAGCACTGCGGTGTCTGTCACACACACTCTGCATCCTCCAGGTCCCTCACACTCATCTTCACCACACAAGCTCACTCTGTAGGGAGTTGGCTCGGGAACCGGAGGGTGGCTTTAAGTCCCCGGAAGAAAAGACTGGTCTTTAATGCTTTAATGCTCATATGTGTTTCAGCAAGAGTTGTGCTCATGTTCAAATCTTCATAACATATCCCACAGATCTGTGTTCTGAGATTTCGATAATAAAGTAGTAATATTTTAAGAAAAAAGGTAGTCAAAACAAAATAATTGAATTAAGGATAAAGTCATGTTTCAAGAAGAAACAGATAATAAGCTGTGCATGACGTTATTGCTCTGCTGATTTGATAGCACGGCTCCTAATACTAGGATGGGTTGAATTTCACTGTCTGTGCTGTGTACATGTGTGACACCAGATTCAAGCGGTTTCACGTCATCCAGATGCAGAGAGACAATGTTTTTGTTTTTTAGGAAAAACTTACCAAGGTCCCCTCATAGCTGGCTACAGCCATTCGGAGGCAATAAATGATTGCTCCGACTCGGGTTTTGACTTTAAGTCTGATCCTGACTGGGTGTAAATTTAGAACACCAAGTTACGACCGACTTAGCCTCAGACCAGGCGTAAGGGCTGATGGTGCAGCCAGCCAGGGGTTTATAAATGAATGATGGATTAACCCAACTGTAAAGACGGGACATCCCCAAACAAAAGACACAACAGAGGAGGGGAGAGTAAATCATGCCTACGGATGTGTTACCTCAGCAGGGATAACATTCATATTAGAAAGCAATACAGAATGTCTGAGAGCTTTACTGCATTATAATATTATATTTTAAATTGTCATCTGAATTTCGTGTTTTCCTTTACATAAGTAAAGACATTTCCACCATAAATTAGTTCATAAAACCTGAAGTGTTAAACACTTTACATGTCCTGGGGGAGGAGCCCCAGACTCCCCGCTTTATATGTGTCATTCAAGGTTGAAATCAAACCTACACCCTTAGTCATGGGTTTGTTTTTAATTATAATAATTAAAATAATTAGTAATGGTAGTAATTTAAGGCAAAAAAACCTTTTCTGAATCTGAGCCCCTGCCTCTCTAAAGTCCTCTCTGTCCCTGGTTTGGTGCACTGACACAAGTCCACCAGTAACTGAACAGTTGTGTGTGTGTGTGTGTGTGTGTGTGTGTGTGTGTGTGTGTGTGTGTGTGTGTGTGTGTGTGTGTGTGTGTGTGTGTGTGTGTGTGTGTGACCTTGCTCCACGTGGAAAAGGATGAGTCTGGCTAGAGTAACCTTCATGATGGCTTCTCCGTGGCCTGTAGTTGACACTGCTCCCACCTGGTTGTCAGCGTAACCTCCGCTCCCTGAAGTCACAATTTGAGAAAAGAAATGCACATTTAGTTTTATATTCACTTTTTTTATTTTTTAGGGGCAGTTTTTTATTTGTAGTATGTGTGTTTTCCAGGCAGGTGTGACAATACAGTAAGCTAGAAATTGCTACATTCTGTGGTAAAAGGGGGAAATGGAAGAAGCAAGCCACATTTCAATGGTTTCCAAAGGATTACAAACAGCAGGTGGAAGGATGCAATTACACATCCATTTCACTAGATGGGAGTAATGCTGTAGCTGCTTTTCTCTTGAAATACACTGTAGTGGCATTAACACACTTAAACAAACTTTATTGACCATCTGGTTATAATTATAATTTATATATAATATATATAATTAAATTTTGCCACATTATTCTAATGTTCCATACTGATGTTAGTGTGCCATGAGGAAGAGGAGCAGCCACACATGTTAGCAGCTTACAGCACACTAAGGTTTACACAACAGACAAAAGAGGATTCATTAAAACGTTCAGACATGAAGAGCTGTAGGAGATCCACTGTGCACAACAGACTGACTATAATGACTGATAATAGCCAATGACTATCTAACTTACCTGTGATTTAAGTTTTCTTTTCATGTTCTTTTCAATGTCTGTGATTTTCATCAAAAGGACGATTAACTTGAAATGTAAACTTTTTATCTCACATAAAACGCTGCTGCATCAGCAGATCGCTCTGTTGTTCCAGAGGCTGTAACTTGTTCACTGACTCATGACTGATCAATCATTTACTGTCAGTGACAGATTAGAAAGGCCTGAAGAGGTCAAAATCCACTTGCTGCTGTTTACTCAACCTCAGATTAAAACACCTGAGACTTACTGATATGTTGTAACCACACATATGAAACTTCTGCGGGTCAGAGGTCAGCTGGTGGAGACAGAGAACGATGAGTCTCTCTCTCTCAAAGGCTCAAACGCTCCAAACTGTGTGTGTGAGGACTGACCGATGCAGGGTGTGTCGCCCACGCGGCCCTCCATCTTGTTCAGAATCCCACCAGTGGAGGTCGCACAGGCTACGTTGCCCTCGACATCGACTGCCACTGCTCCAACCGTGCCCATCTTCCCTCTACACAGCACAACGCACGGGAACAGCAGAGTTAGGTTTGAATTACTTCTGTTTTAAATCTGTATTGAAAAAACATTGAAATATATAAATCACTGCAGACATGAACTCAACAAAATGACAGAGAACAAGAATAAGAAACAAATAAAAATAAATAAAAGTTACAATTATTAAAAAAAAAACAGATTTGGGATAAATAAACTTCAATATTATACAATTATAATAAGAAAAATAACATGTTATTCTTCTTTAAAAGAGTTCACCGTACAGTTTGACTGTTTTATTTCAGTTTTTTTTAGAGTGAGTCTTAACATCCAGTGAAAATGGGGGTAACTTTTATGTATGTAAAATGTAGCATATATATTCATAAGTTCGCAATGAATTTAATGTTATATTTATAATGTTCAAAATGTATAATGATATCAAAATGTATATGTAACTGAATGTATACAATTTTATAATAAATGCGTTAAACATTTGGGTTCATCATTTGAAATATGACATTTATTTTCAATATCTAAGAATTTGGAGAATTTGTTGGGTAAATATTGTGTACAATTGTGATGCGTACTTCTCTAATCTTATTGGTGGTTTGAATGACTTCATTTGATTCTAATAAACACTAAAGACATCATCAGTAACTGGTAACCACGTTACAACCAGTTAAACCCTGAGCTCCTCACTTCTCAGCTCTTGTTCTTGCAGCTGTAGTCAGCGGGAGTCACAGCAATAACAATTAATTCCAATGATGACCCTGAGTCACAGCATAAACACCTGTGCAAACATCCATAGAAGCTTCTCTTTTGATTTGTGTTCTCAGGATGTTCCAAATATTCCTCACTCTGCTACTTCAAGAGGTTGTGGAATATGAAAGGTGTATTTAGCTTTGTTGAGGAGAATGTGTGGGGGCTTTCAGCTAATATGCTTCTTCTCGCCCTCCTTCCTCAAACCTGGACATCATTGAGGAAGTTACAGTCACTTCAATGTGTCTCTGAGGAGATGGAGAGAAAAGGGGTTTGGAGCAAGTAACCCCAGCTCTATATGAAAATTATACAAAGGAAATGTAAAATCTGAAAACTCTATTTACGAAACATTATACAAATCAGTTTATAGGGGACATACTGCTCCCTGTTTCTCAGGAGCAGGTGGCTCAGAGCTAAACATTGAACCTTTAAGTATATTTTTACACCATATTATATTTTTACAATACTTCAAATAAAATCAAATCAAATGTATTTATACAGCCCAATATCACAAATTATACATTTGTCTCAGTGTGCTTTACAGACTGTACAGGTTACGAACACCCTCTGTCCTTAGACTCTCGCATCGCACAAGGAAAAACTTCCTAAAAGAAACCCCAAAATTAAAGGGGGAAAAATGGAAGAAACCTCAGGGAGAGCAACTGAGGAGGGATCCCTCTCCCAGGACGGACAGACGTGCAATAGATGTCGTGTGTACAGGATAAACAACAAAGTACAAATACAACATTTGACAGAAATTATGTTGTGTTGGAAAAGAGAAAGTATGGATGAATCCAGGAAAATGTCAAAAAGGCTTCCCGGTGTCCAGCAGGACCTTTTGCACTTTTCCTTAATTAAAATCCTGAATGTAGGACTGCTTATTACATATAATACTAATACTAACAGAGAATTTCTACAATGTGGTATTACTACTTTTATTTAAGTAAAATAGTACTTCTTCATTACAAGTCTTGGCTGCATGACTCACATCACATCTCAGACTGTTTCCTATTTTTGGAACAAATGCTAATAATCTTAAAAATAATGTGGTGCCTCACATTTGGCACTCCACAGGGTTGGCATCAGCTGCCAGGTTCTTTGTCCAGCGCATGCGGGAGTACTCAGTGATGAGGGACTCGAGGGGCACCTCAGGGACACTCATGGACCGGGCGAACCGATTGGCCCCCTCTGCTGTCAGACACGCATGACTCGTCTGAAACAGAGATCAAAGTTCACATCTATAAACTATTACAGAACCTTGTTGCACTTGGAAAGCACGTTTTGAGGTCACTTTTTAAAGAGCCTACGAAATTATATTTCGTCAGTGTTATTGGGCTTAGAGGTTGCATTTCTATTGTGAAATGTGCCATATATATTTTTTTATTATTGATGTATTCTTAATAAATCATGGTCGTAACAGCATAACAGTGACTTCCGCTAACAACAATCGGTCGCTGCGCCGGGAACATCCACTTCGGCAATGTTCAGGCGATGACGTCACAGTGTTTGTCTGCGTTGAAGCGTCCAGCAAAGACTGCTGTCAATTATTATGAGAAATAATGGACAACAATCGATCGCCAAGAATACTTGGCAAGCGATGTGTTGTATGAGGATGTAGGGGCCGTCTCCAAATCTAGCTTTCTGTGGCCAAAAGATGAAAATGTCGCGTTTATGGACAAGACAAGTGCGTCGATGAAACCGACGATTTGTGGGCAGCACTTTGAGAGATCGTGTTTCGAACAACTATGCTCGCCAAGGAAATGAGATTCAAAAATAATTTTAAACTGAACACGGATGCTGTGCCTGCAATACTGCCGAGACCCCAGCCAGCACAAGCCAGCAGCCCGACTCAAACACGTCCGCCGGTGCAGAGTCCTCCACCAAAGAGACAACGAAATGCATTCGCCAAAAGGGAGAGAGCAAAAGCCGTGCTACTTGTTTAAATTATTTATTGTTACAAGCATAAGGCCATAATCGGTCTAGGCCTACTGTATGTAACGAGTTTACACCAGGCCCTAGTCAATATTTGTGTGTTATTGTTTGTAGTATTAATAACTTTAGCTAATTACACTTCATTAGCTTAATTAAGTATAGATTCAGGTTGGGGAAATTGAACCTGAGTGGGCGATGTTCAAAACCTCTATTGCTGAAGCTGCGGTGAGAAGCTATGGTCTCAAGGTCTTAGGTGCCTCAAGGGGCGGTAACCCTCCAACACCGTGGTGGACCCCACAGCTATCAAGCTCCTCTCCAGTGGAACCAGCTTCCAGTTTGTGTTCGGGAGGCAGACACACTCTCCACATTTAAGAGTAGGCTAAAGACTTTCCTTTTTGATAAAGCTTATAGTTAGGGCTGGCTCAGGTTTGCCCTGGATCAGCCCCTAGTTATGCTGCTATAGGCTTAGACTGCCAGGGGACACCTCCCTGCTCTCTTCCTCTCTCCTCCCTTCCCCTCCCTCTCTTCTTCTCCCTCTCTATCTGTATGCATTTATGTAAATGTATGTTACTAACTCATCATCCGGGGCATCATCCCCGGAGTTCATAAGCCTCTTATGCTCGTACGGAGGTCAGATCTATCTAGTAGCAACTTTTTACCTGTTTCACGTAATTCTCGTAAAGTTACGACATCGTAACTTCCATGAACATCTGGTAAGTTTTCAGGCTACTATAGGCAGCCGTGAGACGGTCAGTGGGCAGACTATACTTTATAAACCAGCGCTGTCCTGTTTGTTAGCTAATAGCTACTGCTTTATATACAGCTCGTAATATATGATGTTTGACATCAGACACAACGATAGAACCTCAACCGCAGAAACTTAGAGAAAGAATCAAGTTATCAAGCTTTACAGACGTCGATGTGTCCAAGTAGAGAAATAATTGAATATTTAGGGATCGAGCAATTTGTGGACAACTAGTCGGGTTCATAACAATTCAAGGAAACCAAGCTATCGACTCGATATAGGATAGGTTGCAATCCATTTACGATCGAGGATAATGTTAAGTTTTATTATGATGTATTTACTATATATTGGGAAGTTCTATGAATTATAGTCAGATGTATATACCTATCTGTGTTCTGTTGCCGGACAGGGTCTCCGCCAAATCCAGGATCACCGTCAGCATCATCCGCATGTTCGCTCCCGTCTGTGTCTCCATCTTGAATACTGTGTCTCGAGCTGCTCTGTTTCCACCACGTTAAACTCGCCCGCATGATCTAAATCCACGACACCGGCATCCTCTTCAATAAACTCCTCTTCTTAAAGGTGCAACGAGTCTATTGACGACTCATTGTCACTCGATTCTGTCGAAATATCCGAGCCAGAGTCCGACATGGCCACGTCTGCCGTGCTGTCTGTGTATTCATCTGGTGGACTGTGTTTTACTTGTGACGTCAGAACATGGCGTCGGGTGTTTCCGGTAGCGGCAATGCCAACATCGGTGGTCGACATACTAAATCGTGATTTTAATTTTACACCACAAATGGCATTTACTATCATTAGTAGAATTTCATGTTTATCATTTCGTAGGCCCTTTAAACTAATATTTTGTTTTGTCAAGATACAAGCATGTTGCTTTTGTTCTTACGACACCATTCCTAATTCCCAAATGTATGCCTTCCCCATCCCGCACTGAAACGTACGTACCTTGTCCATAACCAGTCTTGCCAGCTGGATAGGGTTGGCTATGTTGCGTACAGCAGACACGGCACCACTACCCAGTGTTTTCCCATCCATCACAATGGCATCCATCTCCACCTCTCCTTTGATGTTCAGCACTGACCCACACCCTGAAACATGAATTAAGAAATGTTTTGATAGAAGTTTGCCTCAGTGGACAAAGAATATTTCATGTGCAGAGTTAAGGACAGCTCAGTACCTACACGGAACAAGATTAATCCTGGGAGTGTGTATATGATCCATATATTTCACAGCAATCTGTCCGTTGGATTTACATATTTATTGCATACAAGTGTAAAGATGGTGCTTGTTAGTTAGCACTTTTAGTGGTTCAGTTAATACTGATTTAATGGCACTTTAAACGTTTTGTGTCCCGCCCCCATTTGGAAGCTGCAAAAAACACAACGTAAATTGACAGCATTTGACTTCTTTAGTTTTTATTCAACAACCTGATCAAGAATAAAACATGCAGTAGAAGATTAAAAGAATGTTGTGTAGGTATGTACATACAGTATGTGTATGTATAGATGCATGTATACATGTGTGTATGTGCACCATCATACTATATTCAATTTCTTCATTCTCAATCTTTTTCCTTCCTTTAATTCTTATTGTTATTATTTTCTTTCTTTATTTTAATTGTTCTACTTTACTGTTATTATTATTATTATTATTATTATTATTATTATTATTATTATTATTATTATTATTATTATTATTATTGTTAGTATTACACTAATCAAAAACCATCCATCCATCCATCGTCTACCGCTTATCCGGGATCGGGTCGCGGGGGCAGCAGCTCCAGTAAGGAACCCCAATCTTCCCTTCTCCGGGCCACATCCTCCAGCTCCGACTGGGGGATCCCGAGGCGTTCCCAGGCCAGAGAGGAGATATAATCTCTCCACCGAGTCCTGGGTCTTCCCCGGGGTCTCCTCCCAGCTGGACGTGCCTGGAACACCTCCCTAGGGAGGCGCCCAGGTGGCATCCTTACTAGATGCCCGAACCACCTCAACTGGCTCCTTTCAACGTAAAGGAGCAGCGGCTCTACTCCGAGTCTCTCACGGATGGCTGAGCTTCTCACCCTATCTCTAAGGGAGACGCCAGCCACCCGTCTGAGAAAACCCATTTCGGCCGCTTGTACCCGTGATCTCGTTCTTTCGGTCATGACCCAGCCTTCATGACCATAGGTGAGGGTAGGAACGAAGATCGACCGGTAGATTGAGAGCTTTGCCTTCTGGCTCAGCTCTCTTTTCGTCACAACGGTGCGGTAAAGTGACTGTAATACCGCCCCCGCTGCTCCGATTCTCCGGCCAATCTCTCGCTCCATTGTCCCCTCACTCGCAAACAAGACCCCGAGGTACTTAAACTCCTTCACTTGGGGTAATGGCTCATTCCCTACCCGGAGTAGGCAATCCACCGGTTTCCTGCTGAGAGCCATGGCCTCAGATTTGGAGGTGCTGATCCTCATCCCAACCGCTTCACACTCGGCTGCGAACCGATCCAGTGACTGTTGAAGGTCACAGACCGATGATGCCATAAGGACCACATCATCTGCAAAGAACAGCGATGAGATCCTCAGGTCACCGAACTGCAACCCCTCTCCTCCACGACTACGCCTCGATATCCTATCCATGAAAATCACGAACAGGATTGGTGATAAAGCGCAGCCCTGGCGGAGGCCAACATTCACTGGAAACGAGTCCGACTTACTGCCGAGTATTCGGACACAACTCTCGATCAAATCAATTAATCAAATTAATCAAAAACCTGTGTAAGCAAATGTAAATGTATGTTAAGTCCTGAAATAAAGTATAAAAAAGAAATATGCGTTTCTTTTCATTAGTTGTGCAAATTAGTTATGAAAGCTGAACTTTTCCAAACCGGCTTTTTACACACAACAGACCCGAGGCTCTCCTGCTCCACGGACATTAATCTCAAGAGCAAGATCGGCTTCTTCATATTTTGCATTTGACTGATGTGTTTAACGAATAAGCGACTGTGTTTTTTGTTTTCGTACATGTCAAACGTCTGTCCATCTTGTTCTTCATGTCATTTTCTTAACCTGAACCTTGACGCTTTGTGAACACTGAATTATGTCCCTCTACTCATTCTGCAATTGCGATATGATTCATTCATTTTTGCATCATTATTTTTTATTGAAAAACATATTTAAGCAATCATGATGTGATTTTTTAAGAGGATCTGAACCAATAAAGATTTCCAGGCCGGGACATCTCTGCAGCACGACAATACCTAATTCAGATATTAAGATATTTTGACACATACTTAGCCTTTAAAAATGTTGCGCCTCCTGCAATTTGGATATTGTACGAGACATTTTATAGAAATCACAATTCTATAAAATTTCGAGTAATTGCAAAATATTCTTTCTTTTGTGGAAACAAATACAGGAAGAGTTTCCAAAATCAATATCTGTAATCAAGAAATATTTTTCACACCTCTGAGTTGGACACAATGACATACATTATAATTAAATATAACTAACTTTAGTTCCTGTCAATAGCTTGGCTAAAATAAAGAGCTCAAAATGTGTGTATTGCAGATGGAGGGTATTATTATTAGTGCAGCAAACTTTCAAGGACATCTTATTTAAATATGAAAATGAAAAGTATGACAAAAAGGAAACATGACCTACTGAACAGATTAATAATAGTGATATATATATATATATATATATATATATATATATATATATATATATATATATATATATATATATATATATATATATATACACACACACACTGTATATGAAAAATACAACACAGATATGCTAGAAATTGTGTTAGGAAGAATTCAGGACATCTACATATTAAAGCCATTAAAAAAACACTACTACATGTACATGTACAAAAGCAAATATGTAAAAATACATCACACATATACTGTACAGAACATGTGCAAAACATGCAGGTTTGGATACGTGGATTACTTAATGTACATCCATCAAAGACCGGATAGAAGAACAATGCTGTATGTGTAAGAAAAGTAAACATTATGCTGCATATATGCATCTGTATAATTATACGAGGAGCGTGTGTGTTTCTACATTACCTGCATTAAAGGATGGGTTGTTCTCTAGAAAGGTCACAGCCTCCACCACAGCATCCATGCTGCTGCCCCCTCCCTGGAGGATGGTGTACCCTGCTCGGGCGGCTGAGCACACCCCCAAAGTGGACTTTTCTGACCGCTCCTTTGGGATATGATCAGCCCCTCCATGGACCACCACCACTGGCAACATGTCAGTCACCTGAGAAGGAAATGTGGAGAGATAATATGTAACACAGGATGTCTGGAGTTAAAGAAGCTACATGTAACATAAAAGGATAATTCCGGCATGACTGACTCTGTTTTGCTCTACTGTCCAAATACACATTTTCAAATAAAGTCTGGTAAATCTTTAGTGCAGAAAAAGGTCTGAATTTCAAGATTTCATTTCTGTTTCATTGTTTAGATTTTAGACTATAGAATAAAGCATTTTGTGTGATGGCTTTAGTGACTGTAATAAACAGCAAGTAATTAGAAATATAGCTGCAGATAAACGTGCCACAATATTTTAATGGATTTTTGCACTTTCACCTGCATTAGACTATTGTATTCAGTATTTCCCTTGTAATGTTTTAATGCACTATATAAAGTACTTCAAATGTATAACTTGCCTTGCATTATATTATTTTCCATTTTTTGATAAATAACTCAACATTCAGAGAAAAACAGAAATAATACATCCTCTCTTGTTATGTCTTTCTAGTATTACTGAGTCTAATTCGAGAGTAATATTATCCAATTCATATATAACCCTCATTTATTGTTCTCTATCCGTGTTATGACAATATTTTTTTTAATGTGATAACGTTCCAGTGGCTTCACTAGATTGTACAGTAGATTCAAAGATTTGTGTTGCTTCAGTCTTTATCAAAGAAACAACACACATGTCACACTAATTTAAAATATATAATTTAATTATTCAAACAACGACTAAGGCAAAATAACATAATTGATGTATTATTTAAAATGCGTCATCTAAAAATCAGCAATTTACTAAAGTTTGAATTGAAAAAATTGTCCCTGAACACTCACCTGTTTACTGTTTACTGGCCGTGACTTTATAAACTTAAATATAAGGCGACACAGAAGACTCCATGCATTGATTATACAAATCACTCCGTGAATAAAGACGGCACAAAACCGAGCTGCTTCAATCTCCAGTTATATATAACTGATGCTAGTCATGACGCTCCCAGATACCTTCTGCTTCTTCTTCTTCTTCTTTCTTCTTTCTTCTTCTTCGTTCAGCTTTATTGGCGGTTGGCAACCAACGATTTGGTGCATTACCGCCACCTACTGAACTGGAGGTTGGAGCAGTCGCAGTAAATTCTCTCTATTAATCCGTTTGCTCTTAATAATAAATACATTAAAAGATTGTATACTTTCTCTCATGTATTTCCTAAAAAAAATCAATGTTTTCCATCAGTTAATCCTGACATTAATTCCCTTCTTTCTTCATCATACCTTATACCATCATACATTAGTACATGTTTGACAGTTTCCGATGTATTACAGTGTGCATATCCCTGTGTGTCCTATTCTCAGATGGGTAATGACCATCTCTTCCTTTGGGTTCCTGCTCTGTCTTCCACCTACACCTACATGTTTCTGAATGCTGTAAAGATGTCTTCCTGCGTCACTTACGTCCCAGTATTCCTTCGCTTTACTTAATGGTATTTGTCTGTAAACTGTTGTTTTAGTGATTGTTTAGCTAGTGTGTCTAGCCTCTCATTGAGGCTTGAGCAGGAACCCAAAGCAAGGAGATTTTAAATCCCATATGATGTAATCTGAGTAGTTATATGCAAAATTTCATACACAATATCCTGCCTGCATGACGACTTCCCGGACTTAAGGTTCAAAATCGCTGCCGAGTTATCAGAATCCATTACAATGCTGGGTTGGTTATTTTCTTCCACCCATTGCAATGCTAACCATGTCCTGAGTAATTCAGTTGTACACTGAAAGGTGGTCTGACAGTCTCGCTATTACTGCTACTTCACAATGAGGGATGAAGAACGCAGCACCTGCACGCCCAGTCTCTGCTTCTTTATTAAGGTGTTGGTCAATAGTGTTGTGCTTTTTTTCCCTTTGGTACCAGTTTAGGTTTAGCTCCCAACACTCCTGTAAGATCGCGTCTGTAGGGGGAGATCTACTATGTCCTTGTAGGTTTGTCCAATATGCCAGCGATAGCTTGACCCTCAGAATTCTTTTGCATATATTTCTCACTTTGTCAATATGTTGACACCAGGTAAGCTTTTCATCAAATTTAACTCCAAGAAATCTGACCACCTTAACCTGTTTGAGTACTAACCTATATCATGGGCACTACTTTATGATGTTTAGCGAAGCATATGACTTGGGACATTTTAAATCCCCATTTGTTTTCCCATTCTTCCACTTTTACTACTGCAGCCTGCATTTTGCTATTAAATACTCTAAATGTTGACCCCTGACCCTTGAGAGCCCCATCGTCAGCATAAAGGGATTTTCCTATGTTTTGCTCAACATGTTCAAAAGTATCATTAATCATTATGTTAAATAACAGCGGACTAAACACATCGCCCTGGGGGTTCCGCTTTCTTCTGAATACTTATTGGAATATTCTGAACCCACTTTAACCTCTATTGTCCTACCAAACAGGAAATCTGGCACCCAGTTGTACATTTGACCATTTACACCTAATTTATTAAGTTAAATAAGAAGTCCCTCTTTCCATAACATGTTGTAAGCTTTTTTAACATCAAAGAACACGGCACCATTTCTTTATTGGTTTATGTTTCCTGACTTCAGATTCCAGACAAAAGATGGAATCCATCATCCCTCGCCCTTTCCAATATCCACTATGATAAGTAAAGAAAAGGTTTTTACTTTGTAGAAAGTGTGATCATTTCTCTGTTACCATGTGTTCCATGGTCTTACTTAACTGTGATGTTAGTGCGATGGGCCTGTAGCTTGATGGATTTGATGAATATTTACCTGGTTTGGTATTTTACTATACTATAACTGACTGCTTCCATCCTGACGGTCTCATGACTGTATCCCATATCATGGTAAATTATCTTAATACGGATTCAAGTGCATGATCTTTCATATAAGCTAGCATCCTGTAACAGATATTATCTTTCCCTGGTGAGGTTTGCCGTGCATTAGAAAGGGCTCTCCTTAATTCAAATAGATTACATGGTAAATGTAGTTCTTCTCCTGATGCAGCCCTTCTCTCTGTAACGCCTGGGTTTTGTGCAGGGGATATCTCTACACTGCTTAGCTTTTAAAGGTACATTTTCTGAGCTGTGCATCTTCACATGTGTCTTTGCTATGAGTTCTTCATTTTCTACATTAATACTGCATGTATATTACTGCTGGTCAGCGCTAGTATATCAAAGTTGTTTTTTATGCCACTCATTTCCCTTATCATTCCCCATACGTCCGACAGCTGAGCTTCTCTTCCAATTGTATTACAGTACTGTCTCCGGTATGCATGTTTTGCTGATCTAATCGTACACTTCCAGATCCGTCCCTTCCCTCTGCCATCTCCTGTCCATTCATAGTCACACAGCTGCCTACCACCCCACCGCAGACCTCAACCACTTCCTATCCAGGATTCGACAATCACACTTTCAAAATAAAATGCAACTAACATGCAGCATTCAACTTTAAGTTTGTCTTATGAAATGAATATGAGATTAAAGAGAAATGTTTCCATCATATATTTGTTATTAGGACTCTCTCTCTCTCCCTGAACATTGCTGCCCTAAATAGGAAGCTCCTTTGGGTCAAAGCTGTTGAGCAAGTCAAGCAAGTATGCGACGTTGCATGCCCACAGTAATGGTCAGGGAATTGTTTGGGCATGTTATGAGATGATGATGAAGATGATGAAGGGCTTGGTTGTCTTCTTTCTTAACTTCTACTCCCAACATGCTCCTGGCTCCAGACTTGCAGCCACTGCTCCTCTCAGTACATGTTTGCCCTCTCAGTACATTTAAGCTGATGCTCAATGAGCTGACCGTGGTGCTGAAATACAAATCGAAATTTCAAACTGATTTTACAATCCACTATGAACTTACAGTGACACTGGTTGACCTGGACTTAAGTGGTTTACAGCACAGTGTGTATGACCCTTGAGGGTTCGGAAAGGACTATAAAGTCCTATTTTATCCTATTAACTGTATAAAATTTTGTCAATTTCTAAACCAAATCATGGTCTGGACTGAATCTTAGATATTTCAGATATCAGTTTGTTTTTTTTACCAAATCTGGATCTGTTGCTAAAAATAGTCCAATAAAGCAAGTTTGTTTCTAAATTTAGATTAATGTGACACACTAATTATCTTGTCTTATACAGTTTATGTGATTTACACTTCAATTGTGACACATCCTCATGTATCTGAATAGTAATGTTTGGGTAACCCTCTCCATACAGCCTATAATTAAAATGTTATACACTGACATACTGTAAATGTCACCCTGTAGCCATACATGTGCATGGCTATGCGGTTAACCTCAGGCTCCATTCAGATTTTTTTTCAGCATGAGAAAGTAGTGTGTATTTTAGTGTGTGTGTGTGTGTGTGTGTGTGTGTGTGTGTGTGTGTGTGTGTGTGTGTGTGTGTGTGTGTGTGTGTGTGTGTGGTGGGAGCTGGGAACTGCTGGAAGGATGGATAAAGAGGAAGGACAGAAGGAATGAGTGGGGGGAGAGAGAGAGGGAGGGATGTTGAGGAAGGAGAAAAAAAAGGAATGCGCGTCATTCTAACACGCAATGAGTGGTAGGAGGGGCGAGGAGGAGGAGGGTGCAAACACTCATACAGTGAAGGGTTTCATATACAATTCTAGAAAATGGTTCTTTAGACTTGCATTCAATATTTCTTTTAATTTACTGACCTACTACCTGAGGACTGCATTTCCTTTTGATGTTCTAGTTTTGAAGCTTTTTCATAAATTTTTCTTAGTCTTAACACATTATACTCTTCTACACATTACATTATTATTACATTACAGGTCATTTAACAGACACTCTTATCCAGAGCGACTTACAGTGAACTAACTACAGGGACAGTCTCCCTGGAGCAGCTCAGGGTTAAGTACCTTGCTCAGGGGCACAATGGTGGCAGCCCTGGTATTGAATTCACAACCATCTGGTGTTGTATTTGGAAGCCGTACACCACTTATTTTCTTTTTTTAATTGCAAAGATTTTGTTCTACTTTTGCTCTATTGCTCATTGACATACTGAAATAATTGTTAAACTATGTACGATGAAACTGAATTCCTTATTTTATCATATCTTACAATTCCATTCCTTTCCCCATAAATAAGAATGTAATTGTTGTTCATAAATAATAATGTAAAGACATTATTATCGAGTTTAAGGGGATGATTAGAGGATATATGCCGTAGGTTATAAAAGATTTTAAAGGGATTTATCCCTTAAACTTAAAAGGGCACCTTAATTTTTCAGTTAAGGTGAACATTCAGAGATGGTCAATTTTTAGAAGGCATTAATCCAGGCAGAAAACCTATTAAAATCCCTTATTACATTGTAATCTATTACCATAAATCACCAGTTAATAAACCACCATTTTTGAGGGAACCTCTGAAGTTGCACCTAAATGAAAAAGTAAGGATTTAGATTAAGTGATACATATGAGTTTTATTTAGTACATTGTACTTTAGGGTTTATCCCTTAAAAATGACAAAAGCCATCCCATAAATTAAAAGTCTGAATTGATCAATTAAAGTAATAATCTCAAAGATTTTCATTTAAATAAATGTCTGCCACTTTATATTGGCGAATGAGGTAACACAATGGTGATTGAGCCTATGGCTCACTGCAAAAGCCATGCAGTATTACGAACTGGGTTTCTGTGGCAACATTCCCGGGGAAAACCACAAGTCAAGCTCTCTGGGGAATGAGATCCAATTAATGCAATTGCAATTAAGGTGAAAATCCAGAGAAGGTTTTTATGTTATTTGGTCAATTTTAAGGTGAAAAAGACCCTTTAAAACCCCTAACGATTCATTTAAATCTCTTTTTTGATTTATAGACTATAATTGATGTATAGCCTTTTTCTTATAGTTTATCCCTAATTTGGGGTGAGACCGTTGAAGTTGCACTTGAATTTAAAAAGGTAGCTACAAAATTTAGGAGAAGCATACATCTTAAATTAGCACACTACTAAACTGTAGGTATAATGTTATAGTAGCCTATAATTATAATCCATTGATTTAGCTAATGTTTTCGGGGTGAATAAATAAGAGATTCTTCTTTCCTAGTTATCCTATCATGATCCTACAACACCCACAATGCACGCTAGAGGAACCATTTATTTTCTAAGTGTGCTATAGGCTGGCGTGAGCGCGCATCTTAACGGTGAGTGGAGCCCCCCATTCTCAAATGAGAGCTGCGCGCTCCCGCCTCAAGAGAAGTGAACGCGCTTGAGGGGCTGCGGTCCCATTGACGGTTCTGTCTCCCTGACAGCAGCATCAGCATCAGCGGCGGCGCGGCAAAACAAGAAGTCGCCGCCTCGCCCCGCAGGCAGCCACACAGACACCGGACCGAGCAGAGACCTGAACCGCCTTAAGGGGGGCCCCTCTCTGCCCGGCCTGAAGGAAGGAAGCGAGATCCCCCTCCCGTGTGCCATCATCCCGACCGACCGCCGGAGATATGGGCTCCCCGTAAAACGGAGGTGGTGGAGGGGAGAGGCGGGCGGTGGGAGGGGGGTGGGGGGAGAAGACAGCGGAGTAGCAAGAGGGAGAAGGAGAGGCTGAAAACGGCAACCGGGAACCGAAGCGCTACCACCACCGTCACCTCTGCTACTACTACCACAGCTAGCACCGACATTGCTGCTGCCGCCGCCGCCGCCCTGGGTGCCCCCCGCCACCGCCATGGGAACTCCGCATCAGTCGCTCCAACCGCCGCTTTGTCCGTGGGCCATGTCGTGATCCGTGGGCTCCGCCAGCGGGTTTTCTATCCGTGATCCCGACCGAGGCAAGGAGAAGAAGAGGAAAGGGAGGAAGAGGAGGGAAGGAAGGTGGTGGTGGTGGGGAAGATGTTTGCCTCCGTGGGCCCGCGGGGCGGCCCGCGCCCACCCGTTGCCCCGGCCATTCCGGAGCCAGACCTAAGCCATCTGACGGAGGATGAGAGGAAGATCATCATGGCTGTGCTGGCTCGGCAACGGGATGAGGAGGCGAAGGAGGAGGCCATGTTAAAGTAAGAGAGAGAGAGAGAGAGAGAGAGAGAGAGAGAGAGAGAGAGAGAGAGAGAGAGAGAGAGAGAGAGAGAGAGAGTGTGTGGGTGTGTGTGTGAGAGAGAGACTGGGCCTGGGCTATTTCCGTTCTGAAGAACTCCATCCACCTCCGTTCTCTCTTATGGATGAAATGCTTGAGCATCACTCCTCTGTATCTGACCATGCGTGCATGCATATGTGTGTGTGTGTGTGTGTGTGTGTGTGTGTGTGTGTGTGTGTGTGTGTGTGTGTGTGTGTGTGTGTGTGTGTGTGTGTGTGTGCGCGTCTACATCATGCAGGTCCCTCCTCACAGAATCCACTCTCTCACTACAGGCCCATGTAGGCTACAGCTGTGTGCAAGAGAAAACATTCACAGGCCAGTTTCTCACTGCTCCTGTGAGAGGCTTAATGAGTGTGGTGGTGGGTCAGGTGTAACTTTGCTCATGAGCGAGGAAGAAGAGGTTGGTGGGAGGATGAAGGGGTGTGTCACCATGCCATCATCAGCAGCATCACACTCCACTCAGATGAAAAAACAAGATCTGATTTCTCATCTGCACTTGTCTCCCTAATATCATCAATGTCAAGTGGCCAGCACTTTGACTTTACTTGAGATATTTATTTATAGATGCAGCAGGAAATCGCAGAAGGCTCACTGGCATTAAGCATAGTAAAAGTAAAACCCTCTCTGTTGGCTTTTCTCTGTGCAGCATCCATCTCAACAGCTGCTGTTCTCAGCTCTGGGGTGCGGTTGAGCCTTTCCCAGCATTATGCACTGTATGTAGGCCAGTGCTCTTGCAACACACATTGCACAGGCTGTTAAAGAACCAGTAGACCTATAACAATGGGACAAAAGGTGCCTGTGTATGTCATTTTGAATCAGGAGTGACTTATATTCACTGTGTGCATCCTTCTCCTCCTCCTTTTCTATACCACCACCATACATGCATGGTGAAAAGTCTCCTCCAGATTTATTTGTCAGTGCGATCAGTGTAGAAATGAACCCACATCCGCCCCCTTTCCTCCAGGACCAGAAAATGCATCAAGTTGAAACGATGTCTTTCTCACGTTTTCTGCATGGTCTGCATGAAGCTGCATGGGCACTAGAAAGATAGACCGACCCACCTAAGCGAGGCGCTCCTCAAGCTTTACGTCCCTGTTCTATTTTAAGCCCTCTGTGCGCACTGATAGCCCAGCACTGGAATGGAAGATCGATTCATTGCATCTAAAGAAGGAAATGTCCAATATATAGCTCCGGCTATATATTCCGGTTAAGTGGCTATGCATCATTTTCAGTAATGTATTAGAAGCTGTGCATTCATTCATATCAGTGGCTGCATGTAAGGCAGGCTGTAAGCACATACATATCTTAACCTATATTTGCTTCAGCATCGTTTCCTCTCATCACTGTTTGGATTGAGATCACTATAGCAAAGCAGAGTGCGTGCGTGTCTTTCCATTCTGCACTGAAAAGCTTTGCATTGGTTGACTTATACATGCATGGTGAGTGTACTAGCAGCAGGGCAGTGTGGGTTGTAATACAGAGAGGCAGAGAATAAACTACTTTTAGGAGAATTTTAAGATATACTCACCATCAGTCGCCTTGCTTTTAAAACATATAGGATCACAGTATTTGTACGCATACCTCCCTGTTGGTATATAGCCAAAGCAACATATAATGGTAAATACATTGTAGGTAAACAATATAATAATCTGGTATATGATTGAAAGGAATTTACAGAAAGAAAAATGGATAAATGATACAATCCTGTACCTTCTTTAAAAGCCTAACTCCCAGTTACATAATCGTGCCTCCCTACAGAACTACTGTATATCAGTGATCAATGAGAAACATTCCCTCACTGTAATATCATCAGAAGAATTCACCTTTAAGGCATGCTTTTTATTGATACAATCAAGCACAAGTGATCAAACTTGGCAGCTCTTACTGCACTGAACTGATCAAACCAGAAACTCAGTGGAAGTAAATTCTTGCATTGCAGTACAATCACTTCATGTCAGTGTTAGCCTTAATAAGTCAAAATGATTTTTTTACTTGGTAGTAAATGTCAGTGCCCTCACCTTGAACATAGAATGCATAGAATGTGCTGAATGAATGAATACACAGGAAGCACATATATACAGTATATATATATATGGATGAACAATGTCAGGTGCGTGGTGTTTGTGTGTCTATTGCTTGCATCTGTTCTTTCATGACTACATGTGCAAGATGTGCTGTATACTTAGGTACATTGCAATGCATTGTACTGTTCTGTTTAGCTGGTCTACCTACAATGCATAATATGGATTCAACAATATTAATATTGTTATCTAACATATAGAAAAAGTAAGATACCAGTGTGTGGAAAAACTCCATTGTGTAATAGTTTCCTGGGAGCTGTGAAACATCTTAGAAAATCAAGTTCAGCAACTTAAAGTCAATAGTGGAATCTCTCTGAGAAGAAAAGATGACCTTAACGGACCAACAGGATGTTCTGGCCCGTTACCTGTTGAGGATACAACCATCTAACCTTTTCCTACTGATACTGTTTGTGATCCCTGAGTGTAGAGAGTCTGAGTATCAATCCAATACCTGTGCTGTCTTCACATTACATCCTTGTGTTGGGAGACTTTTTAATGTGAGGTGACATCAGCCCAGGGATTGGGATTAGACCGCTTCAGCCGTATTAATTACAAATCAAATAGATTTCCAAGCATTTTGTAAACCGTGCTGCAGTATTTTAGAACATTTTCAATGCATTTCTTCATTCATTTTCATACAATGTGAAATGAATTTGTAAAATCTTGAAAGTTGCTGGTCTTGTATAGTCACAATGAAGTCTGCATTCATTTGGTCTCAGAAACATTTTCATTCTAAGCTAATAGTGCAAGTTTAATAAATCAATCTGTACTTCCAACATGTGATACTAATGTTACACTGAAGAAGAAAACAACTCCAGCAACTCTGCTCATTGATTCATGCCATACAAAAGTGAATGAAAACCAATGAATGCCAGAAGTGTTGGAACACATCCACACATTAAAACATGTGTAGCATTCATTTCAAAATGTCAACAAAATGTGGAGGAAACGAAAAAAAAGCTAAAACTTACAAACACACTGGAATCTTGTACTTAGACACCAATCTCCAGTAATAACATACATCTCAACTTAATTCAATAATGGTATCACTCATGGAAAAAGGAGCATTAAGGAAGTACCTTTTATAATCCGAGGACGTCACATCTACATAAATACTACCTATTTTAAACAGTCAGTGCAGTGGATGGTTAGAATCCACGAGGAACAAAGAGATATCATCGTTCCTGTGTGCATAAAGTGTCTCATAATGAGAGGGGTACCCACAGTGTTTCTTTTTTTAGAAAGCGTGGGTGTTGGTGGGGATTTCTTTCTCGAGTTTCCTCTGTGATCTGACTGATCAGAGCCCACTGTTCATGTTTATGGATGAGATGGTTTGAATCACACCGTGAATGTGTCAGTGGACATATAAAAGGATTTCATTGTTGCCGAAGGCCCGTCATCGAGGCCTAAAGGGATCTTTGACACTGCAATGCCCGTTTAAATGAGTTCAGTTTGGATTTGCATTTGCTTTTTATGGTTTGGTCATTGGAACTCAGGTGCCACCGTAGCTGTACTGAGCTTCTTTGCTTTTAAAACAGAAGTCTGCTACAATTCATTAGTAATGAGAACACAATCAGAATGTTAACAGTGGAGTTTTGTGCTAACGTTTTCTTAACTTCGTGTGTTTCAGAGAAGAGAAGCCTATTCAAGCAAGAACGGTGAACCTGGTTGGGCAGAAGAAACCTCCGCAGCAAAACGACGTCCGGTTAGTGGCAACAGTTGTTTTTCAACCACCAACTCCATATCACCTCGTTTATATAGAATTTAAAATGAGTTTAAAATGGGTGTTGATATTTGCTTTTTGGTCACTTTAACGTCATTCTGAGCCGGTGGCCCAGAACAACCTCCAACCAACAGCTGGCGGTCTGTTCTTTTGCCTTGCATTCATGTTTTGTTGTGAAAGCTATTTTACACCTTTGATGAGTCAACAGTATAAAAATAAACTTGTCTTCTTTTGCAAGCGTGACTCAAGCCCTTATTATGGAATTTGTATGGTATTGCACAAGCACCTCATTTAGACTTTTTGATTCATATTTTAGCAATGCCTAACAAGTCTTTACCTTTGGAGAGAGGTAATATCCTGTTCAACACACACAGGGCCCAGTTGCTGTGTGTCATCTATCAGACAATAACAACTTAAAGATGGACACGGCCAGTTTGCTAAATCCAGTTGAGTCCTGTTAAGTCATTAGAGACCAGATAATGTTGTCGTAGAATTGCTGGCTTAGGCTGGATTCAGATGCTCTGGGTGTCTCACAGTTTGCTCAGCTCTCCTGCCAAGCCGCTCGTCTGGAGGAATGACTTTAACCTCATGTGTGTGCGTGTGTGTGTGTGTGTGTGTGTGTGTGTGTGTGTGTGTGTGTGTGTGCGTGTGCGTGCGTGCGTGTGTGACATGTTTCAGTTTTTCTCACCTGTATTTGGAATTACAGGAGCTTTGGATAAAACATGAACAATGCATGACAGCTGTGATGTATGATTGGATTGACCACCCGTTCTATTTTCCCATAATAAAGCCAAAACCATATGCTAGCTGGCCGGGAACATGCTATCCCTAGTCGGGACTCCCTAAATGCAGAACGTAGCAGTGCACACTTCTGCGTGCTCAGTGACCGTCTCAGTCTGTACTCTGATAGGATAAACTGTGTGCACCTTTTTAACAATGCTAAATAAAAATCTTGAATTGTTTCTATCACTTCATAGATGAGCTACAGTATGAGAGCACCTCAAGCTAACTAATTGTTTTCATGGTATACCCACAGAAAATGTGCTTACACTTACAGTTATCCATCCCTGCAATCTTTTTCTTGTTAGTGTTGGACAGGAGAAGGGATTATATCTGTCCCTAAGGGTTCTGAAAGTAAGAACTTTTATAACACATAGTGTAAGGGACAAGCATTTGGATTGGCACCAGTTCATTCATGAGTTAAAACAGGGAAAATAAAAAAGTCAAAGGAACAAGACTTTACACAATCTTTAGTAGACAATTCAAGTCCTCCAAATCACACCGCCATCACTTTGACAACAATGGCTGCTGACAATCATGGGTGTTGTAGTATTCCATGTTGTTTGACATACCAAACAGAAAAACTATAATTTCTCACAAAGAAAGTCGAAATATTCATTCCAGATGACCATAACATATGACTTCATGAAGTTATGGAAGAGACTCTCGTGATTTTGACTGACATTGAGGTTAATGTTAAAATTAAACTTTCATATATAATATACTCTCAGTTTCAGTGGTGCCAACCTCTTTACTTCTATATTCCTTTAAACATGCAAATCGTGGAGCACTTCTATCCAAGCTTGCCAACGATCATCATAGTGAGAATGCAGGTGGTTAGAGGTTAGCTTCCACTGAGATATCCGCTCCCACCTCGTCTCCAATTAGTGGGGATTGGATGCTCGATGGGTTGGTCAGGAGCCATTCTTTATAATGGCTCAGCTCAGTGATCGTCTTCCCTTCATCGCTGTGTGTGTGTGTGTGTGTGTGTGTGTGTGTGTGTGTGTGTGTGTAAAGTCTAGTTATTTGATCAGTAGTTGTTAATACGGACTTGAATTGGAAACGTTATTTGAAACAGACGTTGTTTTCACTCTTTGATGTTATATGAGCATCTCTGTCCCCGCTGGCTTATTTGCACGTCGAAATGTGAGTTTCCACGCATTTATGTTCGCAGTGACCTCTGCAGCCAGCGATGTCTTTTTTTCTGCAGCACAATGATCAAAGGATAAAGCTTGTGTATGTCCTATCTGTGTGCACTGTATGAGTGTGTTGGAGTGTATGTGTGTGTGTGTATGTGTGTGTGTGTGTGTGTGTGTGTGTGTGTGTGTGTGTGTGTGTGTGTGTGTGTGTGTGTGTGTGTGTGTGTGTGTGTGTGTTGTTGGATCAGAGTAGAGTGAGGTGGGATTACAGAGTAAGTCAGCTGGAGCACATCTGCTTCTCTGAGGAATCCCACAATATGGCCCCCGTTTCTAACATTATACAATCTGTGCCTTTCCGGTCAGTATTCCCCACATTATTCACAGTCACTATTCTTTCTCCAAGGGCCATTGAAGTGGCACAGAGATAATACTGTATCTATTATAGTTATTTTAATCTAAACCACACCAAACCAAAAGGACTGTTAAACTCTTTGAGGCACATTTATGATTTCTAATGTTGAGCTTTATAAAACAGTTCAAAAAACTTCATTGCCTGAGGAGGATCCGTTTTTGATGAAGCCTTCTGCACCCAAGTTACCCAACTTTGCTAACGCAGCGGTCCATCTATAAGAGCTAGCTACTTTGGTACCAAGTCGATGCCAAAATTCTGAAAACGTGACAGTACTCGTTTTTCTACAGTACCACAGGTACTTTAGGTACCGCCAAGGCTCGAGACCAACATCCCGTCATCCCGGGGACGGTAGGAAATGTGTTTGGGAAGTGTAAATTCCAGGGAACGCAATCTATTTTTCCCTGATAAAGCTACATTGTGGAACAACAGTTAGCTGTTAGATGTTAGCAGCCAGTGAAAGGAGGTTTCGTAGAGTTGCATTATATTATATAAAATATATAATGAGTAGTGGGCAAAATAAAATCATGATGTTATCTTGATATGTTCAAATGTAGTCTGAAGACGACACATTTGAATATGACCTGCTTAACTCTCTAATAAAAACCATAATGCAAACGGTAATAAAGAAGTGTATGTTGAAGTACATGGGATTTATTATTTTGTTTTTTGTTTTTTTAACTGTGGTATGGAATTTGTATCGTGGGAATTCACTGGTATTGGTATCGACTACTAAATTTCAGGTATCGTAACATCTCTAGTCTGAAAACGGCTTCGGCCTGTTGGTTCACTCTCACGATACTGACTCTTTCATTCTCTCTGTCACACAGTATAATTAGTGAGTGAAAGTAACAAAGTAACATAGAGTTAGCCTATTTAATGTATTGTAATTGAGTAGCTCTTACAGGCTACCTATAATCAGTCAGTACATGTATATTTGTTCTCTGATAGATTTACAGAAACGGGTACAATGGGCGTGATTGGTTACTTTCATCACATTGAAACTAGAGACCAAAGATTATGTGGCATCGGTGTTGAGGTTTTGACTTGTTGTAGTGAGTGATACACCTCCCTGCTCATCTTTTCACCAATGTTAGCATTGATAGCTGGAAATGTAAAAAAGAAGATGGCTCAGGTAAACCCTGGATGGCAGACATGAACTGATCATTGTGTATTTCTCAAGGCATAATGTTTATTCATAGACTCATTGTAACGTCTGTAGGAAATAAAGTGGGCAGGGAAACCTGGCTGCTGATGGTCCGTCCCTGCCAAACGTTTGTCAGGAGGATCGGCAGAGTGGACTTCTGCTGAGCTGTTGATTGATCTACTGGCGATCTGAAAGCAGCGTAAGAGAAAATGCTCTGTTCTAAACGTGACCACTGTGTACTTTTGAGTTCATCTCTTGAGGGTTTTAAACTTTGAATAAGCCCAGGAGTTGTAGATGTTTCTAGGTCTGTCGGGGGACATGTAATTCCTTCAGCTGTAGTTAATCACCATATGCAAGGCTTTCAAATGATAACATCACCATGTTACAATGTGTGCTATTAATGACCTTGTGTTACTGAATGCATCTTGGTTACTGATTTGTTTTGGAAAAGTTACTGAAATGAGGACTTGTTGCATGACTTAAATGCTGCAGTTTCCATTTGAAAAGAAAGTGGAGCCGGTCCTCGTGTTTCAATGTCTCGGACAAATTCCAGTCAAATATTAACTGTGTTTATTGATCTTAAAAACGATTAATAGGCAGGCTCAATCAAGGCATGTAGATTTAGAATATTTTCTGTTCATGGAGCGGCTGCTGCAACACGACGCTTCCACTATAATCAATGAAAGGCGTGAGAACAGCACATAAGTGCTGCTTATGCACCACAGAGATCTGCCCTACCTGACTTCTATTTATATTTTTTACGCAAGGTTTGCCCTTTTACACTGAAATGTGTCATAAAGTGCCTTTATAAAAAAAACAGAAAAACAAACTAAGTATAAACAGGAAGTGACTAAATGACCAAGTCATTTATTTTGCCACCGGCTGGCGGTTGCTCGGTAACTTTATCTCTGACATACATATTAACTTACACATATTACACAAAGTCGCTGAATAAGTATGTACCATGGGGCGCCAGTAGATAAACACATCCACTCCGCAAGAGGTCCGCATTACGTCTTCAATGTAGCCAAAGCGGATGTTATGAGAGATTTAAATATGTCGGACATCAACTAATGTTCCTGTTAATAAAGGGTTAGTGAGATGAAATGGGTCAATGAACTTCTCTTCAGATGAACTTTACTACAGACTGGTCAGGTCTGGTCACATTACTTTTCACATGCATAAGTTTTGGTCCTCGCTCCACCCCTGTCCCTCGATGTACTGCAGCGTAAAGGTGTTTACACTTCACATCACTAAATGTGTTCGGCCAGGTGTCCCCTGAAAGCAGGGTACCATGGCGATGGCCCAGCAGCCCTGTAGTAACTTCAGTGACCCCTGGGATTGGCGAGTAGGCACTTCCTCGCTTCCTTCAGGGATTGGCTGTTATCCTGGTCTTCCTACGAGTCTCTGCTCTGGGATCGGCGGGGGGCCTTGATTCACTCTCACTTATATTTCTGTATGCTTGACAGAGTTCCATCTTTACTGGACAGCACACACTGCTTATTTAACTGGATCATTTGCGTAGTCTGTAGGAAGGCATGTTCTGACTTGATGGTACAAACGTGTATCTGGAGAATATGTGCAGAGGTTGATGATGTATGTTTAAGTTGGATCTCAGTTGTGAAGAAAATACTTCCAATAGTAAAATATAACATTAAACTCACCAAGTTAAATGGGGACATTTGGGAACACGGAAAAATCGTGTAGGAGCGAACATGAGCAGTCATGACCATACAGATTTTAAACAATACCCAAAGTGTCTGTTGTAGACTTCCATTATAGTTTAAGGCTTCAGGAAGCTTGAAATGAGCTGGTTCTTCTGATGTGCTATCAAACCACTTCTAAAGGAAAACGTGTTTATACTTGTTCATACCATGATGGTCGGATTGTCTGTTTCTGAAAGTTACATAACATAAGTACTTGCCGTTAGTTAAGTACGTAAGTTACGTAACAAAAGTATGTTAAAATAAGTCAACGTTGCCTTCTTACGTGGGACACGAACAGCAGGGGGAAAGTCCTGTGTTTCTGAATCCGTCCGTCCCCCTAACTACGCCGACTCACTGTAGTCCCTCTGTACTACGTCACCCGGCTTCCTGAGACTCAGCTCTGCATGTCCAGCCTCAGGATTACGTGGGTTGCATACTAATTGATTATGTGGCTTGTATACGAGTTATATATGACTTTTTATTAGGTATAAGTACGAACAGAGAGCTCACGCTGTTAGAAAATGTACATCCTGGTTTAACTTTCACCTTCTGTATATGTCGTAGAAGGTCGTGCATATAGTGTTACTGTGCATTTCAGGGGTACTAGTAGTTTATATTCTGGCTAAACTGCTTGTTTAGTCCGATCTGAACCCTCGTGTTTCTTGCCCTGTCGGATTTCATTGTATCAATGTTGCCATGTTCTCAGATCTCAGCTATTACTTTGGCGAGTACACTTTTATCTTAACCACAGCTACAAATATTTGTCTGACGTTCTGCTCCCTTCTCCATTACACCTTCTCGGTTTGTGTACAAAAGTAATGAAGTGATTGGCATATAATAGAAGCCGGGCGTACGCTGTCAGGTTTACTGACCAGGTGCAAACGTACAGTTTTCTGTTTTGAAACCATCCAGACTGTGATACCAGACAAAGGTGACCTTGTTTTCTACCCCAATGAACACTTTATGAACAGCTGCAGTATTGGACAAACATACCAGTTCAGAGCAATTATTCAATAAACATTTGACATTCCAGATCATAAAAATAGTTGGTAATGAATGGGTGAAAGCAGGAAGCCTCACCGCTCAAACAATCAGTACACACTCAAAACAAGCGCTCCTCTTCAACTACAAATCGTAGGAAATAAATGTTGCGTCCCTGCAGCTTCTCAAGTCAGGTGACTGTCAGGTGAGTCTCTGCCGCAACCACAGCAAGCTGCTGAAATTACGTTTGCAACACAAGATTGTTTAGAGTAAATGGGTTATATTTAAAATACCCTTAATACAAAGAAGATTAAAAAAGAAGATACCAATATCACATTAGATGTTTTTGACATTTCTTTAAAGAGTGACTAGAGCTGCAACAATCAGTTGCTAATCGCTTAGTCGGTCAACGGAAAAATAATTGGCAACTATTTTGGTAATTGATTAATAGTTAAAGTCATTTTTCATGCAGAAATGGCAGAAAATTACGTTTTCAGGTTTACAAATATGGACATTTGCTGCTTTTTTTTTGCTGTTTTATATCATATCAAACTGAATATCTCTGGGGTTTTGACTGACAAAACAAGACATTCAAAGACAACTTTTCCCACTATTTTCTGTCACTTTATAGACAAAACGATTAATCTAAAAAACGATCAGAAGATTAATCGATAATGAAAATAATCGTTAGTGGCAACCCCCTCAGCCCGAGCTTTGTATATGTATGTGTACATGGTATTTGGGTCTCTGTGTGTGTATACATGCTGTGTGTGTCTGTGTGTATACATGCTGTGTATATGTGTGTTTGTGCTGCCTGGCTGTGTATGGCGTTGCCAGGCCATATGGAGCACTGTCTGGGAAGCACACTACCCACTTAGCTCTGCTGTTGGCTCTGGTGCTCTCTCCATCTGTCCCTCCTCTCTCTCCCATCCCACCCTCCATCCCACCCTCTGTCTATCTCTTCCTCTGTTTTTCTCCATATCTTTATCTTTTGTTCTTTATTTCTTTTACTTTGTATTTCTTGGGAGCTTGGTCTCTTTTGTTTCTTTCCTTTCTGTTAGTGTCTCTGTGCTTTATGTCATCTTAAACATGACCTAATACTAGTATTCTTTAGGTATCTGTCAAATTACAAGTGTGTGTGTGTTTGTATGTGAATGTGTGCTCTAAAGTAATACGGTGTGTGTGACAGAGTTAAGTGCGTTTTTAAGCACTTCTCACGCCATATTTAATTTGGGGCTAAATGCTATCGTCCTGCTGCTACTGTGCTCTTCAACGTTCACTCAGGTGAGAATGGTGATGAGGTTCAGAGCTTGACCGTCACCACGGAGCTGGTGACGCCCTCTTATGGGCCCCAGACTGTTGCTGATCCATTTATTCAAAGACCGGGTTGGGATCCCGGATCCATTAATTGATGAAATGGCCGGTGGGGGTTCTGTTGTTGTCGGCTCAGTGACAACAAGTGCTAACACAGTACATGTTTCAAGCTCCTCCCCAATCCACCCCAGCCTCCCTACACCCAGCTGACATGGAAAAGTCCTGAAACGTCTTTAATAGTATTAACCTCTTTATATTTCTGGCATTATTATTTATTTTATACTTTATTTGAAGTGTTTTTTTTAAAGATTTACAAGGCATCATGCAAGCAGTAGCACATGGTGTGCTAACATTTACCTGAAGTGCATTGCGATCAATTATAAGGGGATTATAAGCAGGGAGCTGGTGGTAAACTATGAGCCTCATACTGAAGGGACAACGTAAATACAACACTCGGAAAAGGACTATGTTCTGCCTTGAGAAGGTCTGATGTGAACTACAAACACTAGGAGACTGTGAAGTAACTAGAAAGGCACTCGGAGAGCACAAAGCCGCTTCCATAAGTGATCGGGTCTGCTCCAACATTTCACGGGTTTATTCTTGGCCCTTGTTACACCCTTCCACCATCTTTCATGAAAATTGGACCTGTAATTTTTCCATAATCCTGCTGACAAAAAGAAAAAGCAAACGGAAGGGGAACTTTACTTTCTTGGCGGAGGTAATGAGAACTTGCAGTAGAGAAATGCCAAAGATACAGTTTGTCTATTCATATTCCCCATAATGTTTGTCCAACAGAGAGCGCCAACATGTTCCACTGAACATGCTTACAATTTGTTTCATGTCTGGATGTAGCCTATTGCTTAAATTATGCAAAGTTGCATTCTCAATTATACGACCTGTCAGTTTGTTTTCAATTTTTAACACCAGTTCTTTTAGCCTAAAACTTTGATTAAAATGCTCGTCATTCTTAGCCTGATAAAACTAAAATGTCATTTTTGTCGACTAATCTTTGATGAGAGTTTTTTGTCGACTAAAACTAGATGAGACTAAAATGTCCAGAGTTATAGTCGACTCAAATTTAAAAGGTTGACTAAATAGGACTTGGGCTTTTGATCTCAGGACTAAAGTGACACATTCACTACAACATTACTGCTTATTCCTCCTCTGCTCCGATCGTCAACAGCTGTCTGATCTGAACACATCCACCGTCTTGGATGTGTCGACCACACTCTCTCAGCACTGACACTTTCCCAAAGGAGCTCAGCTACTCTTAAAACATGACCAGGAATTTCCTATAATTGGTCAGGAAGTCCGAACCTTCTAAAAAGAAAATGTCACCTACTTTCTCCTCACCAAGGTCCTGCTGTTAGTTCTGGACCGTGGTCCGGGGGAAGATTCACACCTTTAGTTTTTAGTTCAGGACCAAACTGAAAAGTCCAGTAGGAACCAAACGAGGTCCCTAAGACTAAGTCTAAACATTGCCTGTTTGTTGGTCGAATCTGGATCACTGTCATTTTGACCTGTCATACGTTATCCCACCATCTCACAGTACAATGGTCATAAATGTACAGATAGTTCTTAGCGGTTCTGACAACCACATCTTACACTCACCTTACACGGTAAGTGTTTCATGTTTTAGTGTCAAGTGTTTTACGGTTGTAAGAAGTCACTGCTGGAGAGACACAGACAGGGCAGTGATGATATTAGTTCTGACAATCACAATACATTATTTCAAGGAATATGGGAGGCACAACAGAGAGTTAGAGAGAAAACGAGTGAGAAACAAAAAAAAAGCGAGAAGGAGTGAAGTAGAGAGAGGAGGAAGGGGGAGGTGCGAAGAGCAGGGGGATGGAGTGAGGAGGAAGGAGACACTACAGGAGAGAGTTGGTTTGGTGAGCTAAGATGAAGAGGACATCATTATCACTTTTCTTCACTGTTGGGCTTTCCAGAAACACTAATCTATTCTTCTTTAGTACATTTTATAACCAAGACTTTCAATGGCAATACTATAAAAAAAATAGAAAGATTCATACTTGTCTCTCTTCTCCAATATGTTGTAAGTACAATCAAAATCAAGGAAATATACGAAAACGGAGGGAGTGTGGGGGAGTGTGGGGGAGTGGGGGGGTGAGAATACATCCGAGCAGCTCAGCATGGTGAGTTCTCTGACGGAAGTGAGGGAGGGGAAGGGACGGAGGAGGAACAGCAGAGCTTGGCACAGATCAAGAAAACTAGAGGGCGAGAGATTCTCCATGTCCCTGCTGCCATATGGTGAGCAGCCAGGCCACAGCACATACATGCAATAATGTAGAGAGGAGGCTAATCATACTATAGAGAAACATCTTATCCAACATTTTTTAATACATGAAAAGATAACTTTCTGTTTTTAGCAGAATCAACATTTTGGATTTCTTTCCAAGCCATGCCCTATTAGAGTTATTGCTCACTGGGTTATTGTTCTTCCTGTGATCCTTTCTTGGGCAACAGTCCTCGTTTTATGCAAAAAGTCTCTCCAAAGTTGAAACTAAATGTAATATGAGGTTTCTGCACTGTGAATTAGCCATGTGAGTGTTTTATCAACCAACCTAAACTAGAGACCATCTTGCAATGGGATCAGACCAGCCGCTATGCAAAATCCGGACCAACGCAACCTTCATTTTGATCTCATTTACACATCTGTAACGTTTTGTGACCGCACCATGCATGGTGTTGAAGCTATAGCAGGACAACCTCCTGCTACAGCAGGTGTCTCCAGGTGCACAGACTCACAAGGTAATCTGATTAATTGTTCCGCCCTAATGGTGTCATGATGTTAGTAACTCCAAACAAACACAAACTGTATTTTAATATCAGAATAACACCATTGTTCTCTCCTACGGTGCCTTATAAAACATATTTTTATATGAGTTTCATGTCAGTTTGATGCAACCGTATACGGCCAGTTTCACAAGACACATATTTCTAACAGCCGATAAAGGTGATAAACTCTTTGCGGTAAATAATAAGGTGTTAAAGTGAGTGTAGGTGGATCTCCTTTGCATGCAAACAAATTCATTTTCTTTACGCACACACACACAGTTGGTGCAAACCGAAAAGCCATTTCTAATTCTGGCATGGATTCTACCTTCCGTTCAATCTCACAAATAGCATGAGAGGGAGAACACTTTCTAATACTCGTCTATTATAGGACACAGAATGAGTTCCAATCAATCTTGTAGATGACTCCTCTACAGTAAGCTCGTATGTGTGTGTGCGTGCGGGAACTAGATTAAAGACAGGAGCGAGGAGGTAAAGCGATGCTGAGAGGGAGACAGTTTGAGAGAATGAAACTTTTGAAGGTCTTTACATAAACATGTCACCACAGAACTGAGTAACAAGGGACCAAAGTTACTTTAAAAAGAAGTGTTGGAGAGCAAATGAGAATGAGGCTGAGTGCTTAATTTCTAAATGGCTGCGAGCCGCTCGAGGTGATTTTCTCTGACACTGACTCATTGTTATTTGATTCATGTCTGCCTGCTTTTTGAATATCGATCCAGGAACTGGAGGAATGACTCATACTCGGCCATACAGTCACTACAGAGAAAGAGTCGAAGCTGGCTCCCACATCCCCTCCTGGTGCCACCCTGCTTTATGAAAGCCCAGGGGCGAGGAAGGCCGAGCCAACGTTTGGCTTAGCAGCAGTAATGACGCTCAAGGACTCGGCTACTTTATCTGCCTTATTTTTGGACACATATCCGACGTGTGTCAAGCTGGGGGTCTTTAACTTTTTGGATTTGTTTTAACTGGAACTTCAAGCTTTGATTGAGGATTCAGGCTCTGGGAGAGAGCAGTCCAAAAACATTTTGGGAAGCAATTGTGGGAATTGAAAAGGAAACTTTGCCTGAAATAACTGGCAGGTCATTAAAGGTGAACATAAAGGGAGACACAATGAGGATATTTGGTTCTAACTTGAGAATATCTTCATTAAAACTGAATATTTGCTGAGTATCGCTCAGTTGAAAGTGTGCAGAGGGGATCGTCCCTACCAATTTATGAAATGTGTTTAAAGGATAAGGCTGGTGTTATTCTTTATTTATTCTTTAATACATTTCTAATAGACCTCTGACTTTAGGCCAATTCATACTTTCTGTTTCTACGTGTGTGTGAGGGTCCGCTGTGGTCCTTGTCACGCACATTCAATCATGTCTACGAGGGTCCGTGTGGACTGTACAGCGCGTACATGTGAAGTGGGGATCGATAAATGAGCATGCGTTGAACGCCAGGCAGACGCGGAACCTCAATTGTAGTATAAATGGAACCACGTGCACATCCGTGTTTGAGAATGTGGAGAGTATGTACAGTATGAGCATTTAGGGGACCACAGCTCATTGTTGTCCTGGGGCCCAATACTTTAATCTGGACCTTGCTAGTCTTTATGGCAGCAGGATGGTGTGTGTGTGATTATCTCAAAATAAACTGCAGTGTGTGTTCATGGTAATGTCAACCAGTGCAAAAGTGCGGCTCATTGATGAGTTTTTAATAGTTTTAATGGAAGTCTATGTCACAGAGGAATAAGATATATCAGGGGTTGATACACACACGCACAAGCACACGCACACGCACACACACACACACACACACACACACACACACACACACACACACACACACACGGAGTGCAGGTAAAAAGGTCAGCGACCTATGTGAACACCTTTTCAGAGCCTCCATCAAACCATAATCAGTTTGAAAGAGAAAGAAGAACTTATATATTAGAAACACTCAGACTGCTATTGACGTTATTTCAATGGTTGGGTGTGTATGTGCGTGTGTCCTCCCTGTTTGTCCTTGTCAGGTAAAGGTCCATGTGCTGTCCAGCTTTGAGTTACGGTGCTTTGTAGCCTCTGTCACAGTGCCATGTAGTTAATCCAGAAGCTCCTCCCTGCCTCTGCACCCCTCTACTTCTCTCACCAATGAGCCAACTGTTGCACTGGGTGACATGTTTCTTTATTACCACGGATACACACACTGCAGTTTTATTTTGACTCACTAAATGTGGATTAATCCGCAGCAGAAAATAGACCCCAGCAAATGCCCGATATCCTCCTCTTTCTGCAACGTTTGCTAAAAACTACAGTGCCCAGTGACCAATTTAAAAAAATAAAGATTTACATCTTCAGTAGGAATCAATTTGGCGCTGAGAACCACAGAGATTATTGGTTTTGGTATTTTCATGGAATTTGTTGACTAACAAAAATATAGAACAATGCCAGCCTTCAGTTGTTAGTATCTCAAAACACCCTGACAGAAGCGAGAACATACCGGGAACCTCCTCATGGATGCCCCTGGGAATAAAGTTCTATAGTTTATAAACTTCTATAGTCTTAGGTATGTGAAGGAACAATAATGTATCAGAAAGATATTAGACATGCAGTAAACATATTTGTAGATTCTAAAAGTTATGGATGAAAGAAAAAATATCGTGATCATTTAAATGAATGAATCTGAAAAGTCCCTGTACCTCATGTTGAGCATCACTGACAAATCACTTTACTCAAAATAACAAAATGATAACAATCTTAATACACTGACACGTTTAAAGACTCCACAGTAATTGTCTTGTTAAGATGGATATTTCACTTTTCTCAAATGTGTTTTTATTTGCATATTCACAATAGCAAAGCTTTTACCTCTGCACGGCAACAATGTCTCTCTTGCCAAATAATCCTGTGAAGAGTTAGCATCTTACAGATCATTGTACTTAATACAAATAATGACCACTTTATTCAATGAAATCCTAATAACAATACTTGTATTTACTTCCATTAAGAAAACGACCCTCAGCAGCTGAAGGAGTGTTTATCTCTTGTATAAAACAATGTCATTTACATTGTCACGGTCACACCTTAGCTTTCTCTCTGGATGTCAGAGTGCAGAGCTTGTTATAGCTGAACAGCATTAACATAACATGTCTCATAACTAAGCTAGTTATGTTAATGTTGTTTTTGCCTGTGAAACCATTTGTTTACAATATGTATATATTCACCCACATAAACACACACACACACACACACACACACACACACACACACACACACACACACACACACACACACACACACACACACACACACAGTGCATGTTTATGTTTAAGAGTAAAGACATTGAATGTTTTGCTGAATAACTTGGAGTATGTTTGCAGTTTGTGTGTTTGCATAGATAGGTGAAGCTCACTTTGCTTTAACCTTGTGTCTAACTACATTTGAATATGGATATTTCCCAGCACTTAATGAGCTTGCTCTCTGTTTCTCTGTCACACTGCACATTTCTCTCTGATCTCTCCCTGTCTCTCTGCGTCTCCTTCCTTCACTCCCTGTCTCCTCGTAATGATCTGCCAACACCCTCCTCCATTCACTGTTATTTCATGTGATAAAGATTTTCTTCCTCACCTGCAAGAGAGAATTTGATGGCTTGTTGTGATTGACTGATTTGCGGAGACGTACCTTATATATTTTCTGCTCCCTGTTCTCATTGTTTGCTTCTATGTCCTAGCACACACATACACACACACACACACACACACACACACACACACACACACACACACACACACACACACACACACACACACACACGCACACACACACACACACACCAGTGTTTCCCCTACCATCCAGGAGAACATAGATATCTACAGTAGATTGTTGCCTCTGCTACTCACTTTAGTATGTGGGTAATAGGCTAACAGTTAGCATGTGTTGAGGTGATTGTTTCACATAAACTTTGGTGAGTGACAGTTTATGCTACCAGTTTAGCATGTGAGTGATCATTTATAGGCTACTGTAAACGTTGGCGAGGGATAGTAGACACCATGCTAGATGTTTAGCTTGTGTTGAAAGAATAATAACCTCCGCCAAAGGGAAGGTTATGTCTTCGGAACAGTTAGTCTGTTTGTCTGTCTGCTGCAGGGTTATGGAAAACCTACTTGCCCAGTTTCCATGAAACTTGGTGGCCGGATGTAGCATGGGCCAAGGAAGAAGCCATTACATTTTGGAGCGGATTCATATTACGGGTGGATACACACATTGTGTTTCACTTTTGTTAACCTTGTAAGATAGATCATTTGTGCTGCATTCAAAAATCTGTTCTTGAATGGGAAAATTCTAAAATAATAACGTAATAAGTGTGCGTCAAGCAGGACCACGGCAACATGCGCAGCCACAACTCACGATCCAGACGCAACCATTAAACCAAAGTCGGAAGAACAACTTCCCAACTCGGGAAATGGAACCATCCGAGAAACATGTGAATGTATCGTTGGACATTCTAACTTTGGTGAGTGATACCAGTATAGCAGGTGAGAGATCGTTCATACTGTAGGCCTATACTTTGTTATCAACAGAAGCTATCTTGGCTATCATCAACAAACATGCCTCTGAAATAACAAATAAGATACAAATAATCATAAACAAATTCAAAAGATAACCCTTCATATTCATGTTGAATCTGCACAAGATTCAATTCAGTTTAAAGGCTCCCATAAACAGCCAACGTAGTATTAATCGCTAAGTATTTAGTCACTGGCTGCAGTTATGTTGGTGCTGTATATTGGTGTAACTATTGGGCTGTGAGCAGAGTGTTGGGAGAAACACAGTGAGAGCCCTGGATCAGGAAGTGACTCCTGCCGTGCTGCAGCGGCAGGTGACCTATCTGTGACCTTTTGACTATTGCTCCCCGGAAGTGTGTGTGTGTGTGTGTGTGTGTGTGTGTGTGTGTGTGTGTGTGTGTGTGTGTGTGTGTGTGTGTGTGTGTGCACTTAAAGTTGTCAGCAGTGGATTTGCATTTTTGTTTGTTAGTTTGTGTGCAAATGTGATTACAAGAGAAGAGATGGAGTGAGGTGTGTGTGTGTGTGTGTGTGTGTGTGTGTGTGTGTGTGTGTGTGTGTGTGTGTTTGTGTGTGTGTGTGTGTGTCTGTGGGCAGGTGTTAACATTTCCAGGGGCAGGTAGTGTTTCACCCACCGGGTCCTTGGAGTCTCTGAAGGCTTTGCTTCAGGCTGTGTTTAGAGAAATAGTTTGTCCTGTTACACACAAAGGAGCGATGTTGATTTCTCTATCAAACAACTGCATGTTGGACTTCCTATTCTCGTGCCTCTACTGCTGGGATTTGTAGTTTTTAACGGCTAGGGCCGATGGAGGAGGAAGCTGCACCGCTGACTGCCAGTCTGTGAGTACTGTCTGCAGCCACAGCAAACGATATGAAAGGTTTTCGATGTCAGGTTAAATGCTCTTTATTGTTTTCAGCAGATTGAATGTGAGGATGTCGTTTTAAACTTGAGGTCCAGCATGGCGCAGCTAACTCATCTTAGCATTGTGAATTTTGAACATTCTCAGCATTGAAATGTTTATGAATCAGTGTTTTCTTGTCAAGTATTTGATGTATGGAGGTCAAGAGTATTTCTTTGTTTGTATGTCTATTAATTGCCTTTAGATTTCACTTCATGTGTATTATGATCGATTGCATATTGGGAGTTACTCATATGAGTACAGTCATTTCATCCCTTTGGTCATCTTTAGCATGTTTGCATGCATGAGAGGTTTTACATCTGGGGAAAGGGTGAACACTTCCTCTTCTTTACATCCTTCTACTCGTTCCTTTCACCTCTCCTCCCCTCCCCTCTTTTATCTTGTCTTCTCCTTTTATTCTATCCTTCCTGTACTTTCCTTTTCTCTTGTCCTCTGCCCCTCATCTCCTCCTCTCTCCTCAGTGTTTGTAATGCTGGTTAGTGTTATAATAAGACACTGAGGCCTTTTAATCAAGGTTGTAAAGTGAGTGAAGGTCCCACATACTCTATCCTTGTCTTTCCTGCTCTTTTCTTATTCTCTCCTTTTCTTCATTCCTTCCCTTTCTGTCCATTTGTCTCCTCTTTTGTCATTTCTTCTCCTCTTTTCTCCTCTGCTCAGTTCCATCATCACATCATTTCCCCCCAACGCTCTCTACTCTCCTCCTTCTTCTTTACTCTGTATGTTATTGTCTTTTTGCTCTTGTGACTCGCCTTTTCTTCTTCTAATATTGCCAGCTGTATGTACATAATGAAAACACGTACAGAACATGTTGTGATGTGATTGTTTTGTTCTGTCTTGTGCCATCTTTGTATGTGATTGAAACTGATGCGCCTGCTCAGATGACATTTGGTATGACTAGCCTGACTACATAAAATAAGAATATGTACATATCTACTCTCCTCCTGTGATTCTCAGCCCGTCACTTCTTCCCCTCTTTGGTCGGTTTCCCCTCTACTTTTCCCTCCACTCAATCTCAAGAGTGTGAAATCCAATTAATCAACATACTGTAACAACTTAGATAAAACCAATACTCTTCCCTTCTCTTTCTCATATTGATTTGAAGAATTCTCGTGTCTGCAAAAGCAGCCTGAAACAATAGCAAACACACAAACAGTACGGAGAACAGCGGTATCGACTGGACATAATGCAACGATTGTCTCCTTCGCTCTCTGGTTTCACTTCTCTTCTCCCTTATTTATTTATTTATTATTCATCCAATAAAATCTAATCGTTCTTTTCTACTTTTTATTGTATATGATCATCTTGTGGGATTTGCAGCCAATCACAGTTTATGGAATTATTATGGAATGCACAAACTATTGGATCAAAAGAGCAGATTAGATATTTATAGATATGATATTTATTTCTATATATCTTTCTATTTTTAGCCACACTAGCTAAAAGAATGGAAAGGATTGTTGCTTTGTCGGTTGGTTGGTCAGTTGTTCCACTGACTGAAATGTCTCAACAACTATTGGATGGTTTGCCATGAAATGTAAAGTACACACAGTCATGGCTTCCAGAGGATGCCAATATTGTTGGTGATCCTCCACTTTTCCTCAAGTTGGGTTGAGGAAACCTCAAGCTTGGTTAGGACTAAAATAACTTGGCTAATAATAGTTGGATTGCCATGAATGTTGGTGCAGAAATACAGATCCCCAGAGGATGAACCATAATGAATCTCTTGATCCGCTGTGATTTCATCTCGTGCCACCAGTAGCTCAAAGTTTGGTCGTTTGTTCTACTACTCTGTTCCAGAAATATCTCAATATCTTGCACACGATGGATTCAAACACAATGTTGTACAGACATTCCTGGTTCCCAGACAATGTTTCCTTATTTTTTTTCTCAAAGGGAAATATCTCAACAACTTTTGGATGGGTTGCCATGACGTGTGGCATTCAGGATGAATTGTTCTAACTTTGGAGGTCCCCTAACTTTTGTATCTAGTGCAATCCTTTGTTCAAGATTTCTATTTGTCCAGTTCTTTGTCATATTATGTGAAATCATAATCACAAATATTTTGGTCAATATTGAGATCAAGATCATTTAACACGATTACTCATTGACTTTAGAAACATTATGCATTAAAGTTTTTTTTGTTAACTTTGTAACTATATTTCTTGAACTTTAAGTATAATTCAACTCAAAAATTGTTTTTTAATTAGTTAATGAGAATTACTCTAGTCAGTAATGGGCAAAAAACCCACAGCTGTAAAGAAAAGTCAGGGTGCGCTGGATTTACAGGACAAGACAAACCACTCAATAATCATTTTTATCTCAATTATCTTGTATAAACGTTGAAAGCCAAAATCTCAAAATGAGATGTGATTAATCGCCCAGCCCTACTTTGGCTTACAACCAAACACCAGGAGAACTAAAGAAATCTCCATCCGCCTCAGCTGTACTTTGCGTTTGATGCTAATTTCAGTAGATAATGTTAGCATTCTAATACCTAAAAAAAGATTGTGAATATGTTAACCATTACCTGTCGTCAAATATCAATATTCATTGAGAGCCTGTATGTGTAGTATGTGGACTTGCATTAGCATTTAGCGCAAATCATGGCTATGCTTGAGTAAAGCCTCACATGGACACTAGTCTGTCTATAGACTGTCGTGGAATTCAGCCGATACAAACTAAACTAAAGGGTGGTGAGAAGTACATCTATTATACTGAAATAAAGATACTTGGTTAAAGAAGTGAGCTCTTTATTCATGCAAGAAGGAACAAGGATACAGAGTGTCAGGCAGTCTGCAATGAAGTTCAAAGTATGGAAAATACGCAAAAGATTATATAGCCACCCTAGTGGGCATCTCTGTTTACTGACAACGGCTATGCAACTACGCAAATCCAGCTGATACCAAAGAACAGTGTCAAGGTGGTGAGAGGACCAGAGTGTACTTCTCTATCTGTCTCTGTAAGTGGGGCAAAGATGAGATGAGCATATACGAAGACAAAGTATGAGACGGAATAAAATGACCATTACAAGACTCTTAAGAATAACACCTCACAAAACACCCACATCCATTACATTTATAAGTACGCTCACACAATGGCCGTGTGACGAGTTGATGCGCGTCAACCCACGAATCAACGTCAACTCGTTAGGATACACCAAGTGTCGACATGCGCCAATTTTCATGAAAGGTAGTAATGTTAGCAAATGGGCTCCAAAGAGCAGCACATCCTAGCTGCTGTACCGTCACTTCTGTCTTTACTACTCGTATGGATCAATTGATTGTAGAAAGCCCCTCGTGAGTCTTGTTTGTGTATTTACACACAGTTTGCATTTGTGATTACTAATTCGGAACACTTTCAAAGATGCCAAAGTATTCATGTTCCCATCCTATTTCTTTCTGTCTCTCAGGGGTATCCAGCAGCAGTTGTCCAGCTATAGGGAGACGGTGATCTGGCAGGCCACGGTGGCGGCGGGCTCGGCCATTCACCGGGACGATGCGCCAACCTGCGGCATCTGCCACAAGACCAAGTTCGCAGATGGCTGCGGGAACCTGTGCTCGTACTGCCAGACCAAGTTCTGCGCCCGCTGTGGGGGGCGAGTGTCGCTGCGATCCAACACGGTAAGAGAGATGGAGGGGGTGTGACAATGGACCACAGTGTGTCAGTGTAATTAGGTAACATTTTCTCTTGGCTGTTTACTCATACATATCCTGTGAAATCACAAATTATTATAACATCATATCATTTTATCACATTTTTGTCAAATTTGGAGGATGAACGGCATTCTTCCAAAAGATATTTCCTCATTTGGTGTTTGTATGATGGAGAGCGCTGTCCAACACGTCCTAAATCTTCCATCTACTTGGTTGAGATGTGATAACTGTGAAGGCACATGATTCACATTATTTTCATACTCATCAAACCATTGAGTGAGCCAGCGTGCCCTGTGGATGAGGGCATGTCATCATGGAAGAAATCACTCCCATCAGGTTAGAAGTGTTTTATCAGAGACAGGATCAAGCTGATCACTCAGAATAACTTTGTATTGATTTGCAGTGACTCCCACTAAGCGGGAGTGTATATGGAGCCGCAGGACCGACAAGAGGTAGTTGAAGGTTATCAGAAGAGTCAAAAACATAAGTGAATACATTATTGAATAATGGAGTATTACAAGAAATATAAAGCTTAATATTTTTACTTTAACCTGTAATCAGTTGGTAAACAAAATTGAGAATGTTTTACATTTCTTTCCTTAACCAAGTTAACATTTTAAATGTATTTTACTCTTCAATTTATCAACATTTTAAATTGTTCTAATTGTGTATGCATCTAAAGTGTTCATGAATTACTGTTGTATGAATTACTTCTAATGGAAAAATTAGTTTTTGTATCTTGGAATTGAAAGTTTTGTGTGGCAGCACACGTTCAGATCCATCATGGAATCCGAATCTGCACTTAATACACTTGTTGCACATGCAGCTGTGTCCAATCTGGCTATACCAGGACCTCAGGTGGTAGAACTCAAGTGGAGGTGATGAGCCATGGCACATACTGTATGTGTGCCTTTATGTGTGTATAAGCAAGTGTATAGTATGCTCTGGATGTGTGTTCATATGTACTGTGTCGACACACATCCTGTGTGTGTTACTGTGTATTTATGTGTGCCACTACCCATGTGTGTGAATGCGTGTATGTGTGTGTGTGTGACCCAGGCAGGAGCTGGTAAAGGTTAATTGGGCATTAGACTGAGCTGTGGACGGAGGGGGTGGTCTCCCACTCTGTCTCGGTCTCCCAGGGGTCCGGAAGTGCCCTATACACACACACAGCAGGGTGGAGGTGTGTGTGTGTTCGGAAGGCAAGTCTTCCACTGAAATAAGTGACGTCCCCTCTCCCACCGCTCCCCCCCCCCCCTACATCGCCAGTGTGGCATTTAATGACCTTACACACACACACACACACACACACACACACACACACACACACACACACACACACACACACACACACACACACACACACTCAAAAGTACATCCTAATTAGTTAATGCCTGACATGGGGAGAGTTCAGCTGTGGGGTCATGGGTGGTGTGTTGGGGTGGGTGTCAGCTGTATTTAGTGAGAGAAGGTTTTTGAAAGGTGGATTTTGAACATGTGCACACACACACACACACACACACACACACACACACACACACACACACACACACACACACAAACAATCTGAGAAGCTATCTCAAACAAAAGCTTTACATGCAGTTTTAACATTTCTGTTTGTGTACGTGCTAAGTGTTAAGCTTTAGAGGTGCGAGGAGCTGTGTTTTTGAACTAGCGGACTAGCTGTTGCCCCCTGCTTTCAGTCTCTGTTCTTAGCTAGGCTATGTACCTCCTAACTCAAGCTCTGCTTGTCATTCTTACATTTCTGTTTGTGTATTTGTCAAACAAACAAGATACAACATGTTATTTAGTGAGCTATACAGGTTTTGGTAGGCATGTTTTTTAACTTAAGAGAGAAAGCTGTTGCCCCATGCTTCCAGTCTCTCGCTAAGCTAATCGCCACCTGGCTCAAGCTGCATACTTAAAACACAGACAGGAGAGTAGTAGTAGTATCAATCTAACTCTTTAGAGAACCATTCTTTAAAATAACTTCATCGTGTTTTTCTGCCAAGCGACCTCTTGCAGTTGAGCAAATGATGGCTGTCCTCTCTCAGTAGCAAAGGCGGATGTGGTGCGAAGTTGTTATAGCCTACCGTTGTTATACCTGAGGCTAGATGTTCAGTGTGTGACTTTGACACCAGAGACTGTGATTCACATCCTGTCTCCTTCCAACAGTTAACAATTTATTTAGTTGTTTAGGCTTAAGGACTTGTTGGTATAATCTGATATTTAAAGTGAAAATGTGCCTTCTTTCATGTGGATGTCCAATCAGTGTTGATGGTAAATGCAGTCAATTGAAGCAATACATTTCTCAGTGCGTGCCATACTGACCAAGAAAGCTGAGTTCTCCTGCTCGCAGAGCCGTGCCAGGCAGTGCCTACATGTACCAGCATGCATTGCGCGTGAGCTACTGACGCCCAGCTAGCATAGTGTAGCCGAGTTGGGCTAAGTGAAACTAAGACGGCAACAACTCTCCATTATTTTCCACATTGTCAACGGCAGCGCATTACAACTTCACTCTTTCCATTTTCACCTTTCACAATAAAAGTGCAATTTAAATTCACCCAACATTTTGCTAAAAGGCAACTGAACAAAATAGCTTCACCTAAATAGCATTAGGTGACAAAAATACTCACTCATGGTCTTCTGCCTTCTCGGCCCTGCTGGTTCTGGTTATCTTTTCCAGTTTATCGATAGTCTCCAGCACACCTCTGTCCAAGTGATGAGTGAAACTTTTATGCATAGTAATGTAGTCATAGTCATGTTCTGGAGGGCCATCGCCAGTCATATCCTCCCACTGCATAAAGACTCTCTCCGCTGCATTTCCTCGGCCGTATAATCTGGCTTGGATAAATACGGCTGAATATCCGAGTCAGCCAAAACACTGTAAAATGTATCCTTGTCTATAGCATCCTCTGCACTCATATTTTGGGATGCCATTTTCGCGGTTGGAAATGTAACTAGTGTGAAATTCAAGCAAAGAGAACAAGAAAGTTCTGTTTTTGAGCGGCCATCACTTATAATACAAATCCAAGCTGAAATAGCCTGTAGTTCTTCCTTGCATCCAACTACGTCACGTCAAATCACGACGCTGGATGCAGGAAGAACAACATATTTTGCAGCTGGAGAAGCTTTCTTTGTCACTATATAACACCCACGGAGGAATTTATTGCTTCCATCGACTACATTTACCATCTATACTATTTCAACATCCACATGAAATGTGACTAATTTCTCTTAAGAGTGGGAGCGTATTCTTTTCTGTTTCAGTAAGTGTAACGTTATCGGAAACTAAAATATCTATGTGTTACAGTGTTTGTCATAGGGCTGTAGGATCATTGCCATGCTTTCAGATATCATCTTTGCTCACATTCTCTCTGTCTTTCTTTTCATTATACATGGATGGCTGACTGGGCCGCAGGAGGACAAAGTGGTGAGTGCTGTGTTTTTTTTCTTTTCTGGACTGCATAACTCTGCCTGCAACCTTTAAGACAATCCATTTTAATGGGTCCAGACAGTATGTATGTGTGTATGTACCTATCAGTCTTTCTGTCTGTCCATGTGTCTATTATTATCACAAGTGGTGCAAGTTGTATCAGTAGAAGCAGTCGTAGTAGTGAGTGGGAGTAAGAGTCTTAATGGTTGACAATTCAATTCATTTAATAAGATACTTTAATTACCTCCATATACAATAATCCCCTGGACTAAACTACATCATTTTGCGACTAGATTAAAACAACCCATTCATCCATTGTGTTTCCATAGATACTGATGGCCTATTCATATTACACCTAGCATGAATTAGATGCAGGGAAACAACCTGGACCTCAGACATTCACCCATGACGATTGCACTCACATTCTTTGAGTGTCACACGTTAGCTTTGTGGCTAAAAGTGTCCCCTCCACAGTGGTTGTGAGTTCTTCATGGTGGAGTTTTGCCTCAACTCTCACAGAATAGACATGAATGAAGAGGAGTTTGTCGTACACAACGCTTTGAAAGAATTACATGTAAAAGAAAAAGTGTCCCTGCTACTCAGGGTAATTCAAAGTACAATTTAATGCAGCCTACATAGTGAGGTTGGAACGTTTCCATTCCTTTTAAAGACCAAAAACTCTCATTTGTAATTATGGTTTATGTATTTTGGTTTATCTTTTATCTTTAAGTAATGTTTGATAATGATTTAAATCAGTTCAGTTTTGGTAAGAAGAAGATGTCTGTTGTCAAGTGATAACATATGAATTGTTTACGAGGTTATTATTTAAACTATGTCATGGCCCGGCGCAGTGACTTCCTGTTGTCTTGTTATCACTGTGAGGTTGCAGAGCATCGAGAGTCCAGAGAGTTACTGTACTCTATAATTCAGCAAGAAAGTGAATGAGATAATATCCCAAAATGTCATCTCTTTTGTTGTGATTGTTGCTTGGACCCATCAAACCCAGACCCGAGCAAGCCACAGCTATGTAACCTCTTTCACTGCCACAGAGGGACACGCATAGCTGGACGCTTGCAAGTTTGCTTGCCATGGTGTGCGCTGTAGTGTTACATACGTACAGTTAGCAGGCAGCTATGCAGATGGAGGACAGAGGGCCACCCTGTTTGTCCTGTTTCTTGGGAATTGTGACACATACGTTATGTTTGGTGTATTGTCCTGTTCCATTGCAGTGGAGAAGACTTCCTCCGTCGTGTGGCCTGGTTAACATGAGTTTAGCAGAATCATCCGATATGATACTGCTGGAGAAACATTCCCGGCGGACATGCCTTTAACACCTTCCTCTGCTTGTGTAGTTGTGTCAGGTTTAGAACCTTACTTGGCCTTGGCTGCCTTCCCTCAGGACAGCTGCCAAACCGGCACTTTGATGATACTTGGCTGGGCTTGAACGCCATGGCTGTCCAAGAGTGCTTTGGTGTGCTGTACATAGCAGTCTCACTCCCTTGCTTCAGCTCGAGACAACAATCACTGGCTCTAAGAGGAAGGCTTTGGCAGAATGGATGCCCTATGTAGCACTAGCTGTATAGCTGGACATGGATTAATTTAATTAGTTGGGGATTGATTAATCTTGCCTGGCACAGCGGTCTAAAAGTGCAAAGTTACTCTGCCAACTTTTTCCACTCAAAGTTAAAGTTAGGTGTTTGGGCCTGAATGATGTGGCCTATCAGTGTTTTGTATCGTCTAGATCAGTTATTTGTGATCAATTCCTGGAAATACATAGCACTGTAGCATACGGTTGTTCTGTTAGCATGTAACTCAGTGTAAAAGTTTATTTAAAACATTTAATGTGTTGGATTTATTCTACAAAAATCTAAACAAGAACAATAATTATTTGTCAGCAATCTAAAAAACTACAGCTCACATTTGTACTAGCTCAGCAGTGTGTAAAACACTTAACTGTTAGTGTTGGTTTCTCTCTTATCCATTACATCCACCCATGCTCTCTTCTAATGTCACATCATCTAATGTCACATCATCTAATGTCAATTCTTCTGTCTTAAATACGCTTGTGTAGTTTGACACTTCCTGTCCTCCTCTACAGCCATGTCTGGACTAGCTGCGGCTAATTACCATAGCAGGTCTACACATTATAATAAAATATTAACATGATATTAACATTTTTATGTTTTATTACTATCCTTATTGTGGAGTTAACCACACAATATACTCTCCAAGGTCATGTTCAAAATTCTGACCCACCAAAAAAGAAACTGGAAGCTTAATGGCTACTATATGTTCTTTCTTTTTTCATTTTGCGTACTGAAGGAACTGTGATGAGTGTGCTGTCTTGCTGTTCAAATAACCTTTTTGAAAGTCATTGATAGAGAGATAGATAAATACAGTTTTAATAAGCATAACGATATACATTGTGTGGTGCATGCAGCCTGTAGTGTGCTGTGCTAGTGATGTTCAAGACTCATTATCTGCAACGTTAGCTGAACTCTCATGTGTTGTTGTACTGAAGCAAAGTGTTTCTTACAGAAAGGTACACTTTTGAAGTCTTGATTCCTCCTCTCATGGGAGACTGACTAGAGAAGAGTGTTGTGTGTTACTTTTTCACACACACACACACACACACACACACACACACACACACACACACACACACACACACACACACACACACACACACACACACACACACACTCACACACACACACACACACACACACACACACACACACACACACACACACACACACACACACACACAGTGTGTTACCTGGTTTCTCTTCACTAAGGAGAACATAGATATCTACAGTAGATTGTTGCCTCTGCTACTCACTTTAGTATGTGGGTAATAGGCTAACACACACACACACACACACACACACACACACACACACACACACACACACACACACACACACACACACACATATTCTCACTTACACTTTTTCCTCTCTTTAATTGTAATGTCCAAGGCTGTGTTTCTGTTAGGGGTTTGTGCTTCTATGTGGCTATAGCTCTGCTGCTCAGCAATGGTAGATGGCTGTTTTTAGACCAGTTCTGATTCAGATCTACTGGCATGACTGCCTTATCCACTGGTTTTCCAGCCCACTGGTGCTGTTAGGCATAGACATAATGCTGTTTTTTTTATAAATGTACTCTATACTATTTTAGAACAGTCTTTTCCTTTGGAGGATGAGATGGAGAGGATACCAGAAACCACGACTAAGACGAGATAATGACAAGACGTTACCGACGTCATTAAACACTAACTGTGACTATATAAAAATGCTATATTGTTGACAAAAAATAGAATAGACTAAAATCTAGTTAAAAAATAAAAAAATAACCAAAATCTCTCTATTTGTGTTGAAAAAAGAACACAATATCAGGACTACAGCTGCAGCACACAATGAGCAGTCAGGAGGACTCGGGGTAACTTACTTACTCAAGTTACGCTTAACAATGACAACAACAGGGCTTGAGAGGGAGAAACAAAGGGATATTTTGGCTCGACTATCTTGACTGAAATGTACAATATACTCTGATGACTAAAAAGCCAGCAGACATTAAAACCATACTAAAATAGTTATGGTTTCTTTGACTTAAAAACACAAACACGGGATGAGCTTGGCTAAATGAAGACATTGAGTGAGACTAAGGAGTGAGACTAAATAAAACAATGTGTTGATTATGATTTTTTCAGAAAGCAAAATGACAATTAGAAGTACAAGATGGACAAACCTTTGACAAGAAAGAAAAGAAAAACTGCTAATGCTAACCAAGCAAACATGTCAGTCAAACGTATAATACGAAGGAGTCTCTTCCATCTCTTCTCTTTCAAAAGGAGTGGAAGACTGAAAACGTGTTGGAACTGCTAGAACAGTTGATTAATAGTCTAATCACTTAATAAAAGCAAGAAGTAATGTATATTTTAACATCTTGCTTCTATTATTTCTGTTTTTTGATTTCCGTGTCTATGTATATTTCACATGTAGGAGAAAGTTCATAACTCATAACTGGTGCATTACGGAGTATAGACAACTGGTAGTAGTGGACTAATAAAGTATTTTAACTTGTATCTGTATCTGGGCCCAGGCGTAGTTAACCTAGCTTTAAATAATGACTGGAAACAAAGGGAAACAGCTAGCCTGGCTCTGTCCAAAGTAAAACAATTCCACATTGTATCTTGTTTCTTTAATCCACACAATTTGTTGCTTTAGGGAAAGTTTTATGGTAAAACGTTCTTTTGGACAGAGACAAGCTAGCTGATTCCCCCTGCTTCCCGTCTTTATGCTAAACTAGGCTAAAGAAGTCCTGACTCCAGCTCTGTACTTAATCCACAGACATGACAGTGGTATAAATCCTCTTAGTTAATAAGCGTATTTCCCAAAATGTGGAACTGTTGCTGTAACTTACGTGTCGCACCATTGTTACGACTGCCCATTAATGAAGAAATGCCAGAGTAGGAAAATAAATATCCCGTCATTCTGCATAATATTTAGCCGTATGTGCTTCTGTTTGTTAAAGGAAGAGCCTGTATTTTCGGAGAAATGGGCCTTCGGAGTAATGGCCATTTGTCTCCAGGATAACGGACTATCGGACAAAATGGCTTCCGGTCAAATGGGACGGTTTTCAAACTATTGGTATTTTGGAATAATGGGCCAATGTATGATCAGTCATATACCACCTCACTGTTAGTCAACAATATAATGAGATTTAGCACTTACTGTTCCAGTGTACACTTCTTCTCGTTACCTTCTTTCAAGCGTCATTGCAGACTCAGCATGTTCTTTCATAACGTTTTTTCCATAACCTTACAGCCATCATATAAGCTGACACAACTCCTATTGCTAGACACTGTGACCAACATAGTTAGTCTTGCACCTTGAGAGGAATGATCTATAAAATAAAGGCAAAAATACCTAAAAAACTATCTTACTATGCATCTGATACTTGTGCAAATGTGTATCTATTGATCTAAGCCTGTAAGGAATTATGGCGTTGTGCTGCTTTGTGTCGGGGTGCAGCGCACTAGAAAAGCCTGAGCGATGTGTCATCTGCTGTTAATGCCACAGCGCCTCATGATTACTATTGATCGCCAGTCTCGCTAGCTGCGTCCGTCTCCACGTCCATCTCTCATTGACTGGTCTTAAGGGGGCCATCTCTCTCCTGGTTGTTGCTGTACACTCTCTTATGAAAGCAGTCTTACACACATACACAGATACATTCTCACTGTATGGGGTTTGCCTGCACATACAAGGACACACTGTCGTGCACCCTTCTGCGCTGTTACACACACGAAGCAACGAAGAAGACACATTCACATGCTCATGTAAGCACACATACATAAACACAAATTCACTCTCTTCTCTGAGAGAGCTCAATGTTGCTTTTAGTGTCTATAGCTTTCATCAGTGTAACGAAGATGTTTTTGGGGGTTCAGAAAAAGGTTACAAAACCTTAAGAAGTAGATTAATGGTAGACTAATGTAGGCCTAATAATTAGGGCCCTGCTTACACACCTGTTTACATGCGTCTTGGGTGATCAGATCACACGTGGACAGCTCTAAGTACGTCCGTTCACACCTGGAATCCTCCCATTCATTTGAATGTAGTGCGTTTGGGCTGCGGCGGTTTGGACTGTAGGGAATGCCGGGAAAAAAATGACCTGCAGTGAAAAGTTCAAACAGAATCAACTTTGGTAGAAACATAACCCGATGTCACACTACGGCGGTCAATCACTTAACCGGCGATCAATTCTAGTCAAATGGGCCATCACTTGCCAGTTTCTGTTTTCAAAAGCAGTGTTGTTTTAACCGGCGGGAGACAGCAATGCACTTCCTGTGCCTAGTCTATTGGAATTAAAAGAAGACGAAGAAGTCCAAACATTACAGATTGGTTCTGAAGATGCTTTGATGCTGTGCTAATATATATCTCTATCAGCTATTTGCAATTTGAGAACCAATGTGAAACGTGATAAAAAGGAACAAAATTATGTAGTTTCCTGTTAAGTCCTTGTCTGGGATGCATTAGCATTTACACTACAAAACATATGTGGTCAAATGCGTCCCAGGCCACCTCGGCACGTGGTTTGTGTGATTGAATCCCCATGCGTCTTGGTGATCGCTTGGACTCTTATATTTAGTCCTGTTCACTTCTGATTTATTTTTCTCTCACACACACATTCACACTTCAGGTGCTATGTTTGCTAACTAGAGACATTTAGTGGGGAAAAGGGGAAGTGCAGCATTATGACAACCCTCAGCTGCACTACTACAACTCTGTGTAGGCCCTCCTGAGATCAGAAAAAGAGTGTGTGTATGTCTGTGTGTGCGTGTGTGCGTGTGTGCGTGTGTGTGCATGCGTGTGGATGTGTGTGTGTGTGTGTGTGTCAGGGAAACGTATGTTACATCTGGTCTGGTGACAGAGCCCCTCACCCGGCCCTTTTGTAACATCTGTAGGGAGCCAAAGTAAATTATTTACAATATTGATCAACTATTTAGCTGCAGATATGGCCTCTCTGCACGTATATTTTACTGTATATGTGTATCAGAGAAAGTGTGTATAGCCCATCATGCATTGTGCTTGCTTGTAGGACTCGTGTTCCATGTGTTATTGTACAAATAAAATGTACTTGGGTGTCTGCAAATGGACTTATTTGTATATGAGCGTTCTATGCGCGTACATGTGTGTACTGTATATGTGTGTACTGTATATGTGTACTCACTTGGACGTGTGTGTGTGTGTGTGTGTGTGTTTTAGTGCGGGTGCCGGGCTGTGCTGATATAGTACCTCATTAGCTGATGTGGACACTCATCTCCTTTGTGGCAGTCTTTCATCCTTAGTGCAGGATTTATACACACCCTTGGTTACGGCGCCCGCGTCGCATGCTGCCGGTGCCATACGTCAAGCTGTCATTGGCTGGTGTTACTTCCTGGTTTCGCCCTCTTCCCACTCCACTCGCCTACTTTAGGGTACATGTGGCCTCACCTGGTATGCGTCAGGTGTTCGCTGTGATTTAGCCCATCTGTGGCGATGGCAGGAAGTGTTACATGGCAGTATGTCATGTTTAGTGTTCTGTGTAAGGTCTGGAGAGATAGAAAGGCAGCGACTGACTCTGTTTTCATGTCATTGGGGAGTAATGATTGACAATGACAATGTTTTCTGGAGATGTTTGATGGCTTAATGTGAGTAATTAAGAGAAACAACTTGGAAAGTTGTGGTCTGACAATTGCTTTCTTTAAAGGAATAGTTCAACATTTTTGGAAATACGTGGTTTACTTTTCAATCTTCTCATCTCTGACGCTTGTGACGTATGGTACAGGTAACTGGACTGTCTGATTTCTTACTGGTATTAAGAAGATGGATATGACTAACAGACAGCCCTCCTCTCTCTCCAGAGGCTGGGTTAGTGGTTGTTGATTACCCTAACAATGAAGCTAGTAATGAATTTAACATCTTCATTTTCGACTAACGCGCCCTTTAATCTTGTTTAATAGTTTTTACTGCGTTGTTTATCCTGTACACACGTCATCTATTGCAGTCTGTGCGTCCTGGGAGAGGGATCCCTCCTCAGTATCTGAGGTTTCTTCCATTTTTCCCCCTTTAATTATGGGGTTTCATTTAGGAAGTTTTTCCTTGTGCGGTGCGAGGGTCTAAGGACAGAGGGTGTTGTAACCTGCACAGTTTGTAAAGACCACGGAGACAAATGTGTCATTTGTGATATTGAGCTATACAAATAAATTCGATTTGATTTATTTTTGAGAAATACTTTTCCAGGATCTCTATTTGTTTTACCCACCAGATGTCATGTCATGAAAGAAGAAGGAAAAGCTCCCCTCTGGTACTTTAGTAAGCTGCTGTTGCATATAGTCAGCCTGTGATGTTCACTGCAATCCAGTTAGTGTCATTCTGTGCTTCTTGAACACAACCTCACTTAACAAAATGTAGTGCAGTTCATTGAATTTGTGACTTTGAGGACTTTTGATGCCACCATTGCTGACATTTCCTATGTTGAACACCACCAGCTTGACAGTAGAGGCCAATCAAGGGGCTGCAGCCAGTTCAGACGTAGTAACAGCAGAAGAAGACAATGTGCTTTTTGACAGCAGAGGTTATGGATAAAAAAGTTGGAAAGATAACAGAAGTAGAGAGTCCAGTTGGATATCATGGATAAGGTAGAAACTAACAATTACAATTACATGCTATGGGCATTGCCAAGCAAGTAAAACTTAATGAGAGCTTGTAAGCCAACAAATATATCAGTGTTTCTAATAGAAAGTACTTTAAGTAGACAGTCATTTATAATGTGGATAGTCAACCTCAAGGAAAACATTTGAACTGTGTTTGTCTTCACATTGTGTAACGACCTCGGACACAGGGAAGGAAGACTCAAATGCACGACGCCAGAAACAGATGTAAAATGTAAAATAAAATACTTTACTTGCAAACAGGTAGCATAACTTCAAAACGCCCACAAGGAAGATACGCCAAAAATTACAAAAACACAGCTGACATGCAGGGACATAACAAGACAAATTGGGCCAAGGCAAGGGCGACAGGACTATTTATAGATGAGGTGAGTGGGCACAGGTGGAAACAATCAGGGGCGGGGCAGACGCTGACGATGGCAGGAAACCACACAAAGGCAGGAAGTAAAATGATCTGGAATGAGGGACAAGAGGGAGGTACAAAGTAAAACAGGAAGTGAAATGACAGACAGTGACTGACAAGACTGAACGTAAGACACGGTGACTACAACATGAAAACTTTAGCAATCAGACCGGTAAGATATTACACACATGTGGTTTCTGCATTTTGTAGGTTAAATCATAAAAAGATATTGTCTGCCATTTGGGTTGATGTACGTTAATAGATGTATTATTTGTATTATTGTGCTTTGGGGCTTCTGGCAGAGGTTTTCTTTTTTTTTCAACACCACAAGCCTCTGGAGCCTATTTAAAGAGTCAGTTCACCCAAATTACAAAAGAATGGATCTTACGCTGAGAATCTGCCTCCACCCGAATACAATGGAGGTGAAAGGAATTTCATTCAATAATGGCCTCTATTATAAGCCATTATATGATGCTTCCTGCACAGATTAACTGTTTCCCATTTAGATTATTTTCTCTTGATTCTTTTCAGTTCATTTGGTTCATATAGGTTTCCCTTTTTATAAAAGAACAAAAGCAGATTTAGTGATTTATGCCCAGTTCCCCGCCGCATGCTACGGCTCTTTTTGACTCACGACTGGATCTAAGTGCTTTTCTCTATTTATATTTCCACCGCAGTGTACCCCCTCAGTGCAGGCAGGGTGATCAACTAGTACCCGTGCGACTAGGGGTACTTTGGAATACCGCAGGGGGTCTTGACATTTTCTATAATAAAAATATATCAGGTATGCATATTTCCTATAATAAGTATAATAATTTCAATACAAAAATATAAATGGAAGTTTAACAAACCAAATTTTGTATTTAATATTATTTTTTTCAATGCAATGTAACTGCTAGAAACTTTCAACTGCAGCAACGTTCACAATTACGTTTGTTTAGTCGTGCAACCGGAAAGCCAGTTTCCATGTTAAATAACAGAACAAATGAAGCAATACAGCGGAAAACACGGAACAAGCTGAAGAAAAGAAGCCTGTGTTTCTCATTACATTGTCACTACTTATACATAGTTCAATGTAACCACAATGCTGTCTTAATGTTATTGCATGATGACAAACATTGATTTACCATGAATTTAGTGATGGATTTGAAACATTTGAAATGTAGCAATTTTAAGTGTTTTTAAGTTACAAGGTTGTTGTTTAGTAAAACAGGCTGTATTGTTCCTGTAAGCTTTTTTCCCTACCAACAGGCTGGTCAGGGATACATTTCAAAGGGGGTACATCATTGAAAGGAGTTTGAGAGACACTGATCCATGTTGCTTACTGGCCAAAGAGTACAAAATAAACACATTGTTTTAAATGCATTTAGCTGATATATACACATATAGATATACACTATTTATATATTTCTTTCAATAATGTATATTTACCATACTGTCTAACATGTAGTTCACCCTCATAATGGAAACTAACACCTACACATGTAGCTCCACAAACTCCAACATTTCACCACTGGATTTCCCTTTATCACACTGTATAACACACACACACAAGCCCCCAAATGCACTATATACACATGAGCAATGATGCACACACTCCAGCTCCTCGATAGACACAAATAGACACATGCACAGATGGACACACTCACGCAGATGCAGCAGGACGCAAAGCAAACACACACACACACACACACACGCACACGCACACACACACACACACACACACACAGGGGTTTGGTGTCCTAGTTTCTATCTGTGGAGAAGCTATTCTCTCTCTTGCTCTCTCCTTCACTCACAAACTCCTCTCAGGGGGGTCTTACTGTGGTCATGTGACACATTGCTGCTGTTGTTGCAGATTGTGTGTGTGTGTGTGTGTGTGTGTGTGTGTGTGTGTGTGTGTGTGTGTGGATAAGAACAGGCATTTGGATCTGCATGTATGCATCGCTGCTCATGTGCATATATTGGATTGTATGTATGGTTTTATGTGAGTGTATGTCCATTCTTTGTGTGTGAGCTGACTGTAAGGCTGCTCTCTGCCTGCCTACGGTTCCTATTTTCTGGCGCTTGTTTCACCATCAGAGTGTGATCTAATACAGGGATTACTATGGGATTAAGTGAGTCTCTTATAAAATAACAGCCTACCGCTCCATATCTCGACAACACTGGCCATTTGTTCTGTGGTATCAACACACTCTAACAACGTCTTACAATAACCGCTCCAGCAGGGAATGAAATGTGCTTAGAGAGGAGTACACCAACAGGGAAACTGACAGGTGAGACAATCTACCCAGAACATGGTGTAATCCTTTAAATCAACCAGGAAATTTCACTGGCCAATTTCATTTTTCAGCACCTGAACACATTGTATTCTTTAATTTATTGAATTGATGTTAAATATTAGCAACATGAAATCTAATGCTGAGAGATTTAATGTAGGCGTCAGGATAATTTTTTTGGCTCTACAGTATAAACATACGATATATTTATAGATGCAGAGACATGCTATGCATTCAAATGGCCAAATGATAAAGTGTCTTATTCATAGTTCAAAAAAGTTAGCTGCTCATTAAACCGATATCTGCACACTTGATGCTATATTTAAAGCTGCTTTCATCAATATTTCTAAGAAATTCAAGTTTTTTGTTTTTTTCTTGCCTTGCGCATTCACCACTGTTTCGCTCCCGCACACACACCTAAAGTCAGAGACAGAACTACGCACCAGCAACCATGTAGATCACTTGGACCTGGTCATTTCTAAAGTAGCTCATAAGCCCAAAAAGTGTGGGCACCCCTGCGTCTATCGTCATGTAGGTGTAAGATAGAACAGTGCTACAAGGGGCTTTACTTTCACTCCATGACCTGCAGAATATACAGTATATAATGTGTCAAATGTGCATAACTGTATATAGTATTTACACTTTTTCTTAAATTCTTAAGTCTAAATTGACACTTCGTTTTACTTCAGTATCCTTCATTTTTAAATTGTTAAAATAATTGAGATAATATGAGTGATGCAGAGGTCTGGAACCAGACGCTCTTATCCATTACAGTGAACTAACAGCATGGGTTCTCAACGGGGGCGTTCAGAGGACATTGGGGGACACTGGAAGCAATATTTTAGAAAGGGGGGCGTTCACATGTCTTTGGGGGGCGTTTGTGTGTACGGCCCGTGAGGTAATTCATAAACACACGCAAAAAATCTACTCCAAAAAAAGAAATCCAAATCTAGTCAGATATAGAATATAACCAGACTGTTTTTCCTGGCCAAGGTCAGGGTCCTTGAACACAACACGAGCGGAATGTGTCATCATGTGGTCACGTCATGTCAAAAACGTAATTAATTAAAACTTAATATTAAACGAGACGATCATTGACATCAGTGAATGCAGCATGGCGAGTTTAACAAAGAGAAAGGTAGATGCGGAATGTTCCAAGAGAAATGGACGAACGATTATTTCTTTGTGGAAATAAAAGGCCAGTGTTTGTGTGGTAATGTGTTGCGGTCATGGAAAAGGCTCTCGAGCTGCATTACAGCACGAAACTGCACAAGCTGAAAGGACGAGTCGAGTGCGTTTGAAAAAAGTTAACATTGTGTGTTTTTAGACTTTTATTTTTATTTTGCTGAGCGATAAAGTGCTGCTTGTAAAACAAAAACAAGCACTGTCCCCCTCAGCCACCACTGCTCGAAAGCATTAATGTTATTCCAAAGATACACCATGAATAAAACTAATCTGAATTAATGTTAAAACAGCTAACACTCTGGTCGGGACTTGGACCAGCAGCAGACGAGCTGCACTCTGGCTGCTCGTAGTAGCAGAGCTAACATCAGCAGGGCTAACATCAGCAGAGTTAACACCTGCAGAGCTAACATCAGTAGAGCTAACACCTGCAGAGCTCATATCAGCAGAGCTAACACCTGCAGAGCTAACATCTGCAAAGCTAACACCTGCAGAGCTCATATCAGCAGAGCTAACACCTGCAGAGCTAACATCAGCAGAGCTAACACCTGCAGAGCTAACATTAGCAGAGTTAACATCTGCAGAGCTAACATCAGCATCATTGCTGCTGATTCAGGCTGTGTGTGTTTAAATTTTTTATTTTCGCCTGAGTTTCTGAACGTTGGGGTCGACGTCCCTCCATTTATAATTTATGTGTTGGATTTTTGACTTTTTTGCACTTTGTAGTTCTCTCCTGTCCTTTCCTCTCTCGTTTGTTCGCGAAACGGAGATAATGTGAATGCGCAAAGCAACGGCGTAAACAAGGAAACGTGCACATATCAGACTTGTTCCCTTGTGCTCGTTTATCGAGAGTGCAAATTGTTTCACATTTCTGAGGCTGCTGTGTTTAACACCGGTTACACTTTGAATGTCTGACCCGTCTCTGATTGGCTGCAGTCTATGACACAGATTAAAGTTTGAATCTTCTTACCGTTGCATTTGTTTAACACTCCTTAATAAAATGTCTTTGTTTGCTCCCTGAGTACATGGTGTATCAGAGCAATTGAAGGTACAAACAACAAAACATTTGTTTAATAATATAATATTTATTATTATTTTGAAATTTTATTATGTAACTTCAATCTCAGAGAATTTGAGTTTTTATAATAAAATACATATAGCCGCCTAATAATAAGAAAAATATAAGAATTGAAATACTAAATTAATATTATCAATATGTAATATAAATTCTAAATACTAAGAATAACAATTAGAATAATACAAACAGAATAATAATCAACATTAGAATTCAGGGGAGACAAAAAGGAAGCGTACATTTTATTTGATGGGGGGCGGCTCTGGCCCAAAAAAGGTTGAGAACCACTGAACTACAGGGACAGTCCCCCTGGAGCAACTCGGATGGCAGCCCCTGGTATTGAACAACTTCCGGTGATCTATTTGGAAGCCGAACCACTAGACCACCACCACATGTGGGTGTTGTAGCACATGTAGAAGATTCCTGTGCAATTCCACTGCTAGTTACAGTTTGGTTTTAAAATGAATTAAGTCCCTGTCTGTCTGTATGTGTAGTTTCAGTCCAGATGATAAGGATCCTGTAGATACAGAGGTTGAAGAATAGTGGGTTTCTGCCCCTTCTTCCCCGGCAACATCTTGGTCACCACCCCACATAGCTCCATGGACCAGGCCAAGCCAGTGGAGAGCCAGGGGAGCTGCTACATCACACTCCTATAAGGCTAGAGAAAACCGTGGATTTAGAGCTCCTGTTTCCAAGTGACACAGGTCTGTCTGCTGCTGCAATTGTAGCCGAGGTAGATGCACACCAAGGAGATACACACCAAGGAGATACATACCATGGAGATTCACAACAAGGAAATACAGGCCAACAGTAACATCATGGGAGCACCTTCCTGTGGCCATCCAGCCTACAAAGTGGTACCAGGTTGTCAGCAGTATGCAGTGCAGCCTCTGCAAAGCCCAGGGGAGACACCAGATGATGTCTTGGATGTGCCAGAGCTGCGAGGAGCCTCTTTGTCTGATGCCATACAGGAACTGCTACGCCAAATGGCACGGTCAGAGATGTTGAGCTCAGAGGGTGGAAGTTGCCTTTCAGAGAGGAAAGGCTGTGAAAGTTTACACTCCTATGATGGGAGGAATTCTTGTGTTAAGTTTTTGTAAACTTTAGTTGGCGTTTACTGTTTATCCTATGCTCTCAAATTTGCAGTAAACTTGGAAGATGCTGAACATTGCAATGCATAGATTTGGTGTTTACAAAAGGGACACTGTTTGTTTTTACTTTGTTTTTACTCTGAGTAGTTCCTCAAAGATGATTAATTACAAGAAACATTCTCTTCAAAAGTTGCTGTGGAGAAAAGTTTTTTTGGGGTGGTCAATTGATTTGCACATTATTATTCATATATTCCCACTGTGATTATATGTTTTAGGGAAAACATTTTCTATTGAGTTTTCCTGTTTCTCTAAATGTTATTTGCTAATTAAATTGCAGAGAAGTTGTATGTGGTTGTTTTTGCTTTATTTCTCTACTAGGCCAGACTAGTACTAGAGTTTTAGTGGAAATTGCTTTGCATTCGCATTAAGAAAAGTTTCTGCAGCATTGGAGAGGATGATAATCTCTTTCCTGTTATAATTTACTAGTAAGAGCTTTTTATTCTTTCAGTGTTGTTTGGCTTTTTGACATTTATGTACTTGTCAGTGTCATGGTGGGGTCAAACATCATGGCACTGACAATAAGCCATCATGACCCTAGAAATGAAGCAGCTAAATGGAACTCAGCCATCATTCATAGCATTATTTACACCTGGATTTTCTTACTATGATGTGTCAATGTTCCTCATAATTGAGCTTGAAAAAAAAACCTTTAGTAGTTACATTTACAGCTAAAACACAGACAATTACTCTGGAATTTTGATAATTGGTTAATTGCTTAGGCCATTTATCAAGCAAACATGTCAAACAATTGATGCATCCAGCTTCTCAAATATAAGGATTTGTTTTGTATCAATTTTATATTTAATATTTTAGGGTTTTGAACTGTTGAACAATTTATCATTTGTAATTTGAAGATTACACCTTGGGAACGTTTAAAAAAAAATCTTTATAATGGAGAAGAAAACACAGCTCGCCCAGTCTCAGAAATCGCTGAGGCGCTGGAGCGATTCAGACTATCAAACTTAATAAAAAAGTATCTGTAAGGAAAGAACACCACCTGTACTTCTACAGAAGGTTTCTGATCAAAAGATTACTTCAAAAATAATTGCACAGATTTGATTGTGCGGATGCTCTTTTTTATTAAGTGTGTTACATTTTTAGAAACAATTAATCTATAAAGAAAATGATAACTAGTTGCAGCCTTGGTAATGCAACAGCTCCTTTTGTGCATACATATCCATGATTATCCATACTTATAGAAAGGTGTAATACTATACACTGTAATGTAATAAGTTCAAACTTGCTCACAACACTGTTATGAGCAGGTTGATTTTATTACAATTTAGCGCCTGCTCGTATACCTTTTGCCATCAACGGTTAGATGAAATGCAGAACAAAAATAATATTCCTAAAGGATGCATCGCAATTAGTATGACTACATAACAACTAGTCATCAATGCCTGCCTGGAGATGTATGGACAAGTAGACTAACACTGCAGGGTCCATCTGGCAGCCCTCCACATGGTCAATCTGAGTGCAGAAAATCACAGATTGGTGGATGTTTTCACCAAAGCTATAATGTCCCACATGAGGCAGTGTTTTGCAGTGTGTGTGTGTGCATGTGTGTGTTTCAGCACACGTTTTTCCCTCTCCCTGGTGGTGCTAGGGTGTTTGGCAGGATAAATATAACTGCGTTGGTGTAAAGCTGTTTTCTTCTCGGCTTTTGTAGCTTTAATCAAAAGCAATCTGGAGGAGGGAGGAATGGAAGGGAAAGGGGGGTGAAAAAGAGGGAGAACAGGATGAGGGTGGGGGAGAGGAAGGGGGTGTGTGGAGGGTGGCTGATGCCAGAGTGTTTTATTTTAGCTCTCTTTAAAGAGTCATTGGGGAGTGTTCAGGAGTAATGAGAACCCTGGTGGCTGAAGGAGAGGGACTGCCCTCGCTCTCCTCCTCCATCCTCTCTCTCTCTTTATTTTTGCCCAGCCTCACTTCCCCTGTGATCCCCTCTTCCTCGTCCTGGCTCTGATGTCAACACAGGACTATGACTACGGCTGCGTCCACACTGAAGGCCTTCACACTCTGCTCTGTCTTGCCGGATGAATCCTCATATCTATTCTCGGATGTAACCCACATCCCTCATCGATATGAAGTGACAGCGATGTTGACAAGACGTGTGCACAGAGGAACAGTCATTGAAGACGTCACTGTTGTTATTGCATTTCAGTTAGTGTATGTCATTAGCTAGCTGGCCAAAGAAAGTGCTGTTGATCAGATTAGTTGCAATACAGAGAAAAAAATAGAGACGACAAAAAAACACAAATCTAAAGATTATTCCATACCAACTCACCAAGGCCTCCCAGTTTACGTTATGTACTTTCTTGAAAAAAATAAGTGCATTGAATTCATGGGACCTTTGCAAAATCCTTTAGCTCCACTCCAAATACTTTTTTTGTTGTGGATGTTTGGAAGTTCGTGTATTGTAAGCCTTCCCAATTGCTTATTGTTCACTGGATGAAATGTGTACTGAACATCCAGGAAACCTTTTCCAGGGATATATAATGTGTGAGAAGATTGTTCCACTGTAAGATGGTAAGGTTATTTCTTGATTTAATTAGGGCTGTGAGGAGAATATTAGAAGTGGTGCTGTGTAGTTGTGATGTGGATAGTTCCTCGACCCCCAGAGATAAAGGGATGTGGCAGTCCAGTAAGTGAGATCATTTGTCTGTAACTTGGAGCCAAAAGTGCACGATTGGTGAACAGTTCCAGAATGGAATACAAGTAAGTGTCAGCTGTGTGTAAAAAAGTGTGTGCATCTGTCCAATTAATTTAAACCCATTGTATGTAACTTCTCCCCAGTGTAGTGTGTTATGGCCGTCAGTAGCTTGGTCTGTAGGGACTTGGCTTCCGGTTGCCGGTTCAAGCTTCCAAATGGACCAAGTACAGAGTGTGGACTGATACCTGCCCACAGGGATACTAGGATGGGTTAAATGCAGAGTCTAAATGTGTGCGGTGCTGTGTACATGTGTGGCAATAAAATGTTGATTTTCTATGAATAACCTTGTACTGGATGAGTTGTAAATTTGTGTTATTGCTCATGTTGGAGTTTTTCTTGCAGTTGTGGGTCCAGAAGTTGTCATTAGTACTAATAGAGAGGTCTCGTTCCCACTTGGACATCGAGAGAGATATTGAGGCATCTGAGCTGCTGAGAATTATGTAAATTCTTGAAAGGATTTTCTTTAACGTCCTGAGAGATTCAACATTTTATCTATTGAAATTGGCCGAGTTAGACCACTGAGAGTTCTGTTGAGTTTAGATAGGATGGTGGATTTTAATTGCAAATACTCCAGAAACTGTGCGTTCCCAATGACGAACTTCTGGATTAGATATTGAAAATCAGCGAAGGTACCATGTTGGATGATATGGTGAGGATGTGTAACTCCTTTGATCTTCCACTCGGAGAAATTCAATGCCTTTTTATGAATAGAGAGATCTGGGTAGTTTCAAACTGGGAAACGGGGGATGGTGCAACTATGGAGACGGTGGTTTGAAGTGCTTTCCATGAAGCTGTCAGAGTTGAGGCTATTGTTATGATTTGAAAACAGTAATGTTGCTGGATGGTTTGGATGATGAAAGACAGGTCTGATAATTATAGTATGTATAGTATGTTGTTGCATTATGCCCGTTCAGGTTCTTCTAATGAAAATGAATAGCTGATTTATGGAAGGATTGCCATTTTAGTTGTTTCTATTCTTCCAGAAAGGGAGATTGGAAGGTTTGTGTGGCAATTTTAAGTCATCTTGTATTGATTTGAGTAGTGGTGTGAAACTGATATTCTTAAGTTCTGACAGCTTGGGAGATATATTGATGCCTTGATATTTATTATGGGGGGGAGGTGATGAGGTGATGCCATGGCTGCCACATCCCTTTCATCCATACTGAGGGTTTTGACCAATTCACTGAGCAGCTGGGGAGTTTAGAGAACGATTTTATAGCCACAAAGCGTTCTTGGAGGAATGGGTTTTAAATGAGTAATAACACATAATCTGTAAAGAATAAATGTTTGTTCTGTGGTGGATGTCTGAACCGTCTCATGTTGTCATATTACAATTTATACATCATTTATACAGAAATTAACATTTGAGAACCTGGAGTCAGTGAATCTCTGATATATTTGCTTAAACATTTTAAAGCAAAAATAGATGATTAATCTGTTTTCAAAATCGTAGCAAATTCATTATTTTGTAAACCAATTAGTTGTTTCTGCTCTAAACTTGTTAAATTAACAAAAAAGAGTTTGAAAAGAAATGTGTTTTGTAAGGCTAGCATTTTTGTGTCTATACTGATTAGATGTTTTGTATTGAAACTTGCATCAAAACCTTTTAATGTCACCTAGTGCTGTACTATAGAACTACTGACAAAGGAAATCTAAAAGGATTCTGTGGTAACAATATGTAAAATGATAAAGACAGAAAGTGTGACTTTCACAAAGGCTCTTACTTACTGTGTGTAAAATCTATCAAAAGGTGTCGACCTCAGATACTGGATGTGTTCCATCCTCATGTAGACATGTGTTGTCTTTCTACAGAAATATGAGCAGGAATTCAAAATTGAAAATGAGTGTAGAACATGCAGTGTGAATGGACACACACGACTCTGTCCGTGTGTTTGTGTACACAGAACCTTAAAATCTGAATGTTGCCACTCAGCTGTAGTGAACACAGCCAATGTATAGTCGGACTGCATATGTGTGATGGGACAAATAGAAAGACGGTAGATATGATTTTGGCAGCAAGTTTCTTTATTCAGTTGGCTTTGTGTGCTTCATTTGGAAGCCAGAAGCAGCCCACAGTGAAAGTCAAGCTGCTCCCTTGTATAACTGCCATGATGTTGATCTTAAAAAGCTTCCATAAAAAGCCTTTTTTTCTCGACTACTCATTGGCAGCAGTGCAGCTCTTTAGGAAGTACATTGTTCCATTTCCTGTTTGACAGTCACTGCGATTGAAGCCAGGCGTCAGATTTGTGTTTGGCAAAGTATGTGCTGAGATGGTTTTCACTGGCTGCTGCAAACAGTAGTTCCTTCTTGTTGGAAACATTGTTGTGATACTAATGACAGTTGCACTAATTACCTTGGACAACATGTCCAATTCTCTAAGTTTACATATATGTGTGATTATCTTAACTGTTTGTACAAAAGCTTAATGATAACGTGTGTCCTATAGCTGTGATTGTAATCTCTTCCCATGCTCCATTTTAACCAGGTGATCTGGGTGTGTAATAACTGCCGGAAGCAGCAAGAGATCCTGACCAAGCCAGGCGAGTGGTTCACGGGTCCGGATGGGAAACCCGGTGGCCTCGGTTCAGCCATCAGTGAGCCGTCTGTGTGCCAAAAGCTTCGGTCTCGCTCCCAAGCACCCCCGGGTTCCACCATCTCAATCCAAGACCACAACCAACCCAACGCACCTGGGACCGAACCTGGCGGCGACGCCCGGTCACGTAGCGAACCACCACGAGACACGTAAGCTGAAGCAGTGAACTTGTGCTACAAGACAAAGACAGAAACCTTATATATATCAATCAATCAATCAATCAATCAATCAATCAATCAATCAATCAATCAATCAATCACATTTCACACAGGTTAGTGCAGTTCAAAGTGATTCACAGATGACTGACGAGCCCAAAATAAGACAGAACAAGTGGCGAGCGTCATAAAAACAGACAACAATGGTAATTAAGTAGTAATTAAACAATTTGACAATTTGCACCTGACAAATGCACATGAGACAATAAAAGTGATAAAGATGTGTTCAAATAGATTTATAAGCTTTGATAACAGATAACATAGTTGTAAAACAGCAATAAATAAAAACTTAATGAATAAGATAACAATAAAATAGACTACAATTTTACAATTTAAACACAATTAAGTAAGTGATTAATAAATACAAATGTACAACTTGCGATAAAATATGTAAAAGGCCAGAATAGGTTTCAACACTTCCTAAGGTAAATGGTAAATGGACTGCATTGATATAGCGCTTGGTGTCTGTTACATAAATATCTGTTACAGCTTTATTAAAAATGCACACAATTGACACAGCAGAGGTATCAATACCAGGTCAATATCCAAAATGCACTGGACCCTGTCCTTCTTAAGCCCCTCCCTGCCTGCTCTGCTTTGCATCTTTTAAAACTGCACACAATTTGTGGCACAGAACAAACAGTAGTCTCTACACCCAACATGAGATCCCCAGTGACATCACTTTGACATCATCGGGGTAGATAGACTTTAGAAAGCTCCTCACAGACTAACCTTGACTGGTAAAGTGATATGTGAAATTGGTGGAGTGCCCCTTTAAATTGCATCCACTCAGACACCAGAAGGAAAGTAATCCCTGTACAATATGTTAATATTTGAATTATTGAGCATCATCTCCTACATTCATCATTTACTTTTTTTATACAGTGGTGCATTATTACTGTGTCGTTTCTTACGCCTTTCTGAGTGTGGTGGAAGAATGCAGTCGTTTCCAAAACACTGGATTGTAGAATGTGTTGTCACTCGTGACTTTCTATTAGTGGACACTAATGCTAACAATGAAATGTTAACAGATATAAAATCACAGCTTTGTTATTTGTAATGTGTGAATAGAATAGTTATGTTTTAATGGAAGTAGAAGCTCATATCAGTCAAATACAGTGGCGTCCCTCATATCATTTACTCAGGTAGACAATAAATGCATACATATTGATTTACAGTTTTATTGTCATGGCCAGTAAAAGCTGAAATGACCTGATTCCCACTACTGTAACTTGTGTAACATGGGAGAAACGAGAGGTGGGAACAAGTCATTGTTTTGCGAGTCACATTGAAGTCTCAAGTCTTTGCACGCAAGTCCCGAGTCCTAAACAACTCATAATGCGTCTCCATCTGTAACTTTCAACCTCATCGTTTTGCATATACATGGCGTAGTTGTTGTACACTTTGTCTACTACAGTTCTTTCTGGTTCTCTCCTGCAACTTAATTGAAAGCTGTCAGATTGGTCAAACAAAGTGTATCTGGGGAACTAAACATCGACTTGCTGGAAATGAATAGCATGAACGTAGTAGATTTAGGAAATGAAGGGAAATGAGTTGATTCGTGGAACACTTTTTTAATAACATACCCTTTAATCTTTGGGCTTGGGACAAGGTATCAAGCATTTTCAAAGCAAAAGGTTCTCGTCCAAGTGAGGTCATCACTTATTGGTGTTAAAGTCCAAGTGGAGTTGCAAGTCTTCTTTGATTTTGTCAGGTCGAGTCTAAAGCCATCACATTTGTGACTGGAGCCCACACCTCTGCAGGGCTTTAACTTGCTTTGTGCTTTCAGTAATGCTAATCTTACACAACAATTCTCCAAGCATGTAGATATAGTATCCAGTCATACATGTTCCTGAAATCAAATATCTTGTCTGTCAACAGCTCTCATCTATTCTTTTCTTTTTCTCTCCATCCTCATATCGATTGCTCCCCAGGAGAAATGGCCGGGGAGGTGGAGTTGGTCGGGGAGAGCGGCGGCCAGTTCAGCCCAGACTACAGACCCAGGTCTCCATGGACCGGGACATGCGGGGCGAGTCCAGGGAGCGCAGGGAAAGCCGGCGGCTGACAAAGGGACGCTCTCTGGAGCACGATCCTGTCGGAGGTGGTGGAGGAAGACGGACAGAAGAGGGGGGCTACCACCATATGGACCACAGCGGTGCCCCCCCACGCCAAGTAGGGCCGGTCCCTCCTGGAGGCCGGGGCCACCCTGGGCCCGTGCAGGGCTGTGGCATGGGCGTAGCAGGGGAGGTTGGGGATGGTGTGCGGCCCGGTCAGAGGACGGTGGGTGGGCTTGGCGGGCCACATGAACACAGGCTTGCTCAGCAGCCCCCTCCCCCTGAACTCAGAGTCCCTCCCGGTTCGGGCCCTGGCTCGACCCCCAGCCAGGGACTCGTAGTGAGACGGACCAAACGGGAGAAGGCTGAGAGCATGCTGCGCAATGATTCCCTAAGCTCTGACCAATCGGAATCCCTGCGTCCACCGCCGCCGAGGCCCTACAAGTCCAAACGGGGGCTGGGGGCGGGAGGGAAGAGGCAAACCAGCGTCAGCAGTTCAGAGGAGGAGGGAGGGACCACGCCTGAGTACAGCAGTTGTGAGGACGCTGAGATTGAAAGTGTCAGCGAGAGAGGTGAGAGACAATATCAATCATCACTTTTTGTCCGGGAGAAAATTGTTGTTGATTTGAGCCAGGGAGGGTATGGAAGGTATTGACATCTGTCAGTTCATTCATGTGTTTATCCATCACATGAGAGATCAAGCTCAAGTTCAAGTTTCAAGTTTTATTTGTCATATGTAAGTTAACACAGGGCCAACGGTACAATGAAATGTGTGCGAGAGAGACAGGGATCAGAGGATTTGGAGAGAATGTGGGGGAAGGATCTGCCTCACCACGGCTTTATGGATGTTTCTTACACTGCTTAGGCCAAGGAGGTATGTTTAACTAGAGGTCAACAATAACATCTCATCTCTCAGATCACATGTCCTGTCCTATAGGACCATTACACTCCTCCCTAAATCTGTTTGTTCCAGGTGTCTGTAATGTTTCTTCTTCGTGGGGAAGGTGGCAATCATCAGCCTGAATTAATGTCAGGAGGCAGTGCTCCAAGTGCTGAAGCAGTTTACATAATACACTACCCACTATAGTTTCTGAATATTTAATACTTCTCAAAATGGTGTCTGAATAGAAGCCTAACCCCCACCACCTGCAATTTTTTTTTTTTTCTTTGCTCAGCTTCTTCATATCCTTTGTGCAGTGCATTGTGGGACAATAGTGGACATCAAAAGCAAACTTAAAAGTCTAATGTTTTTTTGTCTGCCTACTGACCTTTTGAGCATGATAAAGCATTAGGCATAATACACGGCATACGCAAAACCTGTATACAATTAAAATGTAGTATGGAAGTTTTAAACAGCTATACGTTTGTATATCAGACACGGAGGAGGAAGTTAACAAACCTTTCACCTCCTCCTGATGAGCCTCTAAATCCACATCACAAAGGAAGATGCATTGGCTAATGCTTAGCTACATACAGAAATGACATTGTAGCTGCATACTGATCAATCTTTATACTCAACCAAGCTAGAAAGAAACACAGCGGTGCGTCCTGCAGTATCTACAAAGTGACACGTGAAAAAAGCACATAAATAAATGAATTTAAACTTAAAACTAGGCCAACAAACACTGTAGCAACAGTACAGTAGCTGTTATTGTAAGTTAAAAGAGATAGCTAGAGGTCAATACAAATGGTTTTACACAATGCACTTGCATTGTTAAATAACTTGATGACTGATCATCTTCATAATTGTACTGCTTGTTATTGATTGGCCACAAGAGGGATTCCTGGGGGATGTCATGTTAACTGCTGCCTTGATTTCATTTTTATTTTGTTATATTCCTCAAGGCACCCAGAAGCACAGCGTGTAAATGAGCGAGATAAGGTCATTAGGATGAGGTATATAAAAAATAAGCACATCTCACTAACATAGAATTCACAGTTCTCGAGCCATTTACAAGCCCCTTCAACCAGGACTGTGTGCAGTAATAGTGTTCATCTAAAGAAATAATGATAAAGCCATTTATTTCAAACACATGCACTCTATTTGTGTTTAAATATCACAATGTATGAGGTATGAGGTACTGCCTTTTCAGTGTGTGTGTGTGTGTGTGAGTGTGTGTGTGTTTGAACACTCCCCCTTTAAGAGGTGAATGTAAGAAGAAGCAGCAAGCTGTTTAGTCTCTGTGCCATCTTCATTCAGACTTGAATCTGGAGACGCCTCTCTACTTACACTCTGTGGGTTCAGTGATCAGAACAGGTAAGACTGCTCTGATATCCTACTGATTTGGGAAAATACAGTTTTTTATTCTGTTGTATGAAGCGTTTCTTAAAATCTAAAGTATCACAAAACAAATGACTTGAAAACTGTAAATGTGGTCTCGTTGTGTTTGCAGAAACAATGCACTTCCTGCTACATTTTCTAACCTCTGTGTACAGTGCATGCAGCGAGCCGTAGCCAGCAGTCTGAATGTCAAAGTGAGCAGCTACACAGTGTGTATGTGAGCGAGTGTGTGTGAGCCTGTGTGTGTCATATTGCATTGTTTTCAGCTTGGCCCTGAGGGGGGCCAGTCCCACACTGAGCGTACATGTGTGTGCGTGTTAGTGTGTCTGTGATGGGGCAGTTTGACCCCAGTTGATCACAGCGTTGACCGTGTGTGGCCCCACATAGCCCACAATGTCCCCAAGCCTGAGAACACACTACTGTCATGTTCAAGCTGGGTTATGTCACATCACTGCGAACCATCCCAAGGAACTCTGGCTCACTGCTGTATATCACACTGTGCTGGAAGAATACAAAGATAACTTGGCCTAGATAAAGGCGTGTGTCCACATAGGAGCTTTTTTCATGAAAACAAACGTGACAACATATCACCACACTGTTGTATGATAGACTAACATTTACTGAAAGATTCTGGGATTTTCAACCTGAAGGGGCAGAGCGCTCTGAGAAAAAGACGCCCGGTGTAGCACTTATTCGCGAGGCCCTAAGAGTGATTGTTTTGGAACCAGAAGGGACGTGAGAGAGTGAGTGCAGCCGGACGCTGAACAAAAACATTACAATCGACTTTGATGAACTGAAAACACTGTGAAAGGGTTAAAGTTCTAAGATGAAAAACCGTCAAAGACAAAGTAGCCATGTCATTAAGCACACTCGGCTTTATTGGCACCAGGTATGTCCCGGTAATAAGATGCTCAGGGAAATTTGATACACTTACATTATTGTGCTGGAAAAGTTAATATTGTGCAACTAAATGTCAACAGAAGACACAAGATAGATTTCTGTCAGTCTACGAATTCCAATGCTAAGAATGAACTGGTATGGTGATATGATATCATGTTTTCACCATTTTACTGAATTTGGCTTTTAAAATTGAACACAAACAGGCTTCAATTAGTTCTTCTTGAGTCTTGAGACACTCCTAACTGAACTTTCTTTAAATGAACAGGTTCCACAGAAAGAAACTTTTCAAGCGTGGTGAAAAAGTCATAAATGCATACGCTATGTCTATTCCCAGAAATTACACTTTTTCTTTTGAAAAGTAATAATCCTGTATGCCTCTGACTGATCATTATATGAATGATTGTTCACATGTTTTTTAAATGTTTTAACCACATCCAGAGATTAACACACCTTCAAACATAAACATCACATGTTATAGGAGACAGTTACAGTCACAAACTTCAGCAGTTCCATGAGAGAATAACCTCATGAGTATATTATTCAAAATGAGCATCAATTATTTTCATAACAATAAAAGTGGTTGTACAATTGTTTAGTGTAGCCTATCTGACTGTAGCCGCGCTCACTCTACATTAAAGCTCCACTTGATGGATAAAGTGTGTTGTGTTCTGATGAGAAGGAGGGAGAGCGCAGCACCAGCCTGGACCCAGAGCAGGCGCTGTGACATCCATCAAGTGGAGCTTTAGGATGAGAGTGTTCTGTCAAACCAGGTTTCAAACACACCGGCGTGGCAGCGAGAAGCTGCTTCCTTTTTTAGCTCGAGACTGAGACCAGGTCAGCTCTTAGATGTTGTTGTTGGCAGCCGTGAAGCGTCCAGGCATGTAAATCATTGTTAGATCAGTGCAGGCAGACACACACACACACACACACACACACACACACACACACACACACACACACACACACACACACTCAAATATGCAGTTAGTCACAGTACACTAGATCCTATTATGATCTGTGCAAGTATCCTCCTACACAAACACACGGTACCAAATCCTCCTCTGATAGGAAGGAAGAAAAAAAGACAACACAATATGAAAACACATCATAATACATGCGCACCTTGATTCACAACTTTCACTTTTTAACCTTTTCTGCCCGTGAACTTTTCAAATTCTTACAACATCTGAGGGTGATTTACCATTTATCACAATTTGCAGTTATCTTTTTGAAACACTTGGTATGGTGCTGTATGATTACTCCAAAAATCACGACAACAATATCAAGACAACATATCACCACTCTAACTGCGGTTTAATGACAGACTAAAAAGTTCAGAGACTTTCAAACCGAAGCGCTCAGAAAAGAATCTTGGTGCAGCGCTGTGTTGCCAGGCGGCCGCCCGCATGTGTGGACACACTCCTGGTACCTTTTCAAAGCACGGATATTCCATTTGATATAATAGGTTTACATTTGAGTTACATGGGTTCATGTGAATTGATACATTTATATTCCATTGTCAATAACAATATCAATTATTATTTAAGATTTATTTATTTTATTGTTTTGTTTTTGTCACATTTGTATAATGTATAATAATATTATATATTGTTTTGTTATTATTGTTCTTTTTTTTGTCAAATTCTTTGTCTAATTGTAATTGTATTATTGATTGAGTATAATTGAGTGTTGAAAACGAGATGGTGCATCTCTAGGGGTTATTCCTGTTAAGTAATTTCCAACTAATACATAATTCAACTAATAACATAAGATCCAAATGGACTACATTTAACATTTAAAGAGGATACCTCGCACTTAATTCTATGCATTGTTTTGATAAAAAATGTATCAAACAGTTAAAATCTCACTCAACCCTATCTTCTGCACAACAAGTGACCCCTCATGGGGTCGAGAACACATAGCGACTTCATTCAGGACCTCGTTATTCTAGAAACACAAGAACACACTCTCACTCATGTGGCTCGCCGACTGCACAAAATTACGTTCACGCTCGAATTATAAAACTCAGAACTCAGTTGTCTGTCCTCAGAGCGTTTGCTTTAAGATTACATAATGTCACTACAAGTTGTCACAACTCATTAAGCTCACAGCCTCCTGGCTCCTAGGAATGCTTGGCTCTGCTTTACTCTGTGTCATAACAGTGTCGTCCGCGTCCTGCACAAATCTCGACACCACCCCTCGGCCCATGTGTACGGCTGTGTTTTTGATCTAAAGCAGGAGATGGGCCTGAACCGTTGAACATCATTTGCGTAATGTCTAAAATACCACACTGAACATGCACCAGGAAAATGCACGAGTTCCTGTTGAGAGCTCCCTGAAAGATAGCTGATACTGGAAGAAATCAATGAAGACAATGACCATTAAATTGTGACATATATACAGTTTACTTATGCTGTATCATTACTACAAGCACCAATTGAATTCAAGTGAAATTGTGACATTTACAAAATGATAGGAATTTACCAGCTTTTTCTGACGTTTCAGGTGCATCACACTTTCCTCAGCAGTCAATGGAGCTTGCTCATCTGTCACAGAAATAGATCTGTGGATCTCTTCTGGGTCTGCACAGTACTGTTAGGCTCAATTCACTAATGAGGACTGTATGATGTGGTTAAAGCTTCAGAATTAGTTGGGAAGTGGACCTTGACTTGGGAAGAACTTGCATTCTTATTTAAAGATAGTTTACTCAAACCTCTGAGGTTCATTTATAGCAGATAGATTGGCCATCGGTTATGTGTCTGGCCAATCAGAGATCTGCTCTGTGGGCTGGATTTCATTTCATTTCTAGATGGCATGAAATGTGTCAAAGCTGTAAACAAATCGCAAAGTAAAAATATGACACATCAGTGAATGTTTTATAAATATTATGTTTATTTGATACATTTTTATTAAAAAAATATAATTGATTAAAATTAAATATTAAAATGTAATTATAATAATTGAGATTACATTTTAAAATTAAATTATACATAAATAATAAGTAAATTAAATAATTTGCTAAATTTATAGTTTCTTTATAATTAATTTTCTTTTACAGACTTTCTTTTGTTTTTTACATTTGACTTTTTTTATGTATCATCTGAATGCAAATGTATTTACTCAAGTTATGATATTGATACATTATTTAAACACAAGTCTATGGATATTCCCGTGGCACACTCCAGCCTCTATATTTACATACATTACTGAATATAGAAATAAGAATGGAAAAATATGCATTCTTTTAATGCTTTCCTGACCCTATAATAGATGTTTGGGTGTATTGCTTCAGAATGAACATCAGCATTAGGTCATTACTTACCAACGTTTTTATTTAGCCATACAACACTGGAGTCATTCCACAACATCTAATCTGTAAAATATCTGGGAGGGATTTCAAGCATTTTGAAAAGCTCAGTTGTCCTCTGGTATTATCACTGTCTTGGCAGGACTACTTTGAGGCTGAGTCCTGCCACTGTGCTTATAAATGTATAATTCTAGCCCAGGCCTGAATATTCAATAAACTTAACCCTCTCCACTGTAAACAAATACCTTCCACATTTAGCTGGGCTGTGCATGAGAGGACTCAGACTGGTATGTGCTGTTTATACAGTTTCTGCTGTATCCGTGTGTGTGTGTGTGTGTGTGTGTGTGTGTGTGTGTGTGTGTGTGTGTGTGTGTGTGTGTGTGTGTGTGTTTGTGTGTGTTTGTGTGTTTTAATGTATGATGGGGATCCACATTATCTGACTGTCTCTTTTCTCTTGCAGGCGACTGGGAGTGCTACCCACATGACCCCACTGTATGGCATGTAAGTCATTGTTTTTATTTTTATGTAATGTTTTTCATATTCAGCTTATAGTTTCCAGAACAGCATGAAGTGGAGCCAGATTGTACCAAGTGTTGTCTTTGCGGAGATGACAGGGGTGTCAACAGTGGCGTGCATGTAAACTATGTATGACTTATTATATATGGATTATGGGACAATGTGCTGCTGGGCACAGACATGCAAAAGACCCTAACACGTGTCTTGCATAGTATCAACACATACAGATTTGATGTTTGTTTAGCCTCTTTGTTGTAGTCGTTGTGTCACTGTGTAATAGTCTTTTTGTAGTCATTTTGAGTCTCTTTGTAGTCTTTTTATGTTTTTTTGTGGTCATTTTGAGTCTCCTTGTTGGTACATTTTGCAGGTGCAGGCCAGGGGGTCCCTGACACTATGGGCTCCCGGGCCTGTGTCTGGTAGGCCTGTTCAGTAATCCATCCATGATGACTTTGGTGCTGTGCATGTCCTGTAACTTGCATCTCCTGCTGAGGAAGTTGTCTTTCTGCTTTTTCTATTGACCCCCGAGATAGTAGCTATCTATCTATTCTAAAGAATCTATTCATGTAAAACACAAGGCTACTTTTCCCAGAAAATACCAACCAGATCCTGGTGTTAACACCAGCAAATGTAAAAGCTTTTACAAACGTACATTTAAATGACTGTTATGTATTAGTTGATTAGAGTGGCTAGCAAACTTTAGCTAATTTATTCCTAGGAAAATGCTGTAAATTGTTGCAACCTGCAGAGGGAAAATGCATCAACATCAGATGTAAATGAACCCATAATGCATTAGGTTACCACTCATCAAACTCTTGAAGAAACCAAACATGCATTTAGCCGTATGATGAAATTGAAATGCAGTGCACATTTTATCCATATACATGTTAAACAAATATTTTAATAGGGAAACTCTTACATGCTGATCCAACCAGGACACAATATAGAATATCATAACATTCAACCTGTTATTTTTATAGTACTGTGTATATATTTGTGTATATGTCCTCTGAGTGTCAGTGTGTGCATCTGTAAGTATCTCTTGTTGTGTCCTGTTGAAGCATCCTGTAACCTGGCAGCCGTCCAAGGAGGGAGATCATCTAATTGGACGAATCACCCTCAGCAAGAGGAGTGCCACCATGCCTAAAGAAGCCGGAGCTCTGCTGGGGTTAAAGGTCAGAGTGGGCGCACGCACACAGAGTGTTGTGTATTTATGGGTTGTGACATTATTATTGTAATGGAATTCTGTCACCACATATGACGGACATGACACTAATCTCTCTCTCTCTGTCGCTCTCTCTAGGTGGTGGGAGGCAGAATAACAGAGTCAGGGAGATTAGGTGCCTTCATCACTAAAGTCAAGAAGGGAAGCCTGGCTGACGTGGTGGGACATCTCAGAGCAGGTAGTCTAAACTATTACATGTGTTACACTATTTGCAGGACTCAATTTAAAAAGTCATTGTGATCCAAACATGTTTGATGTAACGTTTGTTAAAAACTACAGTACCCAGCTGTTTACTAAACCTTTTAAAAAATGTAATGATGTATTTGTTACCCGTTTAAAAAAAAGTATGTCTTCAATTCTCAAGATGGGCTTTGGCAGGTAGGGAAGCTGGAAGTGGACCAACACATTGTTAGTTTTGGTCTTCTCATGGGATTTGTTGACAAAACGAGAAAAATAGAATAAAGATAAATTATACTTAAATGGGTCTGATACCCCGACTCATACCAAGGCTTCATGGCCACCTTATATCACAAACTATTTAAATGCACATGCACGTCCGATTCCAGGGGATGAAGTTTTGCAGTGGAATGGGAAGCTGTTACCGGGGGCCACCATGAAGGAAGTTTACAACATCATCCTGGAATCTCAAGCTGAGCCTCAAGTGGAGCTCGTGGTATCCAGGCCTATTGGGTAAGTCAGGGATAAAACACACTTTGTGCATCTGTCAATTTTATATTTTGATATTTGTGAAAGATGCAACCCTTTAGTTATAAGTCATTCACCAGTCTAAATGTTGCATTGAATGTCACCCTTATTTAACCAGGCGGTGTTGACTGACCTCAGATAAGATAGAAGACGGGACATTTATTTGAATTCTGACCACGTCTGCTACTGCATTCTAAATATTAAAAGTATCTAAATGTAGCCTGCCAGTACCTGCTGCACGGGTTGCCAAGTTTTAGAACAGGAGATTACCATTTTGTCTCATATGTCCCCTTTAAAAAAACACTTGTGTTCATTTCCAGGAGAATATAAGGTGAATTATAACTGACCAAATGAAATTGGCTGTAAGCTCAATAAAAGACGAGAAGTGGCTGCATCCGATAATGTTTTGTTGGTTGATGCCTTGTAAAAACCAAGCCGCTCATGAACACATTCATGAGTACAATAGAGAAGGGGCGACAAGGTTATGGCGCATTGCATTCTGGGCAGTGGTCGCCATGTTTTAGGTCACCCCTCATTTCAACTACGAGCACACAGCGACAACAAACACAAAACAACGAAGACAAAAACTGTAATGAAACATTACAACAGCGAGTTTTCATAACGGAGTAGGCTGGTTAGCCACCATGCTACCAGATATGATAACTGTTGCAACAACCGCTGCTGTTACGACTTTTTAGCGTTTTATTAGCAAACTGGCTGATTGTCAAGTTAATGAGAAAACAACAATTAGAAGTTATTATCTGAAGTCAAAACTGATTCTGTGACATATGAGAGGCTAGAGAGCAGTCTCAATGAAGCTACCTGCAACGATGTGTCAGTGGTTAGCCAACATGCTAACAGCATTGATGCCACAACTTGTTAGTGGTTTATTAGCAAGTGTACCAATTGAACATTGTTTCTTTTTCTCTATTTGCCAAAATTGTAACAAATGACATAACTCAGAACACCTCCAAGGAAATGTTTAGAGAATGATAAGGAAATGACAGAGCGGTAAAACAAAGCATTACCATAATATCTCCATATGCATATCTGAGACAAGAAAGTCACATAGGACATTGTTTTTTTTAAACTAGATTACGTACCTGATCCTACACAGAATCTTTCTGAATTTTATGTTTTAGGTTTGCTTGCTAACTTTCCAGGATAATCTTCTCAAATAAATGGTGTTATTACTCAAGATACTTTGGTAACTGAGTAACAAATGTACAGTACAAGTTGTGCTTCAATATTTGTTTATAAGCTATTTCTGTGAGTAAGATTAGCCTATTGTAATTATATTTGGTTTATTTCACAGTAAAATTCTCACTGTTTCTTCAGCTCTTGCAGACTTTCTTTAGATTAAGATTTAACCTCATTTGCTCTTTGATGGGGAAAATAGTTGAATGTATTAATTTCTCTCCAACCACTCGCGAAGGGTGTATAGAAAATATCAGTAAGTAATCTGCCCATTTTATTAGGACCCTTAATCCTCACGCTTATGGAAACTATTTTGGTTTTGCTGGTGCCATTTTGCATCCCTGAATGAACTGAACTGAATTCTATTTAGTAGGAATGTTAATTGATTTTTTGTAAAAATAATAATAAATAGCTGCAGTTTGTCATGTCCATCTAAATTAAACTGAACGTTCACTTGAAGGGATGCAAAATGGCCAGTTGGAAATGTCCGTCAATGTAGCATTGCTTTTGCAAGTTTGTGCAGCATCTGGAATTTCTCTTTTTCATTCCTGGTTAAGTCTTAGGATCCCAAAGTGAAATCCAGCACTTGCAGTGTCAAATAAGAAATGCTTATTTCTTTTTACTCTACCCCTTGGTTTGAAAGTGGGGACATTGGGATCCATAAAGCAAGCAATATTGTTTTTATTTCATGTACATGTTTTGATTTTGGAATGGGCTCCAAGGCAACCTAGGGTCCATGAAACACTTATCAGCTAAATATTTGTATTTAAAATCAAAAGTTGAAATTTAAAAACTTGCAAAAGTTTAACATTTTGGGATTTATACCTTTTTGCTTTCTTTACGAGAGTGAAATGAGAAGATGGATATCTCATGTTTTTATTCTATGTAATGGCAGCACTGAAGCTGGGAGGCCATTCACCTTGCTGCTTCCAGTCTTTATGCTTAGCGAGGCCAAACACATCCCGACTCCAGCTTTCTACTTAATGCCGAGACATGGCAGATTTATCCATCTTGTCATCTAACTCTCAGAAAGAAAGTTAATAGATTACCAAATGTTGAACTATCATTTTAAAGAAAATATTGTAGAACATCTGTTTGTTGCCCAATGGGTGACTAAGTAATTGTTTAATTCTGCCTCCTCATGTGCTACTCAACAAACACTGACACTCCCCCTCCCACTATCAGTGGTGGGGCGGCACATTTGAAATACTGAACTTTTCCACTATTTAGATTTTGAATTTAAAATGACAAATGACACTGATAAGTGTTCCACAGATCACCGTGCTTTCTTTATATTACATGAAGCTGGTCCAATGGTTTCTGATGTTTCCCATGGGATCCTTAATTGTAGTGGTGGTGCTGGTGGATGATAAGAAAAGATGGTGGTGTGGACAGAATTGAGCTACTGGTTCCCATCCATTATTATTTCAGACAAAATGTCTGAATGAGTCTGGGAAACACTGCATTCATAAGAAGACCTTAGCTCTACTCACGTCTTGTTTCTCCATGTTTTGTAACCACATGACATTTTAATCTTCAAATAACTTTTAATTGCAGTGATTCTTTCTTCCACTAAACTACTACTACATTTATATGCATGTATGCCTGTGCATCAAGAACACTAATAACTTTGTTTAATCCAGTGAGATGCCAGTATGAGAGCGGCTGACACAACCTCTTCTGCTTCTTTTCCAGTGATATCCCAAGAATCCCCGACACGTCACACCCTCCATTAGAATCTAGTAGGTATCTCCTGCGGGATGTTGGGGCATCTCCGTATTTGTGTATCTGGGTCCGGCCGACTATCTGTCTTGTACATATAGTTTTTAATTGTTTTTTCAGTATGTGGTTTGTTCAGGTTCATACGTGAACATAATCTAAGGAAAAGTGACATGTTTGATGCATAAAACTGCCGAGAAATTAAAGACAACGTTTTGATTGTATGTTAAGTCCCATGTGATACATTTATTTCTAATTAATGTTAAATATTTGTTCAACATTTACTTTTTCAAAATAGCAAATATGTCTGTGTGTCAACCCTAGTGCTGCAGCGGGGAGGTACACTGCCTATCAAGTTTCAAATAATTTCCCCGTTTGTGTCCATAGCAGGTTCCAGTTCTTTTGAGTCCCAGAAGATGGACAGACCATCCTTAAATGTCCTGTCTCCCTCCAGTCCCGGGATGCTCCAAGATGCTCCTCAGTTAATGCCAGGGCAACTCTCAGTGAGTGTGTGCACTTTGAGTGTGTTGGGCTGTTGATGTGTTAAAATGAAGACCAAGCATCAGACTTTGTGTGTGTGTGTGTGTGTGTGTGTGTGTGTGTGTGTGTGTGTGTGTGTGTGTGTGTGTGTGTGTGTGTGTGTGTGTGTGTGTGTGTCCGTGTGTTTGTGTTTCCAACCCAGGTGAAGCTGTGGTATGACAAAGTGGGTCATCAGTTAATAGTCAACGTGATGCAGGCTGCAGAGCTTCCTCTTCGGCCTGACGGGCGACCCAGGAGCCCCTATGTCAAAATGTACTTTCTCCCTGACCGCAGGTATGCCGATCCTTCACAGGGAGTCTCAGGGATCAAAAGCAGGTTTAGGTGAATGGCAGTAGACTGCGTTTGCACTTTGCATTGAAGGCATAATATGTAACATTTCGGCATTAAAATGTCAAAAGACGACTAGACCTTGTGTACTTACATTATCCCGACTGTTCCAACAATGTTCAAACCCATAGAAATCTGTAACTTTATTCAAGGTAACGGTGCCTTTTGTTTCATTTGGCTGCCTCTCAATGGCATCATATCCCCTTTACCCCCCGTGCTCTAACTTCCGCCGTAACACAGGAAACACCGGATGAGAGTGAGGAAGGAAGTTAGCAAGTTTACGTTACATTAGCTTACGTCACTTGCAGCTATTAGACATTACCGTCAACATGATGTCTGCCCGAGTCACGTCACATAGATGGTTGTTGTTTAACAATGAACACAACTACTCCCATAAGTAAATGTCCTGTATTGTAAATGTTACTTGAGTAAAAGTATGCAAGTATAATCAGGAAAATGAACTTAAAGTATTAAAAGAAAAAGTACTCATTGCAGACAAATGCACAATATGACTATTAAGCTGGAGATGAGACTTGCTTGAACTAAAATAAGGAAACTAGTGAGAAACACAATCACAATTACCCAGAGCTCAAACCTCAAAGTTATTACAAATAAATTAAAATTATCCATTTAATTAAAAGGAAAAGCAGCACATTGCAACAATTACAATTCAATTACAATTCCAGAAGCTGGAACCAAAAAACGTTTTATGTTTCCAGCTTCTGGAATTGAAAAATTACTAAATGATTATCAAAATAGCTGCCAATTAAGTGTCTGTCAATCGAATAATTTTCTAATCATTTCAGCTATAATTGTATATTTAAATCTGTTACGTGGACAAACATCTTCACTTGTAAAGTAACTAAATCTCTCAGATGAATGTAAGGGAGAGAAAAGTTCAATATTTCTCTGTTAAATGTAGTGAAGTAGAAGTATGAAGTGGCATGAGAAGAAAATACTCAAACAAAGTACAACTACCTCAACTTTTTGCTCAAGCACAGTGGCTGAGTAAATGTACTTAAAATACATTCCAACAGGTATTAGTGGAGTACATTTAGATGAATGAGGTGCAACCAGGCAGAGGTTTGGACAAACAATAAAAGTGAGTGCACTGAAAAGGGTCGGCTGACTATCTGTGTTGTTTAACACAGTGACAAGAGCAAACGAAGGACAAAAACAATGAAGAAGACATGTGAGCCCAAGTGGAACCAGACCTTCGTCTACTCTCACGTCCATCGCAGGGATTTCCGCAACCACATGCTGGAGCTAACTATATGGGACCAACCCAGGTCACCGGACGAGGACAGCACCTTTATGGGAGAGGTACCACACATACACACACACACACACACACACACACACACACACACACACACACACACACACACACACACACACACACACACACACTGTATGATCATGATCATCACAGAGCTTTTTCTCTCAGACTTAAGAGAAAGGGAACATAGACTGACACGACAACGAACTGGAATCACTTTTTCAAGTCACTCGTGAGGATAATTACGATTATCCTGATAATGGAAATTCACTACAATTATCTTATTGTGAACGTTTTTCATTGTGATCGGCGATAAAATCCTATATCGTCCCATCCCTTGATGCAACTAGTGCAGGGATTTGACTAACACAATTTTGGTTAAATTGGTGATTTGAATCATTTACACTTGGGGGGCATCCCTATTTCCAGAAGTAGCAGTGAACTGTTTGTCATCAGTAAAGCTCCGGTAAACCCGCTGTACGCTGCCTGCTCACTCAGCAGCAAATGGCAGACAAAGTTAGCGACTACCTGGTGAACATAGTGGAGCATTTAGCTGCTAAAGAGACAGAACATGTTCCTCAGGAGTTGATGGAGACCAAAACAGAGCTAAAATCTAAAGTGGAATACTGGACTTAGATTTCTCACCTACACTGAAACATGACTCCAAATGAATGCTAATGTTGCTTGTGTCTGCTAACATGTTTGTAATATCGACCCTATAAGGGGATAGATGATATGTCAGTATGTCAGCTTGTTCCACTGACCCCCAAATAAATCAATGAATGCATGTAAATATACTGTGTATACAGCACAAACAAAGAAATCTATGCAAAACCTGAAATGCATCACTTCGGTGCCGGAACATAATGGCACTACATCATACAGAGGATGTTTAGAGCAGCACATGTAAAAGCTTTTCTGATTAATTTTCCTAAACAGCTTCAACTGTCTGTGTTATATTAATAACAGCAGCAAAACATTTCATTAATCATTACTACGTGGATTATGACTTGAGCAGGTCTTGATAGAGCTGGAGACGGCCTTACTGGACGACAAGCCTCACTGGTATCCACTGCAAACCCACGATGTCTCATCCATCCCGCTGCCCCAAGCCTCCCCGTACCTGCCCCGCCGACACACAGACATCCCTGGCAAGAAGCTGCAGCGTAAGTTTCAGCCTATGAATACTCCTAACTGTATATTTATGCATAAGCTCTTTCATAACCTCTGCGTGTGAGTGTGCGTGCACGCTTCAGTGTATAAGAGAGAAAGGATTGTGTCTGCTTTACTCTCAGTGAGCATGAATATTAATATAAATGTATGTTTTCCCTTCACTAATACTGTATTTGTGCCTGGACACATGCATGCGTATGTGTGTGTTTGTATGTGTGGTGTATATCCATATCTATGTGTGTCTGTGTGTCTGTGTGTGTGTGTGTGTGTGTGTGTGTGTGTGTGCGTGCGTGCGTGCGTGCGTGTGTGTGTGTGTGTGTGTGTGTGTGTGTGTGTGTGTGTGTGTGTGTGTGTGTGTGTGTGTGTGCGTGTGTGTGCTGTACATCTATATATGTGTGTGTGTGTCTCTGACGTTCAGGTTCTCAGCGTGTAACAGAGCCTGAGTTTGATGAAGGTACAGCAGTAGTGTCTAAAGGTGGGTGGGGATTGTTTCCTAGTATTACCAGAGTTTCCCTCAAACTCTATTTTATTTGTGGTGTTGTTTTGGGGGTTTCTTGGCTGGAACATTGTATGCATTGCTTTTTATTTCTCTATGGAATAAGTTTTGTCCCGAAATGTATTCCATACACGACAGGGAGCCCTTTTACTTTTAAGCAAAGGTTATACCAGCTGACAGAAACTAAAGAAAGGCTAAATTTAGATTTGGACAATTCTTTTATTGTATTGAAATGAATGTAGAAACTTTTGACTTTGAATGTAAACTGACCTTTCAGTACTGAGGCAGCATTTCAATAGGACTAAAAGCTTTCAAGCTTCTTCTAATGGCAGATCAGCGCTGATTAAAATACATTTCTAGCCAAAAGAAAGACATGACAGTAATGTTACATAACTTGCTAACACACAATGTACCTCGTGTTTAAAGTGCATCTGGAAGAAAACATGAATGTTTTTAGTCCTATTTGGGGCACTTTAGCCTCTTGTGGCTGAAATTACTATTACAACAACACTTAGAAACAAGAACCTGGACTCTTTCTTTTCACCTGTTCTTCATTTCTTTCCTCACTTGCCTCTCAGGTCTTCATCAAATATGTCTTCCTTTTAACATATCTGTCATCTGTCTTACAGTACCATTAGTTTAACAAATGCTCAGCAAATGACATGAAATAGAATATAAAATCAAAATTGGATACAAACCCCCCCCATAGATAAATAGATATAACAGGGTGACAGGCCAACACAAACAAATGCTGTGTGTGGGAAACACTATCATGTCATAGACTACATGTTGGCATGGGGAGAACCTCAGGCATTGCTCTGCCTCGCCTCTCAAATGGCTCTCCATTCAAACACTCTGCCTTTGTTTGTGTGTGTATTAGTGCACAACTACATACTGTAAATGTCTGCCTGTGTCAGTCTCGGTATGTCAGGGTTGGACTGGTGTATGCTGTAGGTTTGTTGATTTGGACTATTATAAGAGTCGAGTTGATTGATTACATATTTCACTGATGATGATGTCAAATGTCGTTTGAATACCTGTCTATTGAACCAAGTTCAATATTAATGTGAAAAAACATCATGGATTTCATCGTCCAATACCCTGACAGCTAAATTCTGAACAAATACAAAATATGGAATTTGTACACATTAAACATTAAATTCAAAGTAATTGAGTATCAACTCATAGTGCCACCTCACTATATCAGTCGAGCCCTGCTGCTCTATGTGTCTGTGCTTCTTGTTAATGAGTAAGTTAAAAAGAGAGACAGAAGGGATGGAAAACACACCAACTTTTCTTTTCATTTCCATGCATGGAGGGAATAAATGAAAACCCTTGGTAGCACTTTCCAAAGCAAAAGTGCTACCACTGTGAGCTTTGAGTTGCTTTTCTTTTTGAATTGAAACCAGTGACCTTGGGACCAAAACAAAGCCTGACACAGTCCCACAGATCCTTTCAAGGCTGATCAGTCTCTCTGTTTGTATTTTTATCTTCAGAGCTGCCACCACCAAAGAAAGAGAATTGTGTGTCTTTGTCACAGTGCTGAAAAACAGCCAGTTGCAGTTCTATTATTAGGCTGATCTTTAAATAGTTTGTATCCTTGAGACAGACTGTCCTGTGTAGTACAAGATGTTGTTGCCATACAATATGTCTGCTGGTATCAGGGTACCATGCATGTAACCACTATGTTAAGAATATCAAACAATGATCCAGACACCTATTTTGACATGCTTTTCTTACATATTGAGTGATTAATATATTAAGCTGTGCGGGGATGGCTAATTACTGAATAGTTCCTTAGCACTTATTAAGTAACAACAATAACAATAATAACACTTACTATTTATGACATGTTTACATCAATTTCTGACCATTTACATTTACTTACAGTACAAGGGTGTGTGTTTATGTGTGTGTGCCTGTGCACTACCATTTCCGTCCAGCAGCGGATGGGCGTGGCAGGGAGAGGCAGCGAGAGTCCGTGTCTACCCTGGAGGTGCCGGACCAGCAGAGGATGCCCGCCCATCACATACGTTCCCGCTCGGTCTCCCCGCACCGCGAGGAGCAGGGACGAATCCGGTCACGGCCTCCCAACGTCCCCACCCAGAGGTGAGGGTCAATGAGATGAGATTTAAATATTCCGAATTTTTTCTATTCTATGAGACATTAATCAGTTTGAGGAAAAACTGAGCTAGGGAAATATAAAGAGATACGCCAACATCTTTTAAGCTATAAGATTGAAAAATTGGTTGTAAAACATTTATAAATGTACCCGTCATGGAGGGTGCCGGCTGTGGGCAGCGTCACAGTGAATGCAATGAATTCCAACTGTGACAAGTTTATGCGCATAATCCACTTCTTTGCTGCCTATTTATATCTTCAGCATGCAGATGGTCATATTTTAGCCAAATATAAAACATAATTTTAACAATTTGAAATCATCATCTTCAGAGATGGCCTGATGTCTAATGATGGATATCAGCCTGATGTATAGACATTGGTCACTTGTAAGAGGTAACGCAGCATGGTAGAGGGAGAGAGGAGGGATGAGAGAGTTTGTTGGAAGCCAGTAAACAGAGTCCATCTACTAATGAAATGTCTGTGCAGAACACATAGTGCTGCCAGCTCTGCTTTTACTGGCCCAGCCAAATGAGCCCCGCCAAGAGTCTGCTGCAAAACTGCCTGACCATTAACCTGACATAAGTCCTCCTTCCTTTCTTTCTTCCTTCCTTTCCTCTGTCCTTCCTTCCATCCTTCTGTCTTTCAGGAGCCTGGATGATGAGCTTCCTCACGCTCGTCGTTCTCGTTCTCCAACCCGCTACTACAACGCTGCCAGAGGTCGCCACCAGGAGGAGGAGTACCTGGATGACAGGTGAGTTTCTGTGTGTGAGCACCGCTTATAGTATACTTCAATAGACTAAATGTTGTCATAGCTGCTTGGTTGGCAAAAAAGAAAAGAAAAAGGTTCTCTGCTGTTTTGCGTTGACTGCTTATTTTAATGCGCAGTTGGAATGAGAGGCAGAGTTTTGTGCAAAACTGTGAGACCGCTGATTCTGTTTTTACATGTGAACGCCTGTATTGAGATTTGCTCAAACTTTATTTTATAAAACCGGTTAATTTATTTTGCTTGTGATTATCATTTTGAAAAATTTCCCAATTTAGTTTTTCTGCCCATTCTTTCACCTAATTTCCCTTTTTCATTGCTCTTTTCTTTGGGCCTCAAACCACGTTTGGTGCAGTTGTCATATCGTATAAAGTGACTTTTGATCAGTGTTTCCACTAAAAGGCTTTGGTTGCAAAAATCTGTGGCATTTCTGAGTGTGTGTGTGCGCGCGTGTGTGTATGCATCATGTGCAATCAGCGACAGCTTCTTTCCTATTCACCCTCTTCTCTTTCTGCTCTTCTGGTTTCTTTGACTGTTGTTGATTTCCTAATGTGTCATCCATTCCCATGGTAACCACAGTGAGGTCATCATGATCCACCAGTCAATGCGAGGCAAAAGTGCTGAGTGCCTCCACAGCAGGTAAACTGGCCAATCACAACATGTTGTTTACATTTGGGTTCTGCATCAGCTGTAGTTGTAGTGCTTAGTGTCTTATCAGATCCTAAAAATAAAAGAATGTAAATCCATCACATGAGAATCCTGTTTAGAAAGGGATGAAAGAGTGAGAACATGTCCCACTGAAATGGAGGCTCTTTTACTATGCTGTAAAACTTAAATAATAAGTCAATTGTTTGTCATTTAAAATGTATACAGAAAATAAGAGTTACATAATGTTCTTTCTAATGTAATCCAAAAAGAGAAGTCACTTAACACACACATTAAGTGCAATTGTGGACTGGACTTAATAGATAATGCTTCAGAAAATACCATGAAAAATACCAACAATGTCTTCATTGTCTATCTCTCAATACTCTTCCGCTTCCCGACCCTGTCTGTTGCTCTCAACCTCAAGCCCTTTTGTTTCTACTGAAAATGTACATCTTTAAAAGCTGGGCAGGAAATGTATCTTCCTCTAAACAATTCCTGGTCACTGTACTTTGTTTGTTTTACCATCATTACTCAAACAAGAGGAAAAAAAGAACAAAAGTACATTTTCTGCTGCAGATTCTTCCACATTTGGTGCTCCAGTGAGTATTGGAGGCAGCGTGATGGTGTATGTGGGACTGAGTCAAGATACACTACAGAGTGTGTGTTCATGGTAATGAAGGAACATGTCTCATTGTTGAACAACAATGGCGCTCTAAACACAGAGGATCAGGGATAATGAAGAACAAATAGGAAAATAGGGAAATGAAGTACAGGTAGAGCAGATTGAGTGAAGGAAGCCAAAGAGCTTGTTGTTTAGTTGTACTGCTGCCTCAGATCCACAAGAGGACACTACAGGACCATGCTTTAGCATTCAAACTGCGTCTCATCCTGAGCATGCTGCTATTCTACAACCTTGATTCTCTGCAGGTCTTGTCTCTGAACACAGTTTGAGATATCAATTTGTTTTTTTTACTGTCATTCAATATTTGCGTATCATATATACTGTAGTTACCCCCCCCCCCCCCGCATGGGTCTGCTATTTGACCACACTATCAAAGAGGTAAGTTACACGCTTAAGAACACATCCTTATGTCTCAACAGAATCATGTCTCTCAGATAGAAGCATAATAAGCTAGTTACATTTTCTATTTGCACTTTCTATACACAGATGTGTTTGAGGGAGGAGGGTGTTTTTAAGCGTGTCAGTAGAGAGGAGAGCCTTCCTTTGATGCGTGTATACCTGTCATGTAGTGCTGAAGTTCTACTCACTTACACTGCAAAGACCTACAAGCTTAGCCAGTGATTTTGGCTGTCCTGAAACATGAAACTCACTTTTTAAAATATTTTTAATATATTATTAGATTATTATATATATATATTTATTTATTATAAGTAAATGTTTTGATGTAAAGACTCATCTTCCACTAAGCCTAATAACATAACACATACAATACAATCACTGGATAAGTTGGCACCTTTTTTACCTACAAAACTTTCTGTCTATTGTGCAAACAGTCTCATAGACTTGTTTTCTTTCTCCTCCTCCACCCATTCCTCCCACTCTCCTCTGTCTGCTGCATGCATGCTAACGTCAGGAGATCTACTAGGCACAATAACACACTGCCACCTAAGATGCCCCTTTTGTTCAATGATATCCACAAACGCACAGACAGGTAAGTCCACAGGTGTGGGTTCAGTATGCTTCAAACAAACAAAGTGCTTATACCTGGAAGTGTTTTACTCTGTATTTCTATTTCAACAATCTCCTCAATGTTACTGAAAATAGAAAAACAGGAAATTAATTATTTCAACTTTGTCAATTTGTCATGGCCGACGGTATAGATACTACATTACAGATGCATCTTGGCAGCCATTGCTATGGGGGAAGAATCCGGTCAGGGTGACGGTCAGGGTGACGAATCAGAGCTGTTCAGTTCAAAACAATTTGTCGTTGCATTTGGAAATAGATATGGCAGCATATAGTCTATCTAAAGATGACCCAGAATCCAGAAGTGAATTATTTAAGCTTCAGGTGGTATTATCACCTTTAGCTTCTGCCTTCTGTTGCTGGTACGCAGTATGCAACACATTTCTAAGCTTGGTGATTGGATATATTTCTGTGGACCCTGAGAGGTTCAAACCACTGGTGGTTCAGACACAAATTCATTTCTTGAAGCCTGACAAGACGGGTTTTCATGTGATCTCGTGATATCACGAGATCGTCGCCTCCTTTTGCCTCCGCAATCTCTCTCACAGAATTCTGTTTTGCTTTGTAGTGTTGACACAATGAACCGGGGATAACTGAGCTCACTTTCGGATATTACATTGTCGCTTCACTAAGGCAGAATAAAAGATCTCCAAGAACACTCAAAAAGTGACTGAAGGTCATCAGTTGTGCAAGAAATGGTTAAGAGTGAAGTTCAAACCCTGCCTACTTTCACACCAAGCACTTTGTCTGAAGCATACTGAGGTCTTCATACATTTTGTGGTGCCAGTGTGAATGTTTCTCAACCTTTTGGAGAAGCACAAAATGATTGTATTGCAGTAAATGTAAATCTGCGGACTTCATAGATTAGTTTCCAATCTGATTTTCTTTGCTTTATTTGGTTTCATTTGCAAATGCATGCTGCTTTTGAAATTTTCATCTTGTGACTAGTTCCACGCTGCCTGCATGTCGAAAGATAAGCTCGGTCGTGGGATCGCACATGGTCATGACAACGCGCAGCTCCTTCACACACCACGTTGTAATGTTCTCAGATGAAGTGACCGTTAGGTAAGACACGCACATATGCGTACAGGTTATTATTAATGGGTAAACATATGAGCGTGAGCCTCGCCAAGTTGGGAGAAAAGTGCAAAGCATTCCATTCTTTGCAATTAAAAAGTTTCCAGTATGCGCCATCTTAAATAACGTTAAAGACAGTGCCATCCTTACACCAGCCAGCTAGTCATGGTTTAGTTCTCAGACTAGCATTTTGATTTTGGGAATCTAACAGAACTTTCTTTTAATACATTTATTTCTGTTTGCCCATTGTTTTTCTCTTTGTGTTTGTTTCTGTCCTCTCCTCCTGTCTCTTCCTCCATTGGATGGCATGTTGTGCTGTCGTGCCTCTAGTGATCTGCAGCCTTCACTGGACAGGGTTAGGAGTGCTAGCGCCAACTGTCTGACTCCAGACAATCTTGCCCCCTCAACAGAGACTGAAAGGTACCAGCCTCTGTCCCCACCTCCTGTAGTGCTCCAATAGATTCTTACCCTCTACCTTTCCTGGTCTTTGTAGTTCTTTCCCCTCTGAATGGTCCTACACTAGCTGAAGATTAAGCGTCCCCATTCCTCACTTTACCAAGAACCCATCGCTGTACACCACTCTGGCACACTTACACAGGTATTCTTTTAAAACAGTGTTTTTCCTCCCTCTTCTCAGAGAAAATCCCATCCACAATTTGAAGCAGCACTATTTTGGCCACATCCGTCAAATGCGTCTCACAAAGGGAGATGAACACTGAAAACAGTTTCTGAAAATCTTCACCCTGGCAGGAGTTTTACAAACGCTCTGTTTTCAGTGACCTAAAGGTTGTGGACAAAAGGCCAAAAAGCTGCAATTGTTTTGAAATACCTGTGTACGTGTGGAATATTTCGCCTATTATTCCAATCTTCTGTTTTACCCAGCAACTCCCATTTTTTGCCACAATTCTCAAGTTGAGTATAAAGGTGCAACATTTTACTTAAACTGACATGAGTAGATCATACATTAGCAAATATCATAAGTAATATTTGTTTTTGTTCAATTGCTTTTACCAAATTTCCTATCATTGAACAATCACCATCTCGACACCTTCGTCATCAAAGACCCTGACAACAGAATCGGTGCACCTCTTCCTGTACACCTTAGCAAACTACTGTATCTAAAGACCAATCACTTCACCAACCAGCCTACTTAGCTGCATAGTTTCACACAGTCCAGACTTCACGGAATCAACCCTTCAACCACTCATGCATCTACGCTGTTAGCTTCACACCTTAATATTAACCAGCATCCCCATCTCCAGTGTCTTTTTATTATGACTGAAAAAGACCAGCTGTCCTGCTTCATCCAGAGATTTCTGGTGCCAGTGTTGCTTTCTTGGTCAACCATTATCCACAATGTAATCAAAATACCTTGAAGGATAGGTTTGGATTAATTCAAGTCTATTGAATTACAATACTCACATACAATGTAATCAAAATACCTTGAAGAATAGGTATGTTGAAAGAGTAGTCGGTTCCTGTAATCATCCATCCTGTCAAAACTGGAAGAAGAATGACTACAGTGTAGAAGACGACGGTTGAAATACTTATTCATTCTTCCGTTAATCTTCATCCTGTACGTTGCATGAAGGTTTATTGCTGTTTTTGTTGGCAAAAAATCTACATGCGACTGCCAGGACGGTTGTTGATTGTTTCCAGGTCAAACAGGAAACACATAAAGGGAATGGGTTCTACAAAGATTGTAACTTTGGAAGATTCCCAGATATTTCCAGTGGATACCAACACAGAGCTAAAAGGAAAGGGAATGTTGTACTTTTACAGAAATACAACTGAATGAAAGCTAATATTGCTCCATGTCTGCTGAATGTGTAAATAGAAAAATGTTTGCTAACAATTTCATCATATCAACTTAGTAAGGTGGTTGTATGTCAGTGTTCTGCTGCCCCCAAGTTGCTAAAAATACGTATAGGCACAGAGAGACTTTTCACTAGGTACATACCCAATAATGGAATAGCATGGCTTTCTGATGTTGTAATGGCTTGCTGATTTGGTCATATGGGTGATATATTTTGTATGTGTACACATAGAAAATCTTTGTCCTATTCCCTGCCCCGGAGACGTCCGGCAAGTCCCAGGATTCTTATCCAACATGCTTCCCCTGAAGATGACAGGTACCCTTTTGTGGACCACCAGCCGCTTCCTCTTAGAGCTTGACTAATGCCTTAAAATCTGATGTCATCATGAACCAAACCCTAGTGTTTTGTTGAATTGTGATAAAAGGAGAGATACAAGACAAATAACCAACCAGTATGTCACCAATTCCCAAGTTTGTTTTCAGTAGGAGCTGAGTGAAATCCTCTGGGTTCAGTTGAGTCTGATTGGGTTCAGGCAGATGTCAAGCTCTAGCTCATATTTGCAGCCAGCCCTAATCTCTTTGAGATATGAGTTGTGATATTTCTGATCAGCTTGTAGTGAATTTCCAACCTAAATGTTTCCAACTCTTTCTACTTTGATAAAAATGTATGGAGTGACATTATCTTTTATCATATAAAACAAGTATAATTTAACTTTCAAATTAGCAAATGCTTTGAAATGAATACTTTAACATTTTTGGGAAATACCCTTATTCTCTTATTTGCTGAGAGTTGGATGAGAAGAGCCATACCCCTCTTATATTTGTCCGTTAAATATGAAGTTACAGCCAGGAAAAAGTTAGCTTAGATTAGCATAAACACTTGAAGAAAGGGGGATTCAACTAGCCAGGCTCTTTCTAAAGGAACGGATTAATAAACAAACATAAACTGTTACATAATGATCTTTGGGTGGACTTTTAGGTGGATTTTGTTACCTGGGACATAGACATAGCTGTTTCACCCTATTTCAAATCTTTATGCTAGGCTATGCTAATGTCTCTTGGCTTTAGCTTCATATTTAACGCACATACAAGCGTGATATCAATCTTCTCATCTCACTCTCCACAAAAAAATCCCAACATGTTGAGCTATTACATTAAACTTGCCTTATACCTGAAATCCTTATTGTCTTGAAACCATTAATAGTTAAAATTAAGATAAAATCACAAGCTATTCTTGAATTTTTACAATTTAGCTTCCTGTTGCTTAGCCTAAACTTCTGATGTGTGGTTAATGAGCAGGACACAGTGAGAGTGACGATACACAATGTAGAACTTTGAGTCCCATAGGCATAGATCTACTTTGTTTCATACTTTGTCACTCACATTGTGTAAGGGTTGCTTGTATGGTTTTTCAGCTTGTGGGTGTTGTTTTTCTGGTTTGTAATTTGTTGCAGAGTTGTAGCATAGTTTTCGTCCCTGGTTGTGGTTGTTGTTGCCGAAGTTTTGTCCTGTTGTTTTTCTATCCTTCCTTCGCGGTATTTAGTTTTCAGGTTTGTTCTCTTCTGAATTTAATAGTTTGTACTGATCATGGTGTTGAATCCTGCCTTGTTGAGTTTGCTTCCTCTTTCCGAGTGTACTTTTTGTTCTAGGAATTGCATCTGCAGCTTCTGTGTGCTCGCCTTCTCCTCTCAGTCTAAGTCTCTCTTTTCCAAGGCTTAGTGCTCAGCAATGAATTCATGATGTCCATGCTTCATATCAAAAGTGTGACTGTGTGTGTGTGTGTGTGTGTGTGTGTGTGTGTGTGTGTGTGTGTGTGTGTGTGTGGCGCTGCATGTATCATCCTTGTCATCGTCATGTCCATGAGAATATGGAAGATACTTCCTACTCAAGAGACTTTAATTCACCTCAGTACAAAGAAGAGGTACACACTAACTGACGTGCACACACACAGGCGCAGTTACAGATGAAGCATGAGTGTGTGACACCTCTTATTCATATCACTATCATACCATCCATCACGGCATGTCTCCTATTTCCTGTTTTCCACATCATAAACTTGTAAGGCCAATGACAGCCCCCTGACTGAGTCAGACTCCTCTAAATCTAAATGATCTATCCTCCATCATGCTCTCTTCCATACTCTCATCCATCTATCCATATTTTTTTTACCTTTTGTGTATTGTTCCCTTTGCTCATTCACCATTCTCCAGGCAGCCTCGGACTCTGGAGACACCCGAGTGTCACACTCTTGGCAGGAAGCTCCCTAACTGTGGCAGGTAAGGCATGTACTGTAGGCTCAGCACATGTCAAACAGTAGTGTATGAGGTCATTGACAGGAGCCTGGAATTACAAACCAATTTCAAAGGTCTATTGCTGGTAGCTTTTCAAATCCACTCACCTTTTCTTAAAGGGACAGTTCACCCCAAAATCAAAAATACAGATTTTATCGTTTTACCTTTAGTAGTAAGATTGTTTTGGTTTGAGTTGCCAAGTGAGAGGTCTGCCTTCTCTCCAATATAATGAAACTGGATGCACTCGGCTTGTGGTGCTCAAAGCACCAAAACATTACATTTGAAAAACTCAACAGCAATGTCTCTTTCCAGAAATCATGACCAGGTTAGTCAAGATAATCCACAAACCTTGTTGTGAACAGTTTCATGTAGGAACTATTTTCTATCAAACTACTCCCCAACACAGCGCAGAAGGAAGCGTGCATCTACTAACGCTACAGCTAAGCTGAGAAAGGACGGCATTAACGTTACATCTCGTACTGTCGCCAATACGAGTCTCTAGTCCATTAGTAGATGCTTCATTCTGCACGGTGGTTTGGTAGAAAAGAAAACAGTGCCTACATGAAACTGTTCACAACGAGGTCTGTGGATTATCTTGAGTATCTTTGTCACTGTTTCTGGAAAGTTCTGGACATCATTTTAACCATCAGGACATTTCAGGGTAGAGCTGTAAAAGGCATGGACATTTCACAGGACAAAGCCTAAGGAGAAAGCCAGAAGCCTCCCCAGGGAGAGTTAAAGGGGGGTGGGGGGAGAGACGTGGGGCAATGATACTGTGTGAGGAGAATTTGAGTCAAACATCGTACATGAAACACATATTGATATCATTCAGTGTGACATACACTTCCTGAGGATATCATTATATGTTTAGTTTTTCTTCAGCATCTAAGCAGGCCTATATGTTGGTTTTGATTTATTTCTGTCAATGAGATTGGATTAAAAACATTTTTATTTTTACTTTTCTCCATTTCCACACAAAATGCAGATTGCTGATTAGTAAATAAACTAGAAGGACAAGCAAATCTTCAAACCGAAAAAAACTTTATGCCCATTTTTTTTATTTACCCACATAAAGTGATTTAAAATTAATCAATGCAGGTTATTATCTCACCTCTCCAAGAGATACGATATTAGATTAAAACGATTAAAGGATTCTGTTATGGCCATTCACATATACACAGAGTAGGCAGATGGTGCAGATTTAAAATATAATTTAAAATAGTTTATGTATCTTGAGGCATTTTTTTCATACCCACATAAATTCAGCACAATCACGGTATTTATTTTAGGTGTTTTGTATTAAAGCACAGGACCATCTTACATTGTTCTACAGCCATGCTGGCAGCTCTGCGAGGCTGCTCTCGAGCACAGTGTGGCTACATGCTAATGTCAATGCTAACATGCTGATGTTGATGCAGGTATAATGTTTATGATGTTTTTAACATTTTAGCATCTTAACAATTGCAAATTACAATATCACTTAACACAAAGTACATTTTAGGATGATGGGAATGTTATAGTTGCAGGTATTACGTTATAAACTAACTAACATGGTGACCTGGTAATGGTTGTATGAAAAGTTCAAACCATTTTAAACTTGTCACCTTAAAATGAAGGTCTGTACCAAATGTATTGACAACCCATCCAACAGTCATCAAGACATTTCAATTGAATGTCACATGATTCTGATGACTTTTTATTTATTTGTATTCTATTGCTTTTTTGTCTCCTCCATTTCTCCACAACCCTATCTTTCTTCCGATTTTTGTTCCTGTATGCTGCTGCTTCCACACTGTGTTGCGGGGCTTTGGGTTTGTATGGCATTTGTGTGACTGTGCGTATGTATGTGTGTGTGCGTGAACCAGAATCAAGCCCACCTCCATCTTAAGGGGTTCCAGAGGAAAAAAGGCCCCACTGCGGCCCCTTGGTAAGGGGATTCCCCTTTAATGAGTGCCCCCGGTCTAACCCATTGACACAGAGGCAGTTCTGTTGATTGATTGTAGATATTGTGGTGGAGAGGAACAAGACAGGGCTGCCCTCTCACTCCTTCATACGATTACCTGTCTGTGTTTGTGTCTGTTGTGAGTTTATTTATTATTGTATATCTGTTGTGTGGATACTCAGAGGTCATTGTTTAGTCATTTAATTTCTGAGCAGTGTTGTGTGTTAAATGCCCATTTAGCATATGTTGGTCCGTTTCAACATTCCTGAAGCATCTGAAAAATTGTAATGGAATTATAACATCATTCATACATTTAGCAGCAGTGGTTTTATTCTCTCTCCTATTTTGAGTAACATGGCATATTTTAATACAAGTTTATAAAATAGAACTATTGGTGTATCCATTTAAAAAGAAACAAATGATATCCACATTTTCAAACATTTAACTTAAAAATATATATTTTTAAGAACATGCAATTGATCTGATTGGAGCAACGTGTCACAACACATACAATTAGCAAACAAATTATTTTCTGTGAACTAGGAAACTAGGTTTTCTAAATAACCTGTTCTTGAGTGTAGTGAAAATGGAAAACAATGACTGGATGTGTGCAGATACGGTGGGATTTTTTCTTGTAGGCTTTCACCTTTGCTATGTGTTCTTTCACTGTCTAAAAGTCTTTATTTGCTGCTCTTTCTGCAACAGGATCCCTCACTATCAACCTTGTTGTTGCGACTGAAACTATTGTTGTTGCGACTGAAACTATTGTTGCTCTTCTTTCATGTCCACAACTAATGCTTTTCCTATAGCCACATTCTGTCACTTCATAGTTTTATATTTGATGTTACACATCTTAAGACAAGAAATGTGAAATGACAGCAGGTTCCATTGGTTAATAGCTATTCTTCTGTTCAGTTTTTGTTGAATTTATACAACATGTAATGTCAAAATGATAATGTCTGAATAGGATTAAATAAAACAAAATGTAAACTCCGACCTGCAAGTTACCGGTGCTGCAGTCTTCAACCTGGATAAAAAACATATGGACTTTAATTTAATTTTGTCTCTCTTTCTTCTCCCCATTCTTTTCATTTTTGCTTTTGTTCATTTTTCTTCTCTCCCCTCTCCATCTCTCCCACCCTCTGTCTGCTTCACTATCATGTTATTTTGTGTTAGGGGCCACCTCCAAGGTGGTGCGTCTCTTTCCTCCTCAGTGACGTCCTCCTCAGCCCGCAGAGTAAGGCAACTCCCACAGCTTCCCCCTAAGAGCAGCACTGTAGAACAAGGTATGTGATGATTTTGTGTGTGTAAAACTAAATCACGTATAAGTCCAGGTAAGGGATAATTTGTACATCACATTGTACATGGGTTGACATCGACTGGACTGATGCAGTGCCATTCAGACATTATTATCACAAACCCACATCTTCAGAATACAAATGCTTTATCATTAAGAGCAAAACAATATAAATCTTGGTTTAAAGGTACTATTCAGAAAATCCTTGTTATTAATGACACCGGTGGCCGTTAAGTGAACTGCAGTCAGCATCATGTTGATCGCGCCAACTGTGACATGACATTACATTACAGTCATATTTTATATTTAGAATAGCTATCTGTAATGTTCCTATATTTTATTTAGATCATTGGCTTCATAATACCTCTCTGGGAACCATCACCTTATCGTGGTGGAGAGGTTTGTGTGTCCCTATGAACCTGAGAGCTGTGTTGTCTAGAGCCTAGTGCTCCTGGTAGGGTCTCCCAAGGCAAATTGGTCTCAGGTGAGGGGCCAGACTAAGAATGGTTCAAAAACGACTTCATGAAAGAAAGGGAAAGGAAAGGAGAGACCCTGCCCGGAGGAAGCCCGGGGCCCCTGTCTGGAGCCAGGCCCAGAGGGAGGGCCCGACAGCGAGCGCCTGGTGGCCGGGTTTGTCACAGAGCCCGGTCGGGCACAGCCCGAAGAAGCTACGTGGTGCCTCCCATCCATCCATCCTGTGGGCCCACCACTCATGGGAAAAACCGCTGGGGTCGGGTGCGCTGTCACACGGGTGGCAGTGATGGTCAGGGACCTCGACGGACCAGACCCGAGCAGCAGAGGCTGGCTCTGGGGACGTGGAACGTCACCTCTCCGTGGGGGAAGGAGCCGGAACTAGTGCGGGAGGTGGATCGCTACCAGTTGGATCTGGTGGGGCTTACCTCCACGCACAGTCTTGGCTCTGGAACCGTACTTCTGGATAGGGGTTGGACTCTATTCTTCTCCGGAGTTGCCCAAGGTGTGAGGCGTCGGGCCGGATGAGCTGTGGTCTCAAGGTCTTAGGTGCCTCAAGGGGCGGTAACCCTCGAACACCGTGGTGGACCCCGGTGGTCAGGGAAGCCGTCCGACTGAAGAAGGAGTCCTTCCGGGTTATGTTATCCGGGAGGACTCCAGAAACAGTTGCAGGGTATCGAAGGGCTAGAAGGGCGGCAGCTTCTGCCGTGTCAGAGGCAAAGCAGCGGGTGTGGGAGAAGTTCGGAGAAGCTATGGAGAAGGACTTTCAGTCGGCACCAAGGTGCTTCTGGAAAACCATCCGGCACCTCAGGAGGGGGAAGCGAGGAACCATCCAAGCTGTATACAGCAAGGGTGGGACTCTGCTGACTTCAACTGAGAAGGTTATCGGCCGCTGGAAGGAGCACTTTGAGGAACTCCTGAATCCGACTAACACGCCCTCTATGGTTGAGGCAGAGCTGGAAGCTGATGGGGGATCATCGTCAATTTCCCTGATGGAAGTCACTGAGGTAGTCAAACAACTCCACAGTGGCAAAGCCGCAGGGGTTGATGAGATCCGTCCAGAAATGCTGAAGGCTTTGGGTGTTGAGGGGCTGTCTTGGTTGACACGCCTCGTCAACATTGCGTGGAAGTCTGGGACAGTGCCTAGGGATTGGCAGACCGGGGTGGTGGTTCCCCTATTTAAAAAGGGGGACCAGAGAGTGTGTGCCAACTACAGGGGTATCACACTTCTCAGCCTCCCTGGTAAAGTCTACTCCAAGGTACTGGAAAGGAGGGTTCGGCCGGTAGTCGAACCTCTGATTGAAGAGGAACAATGCGGATTCCGTCCTGGTCGTGGAACAACAGACCAACTCTTTACTCTTGCAAGGATCCTGGAGGGGGCCTGGTCTACATGTGTTTTGTGGATCTGGAGAAGGCGTATGACCGGGTCCCCCGGGTGATACTGTGGGAGGTGCTGTGGGAGTATGGGGTGAGGGGGTCACTTTTGAGGGCCATCCAATCCCTGTACGCCCAAAGCGAGAGTTGTGTCCGGATACTCGGCAGTAAGTCGGACTCGTTTCCCGTGAATGTTGGCCTCCGACAGGGCTGCGCTTTATCACCAATCGTGTTCGTGATTTTCATGGATAGGATATCGAGGCGTAGCCGTGGAGGAGAGGGGTTGCAGTTCGGTGACCTGAGGATCTCATCGCTGCTCTTTGCAGATGATGTGGTCCTGATGGCGTCATCGGTCTGTGACCTTCAGCAGTTACTGGATCGGTTCGCAGCCGAGTGTGAAGCGGTTGGGATGAGGATCAGCACCTCCAAATCTGAGGCCATGGCCTCTCAGCAGGAAACCGGTGGATTGCCTACTCCGGGTAGGGAATGAGCCATTACCCCAAGTGAAGGAGTTCAAGTACCTCGGGGTCTTGTTCGCGAGTGAGAGGACAATGGAGCGAGAGATTGGCCGGAGAATCGGAGCAGCGGGGGGCGGTATTACAGTCACTTTACCACACCGTTGTGACGAAAAGAGAGCTGAGCCAGAAGGCAAAGCTCTCAATATACCGGTCGATCTTCGTTCCTACCCTCACCTATGGTCATGAAGGCTGGGTCATGACCGAAAGAACGAGATCACGGGTACAAGCAGCCGAAATGGGTTTTCTCAGACGGGTGGCTGGCGTCTCCCTTAGAGATAGGGTGAGAAGCTCAGCCATCCGTGAGAGACTCGGAGTAGAGCCGCTGCTCCTTTATGTTCCAGGCACGTCCAGCTGGGAGGAGACCCCGGGGAAGACCCAGGACTCGGTGGAGAGATTATATCTCCTCACTGGCCTGGGAACGCCTCAGGATCCCCCAGTCGGAGCTGGAGGATGTGGCCCGGAGAAGGGAAGATTGGGGTTCCTTGCTGGAGCTGCTGACCCCGCGACCCGATCCCGGATAAGCGGTAGACGATGGATGGATGGATGGCTTCATAATACTAACTTGGTAGCTTACTTTATCACCTAATGTAACTTTATTTGCTAGTGTTACGCAGCAACCAACACCACATCTATGCTACGTAGCTAACTTGCTGCTAGCTGGCTAACCTTAGTTTAGTTTAGATTACAGTTAGCTAGTTTGCCGCTCTTACCTCACATCGCTCTTGACTTTTTGAAAGCAATCATTAGTTATACATCTTTGCTTTGTACCGTCACATCATTTATTGTTGGCTCAAATCAACACAGTTTGTCATAAGCTAGCCAACTAACATATCCACTCAGACATTATTTTGCCACATTAGCTGCACACTGTTGGTGCTGTAGAGGAGCTGAAGAGAGGTAAGGCAGTCCTTTGGATTTTCCAGACAAAACAGTCCCGAATCCTTTAAATAAAAATCAGTCCACAGGTTGTTATGGTCAACAGAAAGTCAGGGAAAGTCACATTTTAGAATTGTTAGAATCTGATGGGAAAAAAGTGATTGACACAGCAAAAGGCAAGAGGTGAAACTGAGTGCTAAACACAGCAGGGGACAGGAGACAAACTGCTGATGAACTGTAGATCAGTCAAAGCAGTTGATTGATCAGTACATCTGTTATTTACTGTAAACAAGTTATAAACCAAGGACGACCTGATCTGGATAGGTTCGGTCCTTTTGATCTCTGTAAGTTCGTTCCTTTGATCTCTGCTATCTGAATCAGTAAACCCCCATCCTATGTGAACAAAGGAAGACTGACCTGGAAGCTCTTCATGGCTTCCTGTCCTTTGAATAGGTATAAATACTGAGGCTGGGAGAGTTGCCTCTCTGAGCAACACGACAGAACTTACAACCTGTATGTGTGTGAGTTTGATCATCCTTTGTATGTATAAACTCGCTCCTTCTTGCAAGAATATTGATTAAACCCTTTATTTGATTTGGATCCTGACTTTGTGACATTATTAGGAATATTTTTCCAACAGAATCCATTTACACATTGGGAATACAGAGTGATAAATTGCCTACATGTGAATTATATTGAAGATATAGTACCTCTAGGAAATCCTTTACTGGGATTCAAACAGGCCTGCTGAAAGTCAGCAGATCATTTATTCCATCACTCTCTATGATTTATGTGGAGTATGTGGAGAGAACAAGGAAGAAAACCAGTCAGTTCTTTTTGTTACTCGCTGGAGTAGCCTGGCAACCTCACTGTGGCGACCAGACTCTGGGAAGTCACTACTCTGTGCCAAGAAATAGTTAAATAACCTCCTGTAAAACAAAACAAAAATTGTACATCAGTACATTTTTACACATAGGCTGCACAGACACGGCACCTATCTTAAGAGCATTTCCAAAGTTTAGTTGGACACTGGAAGGTTAATTACTTCAGTGGAAAAATATAGAATCCTGTAACTGTTGCTGCTGTTTACGGTAATATTACACTCGTTGTTTGACCTGAAATTGAGATGAATGGATATAGGTTGATTATCTATCCATGCTGAAAAGTGACATCAGTGTTAGTGTTCAGCTTTTACAGGACTGAATGTTTACGTTCTGTAATTTACAGTGCAGTGTCTGATTAAGAGGGAGTTTATTGAGCTTCTTGTATTTCATGTTTGTGTGTGTGTGTGTGTGCGTGTGCGTGTGCGTGTGCGTGTGCGTGTGCGTGTGTGTGTGTGTGTGTGTGTGTGTAGCCCTGGTAGCAGAGGAGTGTGTTCGTCAGCTCCAGATGAGGGTTCATTCCAATCGGGTGTCAGCTGCCAACACCTCCAGCCAACAGGACCTGGACCGAGCCCTCAAGAACAAACGGGAGGTGGGCCACAACTATTTATTTTTTTGGCTTCACTTGGCCTGACAGTTTACTTTAAAACCAAATCATCAAGAGAATTGATGGGGACAATAAGGGTTCCAGCCAGAGAGCATGAGCAGTAATGTTGCTGAAGTGCATCACAGTGAGTTGCATTTACTGTCTAAGAAAGTAATACATTATCTTACAGTAATGGTGGAGACCACTCAATGAAACAAATTGGTTCCAACTGGGCAGTCCCTGAAGACTGCACATAACACCTCAAATACAGAAGTGTATAATCCATGCCTGCTAGTTTTCCTTTCACAAATTTACAGAAAACTGACAGTTTAATGACTTTCACACGTCTACATGCCAGTAGTTTTTTGTATGCATCGTGTCAGCTGTCTTTGTGATCCCCCTTCCAGGCTGAATGTGAAATTATTTAAATCTCACGATATAAATCACCAGCACAAACTGACTAAAACACGTTTATCAGTTATAGTATGATATGGATGAAAACTGGTAGGATGGATCAAGATTTACAATAGCTATTATATTGTGTTATAAAATCTGAATGGTTAATGTCTGCATAACAGATAGAGTTTGTCTGATACACCAACGGTGCCCTTGCAAACTAATGTTGGGAGGGAACCTTTTATGGGGGAACAGTTGCACGTGGGAACGCGTGCTGCGGAATTAAAATGGCTAAATCCCTGCAAAAGAAAACTGCACATAAAACATTAAATTATGTATGTCAACTATGTGATACAAGTATTATTGATAAAAAAGACAAACATAATTTGATAATATTTGCCCTAAAGGTTAAACCTGCAGAACCTTTAGCTCTGGAGGAGCTCACTACACTCGTTAAAACCATAGACAATTTATTAGATTAGCTGTATGCGGCTCTTCCAAAACATTATTAAACCTACACTATATGGACAAAAGTATTGGGCTACTCCTCTTAATCATTAAATTCAGGTGTTTCATTCAGTCCCATTGCCATAGGTGTATAAAACCAAGCACCACCATGCAGTCTGCCTTCACAAACATGTGTGAAAGAATGGCTCGTTCTAAAGAGCTATCTGAATTCCAACGTGGTTCTGTAATAGGATGCAACGTTGCAACAAGTCAGTTTGTGAAATTTCTTCTCTCCTAGATATTCCACGATCAACTGTAAGTGGTATTATTGCAAAGTGGAAACGTTTAGGAACCACAGCAACTCAGCCACGAAGTGGCAGACCACGTAAAGTTATAGAACAGGGTCGCCGAGTGCTGAGGTGCAAAGTGCGTAAAAGTCACCAACACTCAGCTGACTCAATAACTGCAGAGTTCCAAACCAGCTCCGGCATTAATATCAGCACCAACATCGTAATGCTTCATCTTAAGTCATTTTGGACAATTTTATGCTTCCAACTTTGTGGAAACAGTTTGAGGAAGAACCTTCTCTGTTCCAACATGACTCTGCCCCAGTGCACAAAGCAAGGTCCATAAAGACACGGTGTGATGAGTTTGGTGTGGAAGAACTTGATTGGCCTGCACAGAGCTCTGACCTCAACCCCATTCAACACCTTTGGGATGAACTAGAACGGAGATTGCGAGCCGGGCCCTCTCGTCCAACATCAGTGTCTGACCTCACTGATGCTCTTCTGGATGAACGGGCAAACATTCCCACAGACACGCTGCAAAATGTTGTAGAAAGCCTTCCAGAAGAGTGGACGCTGTTATAGCTGCTAACGGGGACCAACTTCATATTTATGCCTATGAATTTGGAATGGGATGTCATAAAAGTTCCTGTAGGTGTAATGTGGAGGTGGCCCAATACTTTTGTCCATTAAGTGTATATCACAGAATATTTCCAACCATTTACCGAAATAACCGAGTAGGCCGGCCTTATTGCACAATCCAAATCGTTGTCAAAACTTGCTATATCCAGCCTGTAGGTTGCTAGCTAAAAGATTGTTGTTGTTGTTGTTTCATGTAGCGACGGGGATTTTGAAAACGGTAACATGCAGATTGAAGAGATGGAGAATTCCATTCGAAATAGGCAGTCAATGGCAGGCTTATTCACACTGTCAGACTAGTCCGATTAAAACTTTGGAAGCTTCTTTTTAAACTTCAAACTAATCATGGGGCAAATCCAACGTTAACATTGCGAGGGCATGGCCTTGGCAGAGGTCTAAGTGCCCTAATATTTAGTTAATTGAGTAATTGATTCTCAGTACATGCTTTTTAGTATCTACTAGCAATATTAAGTGTGATATGTGTTTTCTGCAGCTCTACAAGGACCAGAGGAGGAGCAGTGAGAACGTTTCCCATAAGTCCTCAGACAGTGATGTCAGCGACGTGTCAGCCATCTCTCGAACCAGCAGTGCCTCTCGCATCAGTAGCACCAGCTACATGTCCATCCAGTCAGAGAGACCCCGGGAACGCTTCAGGTAACACACACATACTCGCTCACTTAGATACTAACTTCGCTTTTTTGCATGTTATTGCTCATGTTAACTTTTCAGTAAAGGAATTATTAGGTCACATAAAATGAATTTAGTTTTGGGTGACATGTGATAATCAACAGGGCCATGCGTGCAACGGGCCGCCACATGATGAAGAGCACCAGCGTGAGTGGTGAGATCTATGGCATGGAGCACACCGACGGCAGCCAATCAGACACAGCGCTCGGGAGCCTGGGAAGCGGGATCAAGAAGCGGCGATCGAGCCTGAGCCAACGTGTCGTCGCCATTCTGCCATCCAGACGCAGCCGGAGTACCTCGCAACTCAGCCAGACAGGTACGATAATGTACCTGATGAAAAATCATCACACAAATGCACACAGAAACACACAGTTACATGCAAGATATTATACAGCAGTAGCAGGCCTACTTATCCTGCTTAGCATAAACTACATGACACCACCAACCATAGACCCTCACTGAAGGCCTTTAAAGTCACTGTGTGTTATTTTATTACATTACATTACATTTAGCTGATGCTTTTGTCCAAAGCGACTTTCTGTTGACCTGATATCAATGTGGAGCTTGTTCCACCATTTTGGAGCCAGGATAGCAAACAGGCAGGTTTTATTTAAGGGGTATCTGGGTCCCACACACAATGAAGGAGTAGCGAGTTGCAGTAGTCAAGCCGTGAGATGACAAGAGCCAGGACTAGAACCTGCGTTGCTTTCTGGGTCAGTAGGGGACGTGTCCGCCTGATATTGTAAAGAGAGTATCTGCAGGAGCGGACTGTTGCAGCAATGCTGGGATTGAAGGAAAGTTGGTTGTCCAGTGTCACACTCGGATTCCTTGCAGTGCGAGTCGGGGAAACAACCGACGTGCCAATGTTGATGATAAGGTCTTGGATGGGAGAGCCCTTTCCCGGAAGGAAAAACAGTTCGCCAGCCAAACAAGCAGAGATTCATGCCTCCACCTGGGTTTCAGATCTGGGAAAAGACAGAATTAGTTGAGTGTCATCTGCGTAGCTGTGATAGGAGGAGCCATGAGAGTGAATGACAGAGCCAAGTGAATTAGTGGACAGAGAAAAGAGGCGATTACCCTGGACGGAGCCCTGAGGAACCCCAGGGGTGAGTTGACAGGGGTTAAACAGAGATCCTCTCCCAGTTACCCTGTAGGTTACAGAAGTTAGAGTGGGGGGAAGTGATGTGGATTGTGAACAGTCGATGTCAGTCGGTAGGTTGGAAAATAAAGAGCGTATGTTATCTATTTATATATTATATATATATTGTTTTACAAGAGGCATGGTTAAGGGGAAGAAGGAGGTGGGGGACTCTGGGGATCAAGAGCGTGGAGAAGATGAAGTAGAGTTTTTTGAGGTTGAGAAGGAGGATTGAATTTTAGATTAGAAGAAAGTGCTTTTTGCATCAGAAATAGAGGAAGACAAAGAAGAGAGAAGAGTTTGAAAGTCAAGGAGGTCGTCAGGGTGTTTTGATTCCAGCCATTTTCTTTCAGCTGCTCATAGGATGGATCTGTCAGCATGCACAGAGTCATCCAACCAGGGAGCTGGAGGGGAGAGGACAGAGAGAGTTTAGAGAGGAGGACAGAGTAGAGAGGAGAGTGTCAAATCAAATCAAATCAAATTTATTTGTATAGCCCAATATCACAAATTATACATTTGTCTCAGTGTGCTTTACAGACTGTACAGGTTACGACATCCTCTGTCCTTAGACCCTCGCATCGCACAAGGAAAAACTTCCTAAAAGAAACCCCAAAATTAAAGGGGAAAAAATGGAAGAAACCTCAGGGAGCGCAACTGAGGAGGGATCCCTCTCCCACGGCGGACAGACATGCAATAGATGTCGTGTGTACAGGATAAACAACATAGTACAAATACAACATTTGACAGAAATTATGTTGTGTTGGAAAAAAAAGAAATAGAAAGTATGGATGAATCCAGGAAAATGTCAATAAGGCTTCCCGGTGTCCAGCAGGACCAGGTCAGCAGGCGCTGTCACGATTCATGATCCTGACGTAAACTTTATCAGTGGCAACCTGCCACATGAGAGACAGACACTCCGGGGATGATACCCCGGATGGTGAGTTAGTAACATACATTTACATAAATGCATACAGATAGAGAGGGAGAAGAAGAGAGAGGGAGGGGAGGAGAGAGGAAGAGAAGGAAGAGAGAAGGGAGGTGTCCCCCGGCAGTCTAAGCCTATAGCAGCATAACTAGGGGCTGATCCAGGGCAAACCTGAGCCAGCCCTAACTATAAGCTTTATCAAAAAGGAAAGTCTTTAGCCTACTCTTAAATGTGGAGAGTGTGTCTGCCTCCCGAACACAAACTGGAAGCTGGTTCCACTGGAGAGGAGCTTGATAGCTGAAGGCTCTGGCTCCCATTGTACTCTTAGAGACTCTAGGAACCACAAGTAACCCTGCAGTCTGTGAGCGTAATGCTCTAGTTGGTTTATAAGGTACTATGAGATCTTTAAGATATGCTGGAGCCTGACCATTAATTGATTTGTAAGTCAGGAGAAGGATTTTGAATTATATTCTGTATTTTACCGAGAGCCAGTGCAGTGCAGCTAATACAGGAGTAATATGATCCCGTTTCCTTGTTCTAGTCAATACACGTGCCGCTGCATTTTGGATCAACTGAAGAGTCTTAAGCGACTTTTTGGGACAACCTGATAACAATGAGTTGCAGTAATCCAGCCTTGAAGTAACAAATGCATGGACTAGTTTTTCTGCATAATTTTGAGACAGGATGTGTCTTATTTTTGCAATGTTACGTAGATGAAAGAAGGCAGTCCTTGAGATTTGTTTTATGTGGGAGTTAAACGACAGATCTTGATCAAAGATGACGCCAAGATTCCTTACAGTGATGCTGGAGGCCAAGTTAATGCCATCCAGAGCTTCTATGTCATTAGAAAATGCGTTTCGGAGGCATTTAGGGCCAAGTATAATAACTTCAGTTTTGTCTGTGTTTAACATCAAAAAGTTGCTAGACATCCAAGTTTTTATGTCCTTAAGGCATGCTTGAAGTTTAGCCAATTGATTGGTTTCATCTGGTTTAATTGATAGATATAATTGGGTATCATCCGCATAACAATGAAAGTGGTTGAAAAAGAGTGGTTCCTTATAATATTGCCCAAAGGAAGTATATATAAGGTGAATAGAATCGGTCCAAATACAGAACCCTGCGGAACTCCAAGACTGACTTTGGCTGTCATGGAGGATTTATCGTTAACAAGTACAAATTGAGATCGCTCAGATAAATAGGACTTGAACCAGCTTAGTGCGGTTCCTTTTATGCCAACACAATGTTCCAGTCTCTGTAGTAGAATGTCATGATCAACAGTGTCGAAAGCAGCACTGAGGTCTAACAAGACAAGAACAGAGACAAGTCCTTTGTCTGATGCCAATAGAAGGTCATTGGTAACTTTCACCAGTGCCGTCTCTGTGCTATGATGAACTCTAAATCCAGATTGAAAAACCTCAAATAAACTATTATTATGTAAAAAGTCACACAACTGTTTTGCGACTGCTTTCTCAAGGATTTTAGCGAGAAAGGGTAGGTTAGATATCGGCCTATAGTTGGCTAAAACCTCTGGATCAAGACTAGGCTTTTTAATAAGTGGTTTTATTACAGCTACTTTAAAGGATTTTGGTACGTAGCCAGATAATAGAGACAGGTTGATCATATTTAATAACGAAGTGTTAATTAAGGGTAAAACTTCTTTAAACAGTTTAGTTGGAATCGGGTCTAAAAGACAGGTTGATGGTTTAGACGATGAGATTGTTGAAGTTAGTTGGTTAAGGTTGATTGGAGTAAAACAGTCTAGATATATTTCAGGAGTTACAGATGTTTTTAAAATTCTAACAGTTGAAGTTAAGTCATTACCAATTGAGGTCAGGAGGAGATTAATTTTGTCTCTAATAATTATAATTTTATCGTTAAAGAAACTCATGAAGTCGTCACTACTGAGAGATATAGGAACAGAAGGCTCTGTAGAGCTGTGGCTCTCTGTCAGCCTGGCTACAGTGCTGAAAAGAAACCTGGGGTTGTTCTTATTTTCTTCTATTAAGGAAGAGTAATAAGCTGCTCTGGCATTACGGAGAGCCTTCTTATACGTTTTAAGATGATCTAACCAGACTAAACGAGATTCTTCCAATTTAGTGGAACGCCATTTACTTTCAAGATTTCTCGACTTTTGTTTTAGTTTGCGGATTTGTAAATTAAGCCATGGAGCTTTCTTTTTCTGTTTTATGATCTTCTTCTTTAGAGGAGCGACAGAGTCGAGTGTTATTCGCAGTGAGGCTGTAGCGCTATCAACAAGATGATTAATTTGGGAGGGACTAAAGTTAGCATTGGAGTCCTCTGTTATATTGATATTGAGTCCTGGTATTGAATTAAGTGCTGATGGAATCACTTCCTTAAATTTAGTCACAGCACTTTCAGATAAACATCGAGCGTAGGATATTTTGCCTACTGGCTTGTAGTCCAGTAACAGGACTTCAAAAGTTATTAAAAAATGGTCTGATAAAAGAGGATTATGTGGACACACTAATAAACTTTCAATTTCAACACCATATCCCAGAACAAGGTCCAGAGTGTGGTTTAAACAGTGAGTTGGTTCATGTACATTTTGACTGAACCCAATTGAATCTAATATTGAGATAAATGCATTATTAAGGCTGTCACTATCAACATCCACATGAATATTAAAGTCACCTACAATAATTACTTTATCTGTTTTAAGGACTAAATTTGATAAAAATTCTGAGAATTCAGATAGAAATTCAGAATACGGACCAGGAGGGCGGTACACAGTAACAAATAAAACTGGCTTTATTGTTTTCCATGTTGGGTTTGAGAGCGTAAGAACAAGGCTTTCAAAAGAGTTATAGTTTAGTTTAGGCTTAGGATTGATCAAGAGGTTTGAGTCAAATATGGCCGCAACTCCACCTCCCCGGCCAGTACCTCGAGGAATGTGAGTATTAATATGACCAGGTGGAGTGGATTCATTTAGACTGACATATTCTTCATGTCTCAGCCAGGTTTCAGTGAGACAAAATAAATCAATCTTATTATCTGATATTAAATCATTTACCAATCCAGCTTTCGTTGATAAAGATCTGATGTTTAAGAGCCCACATTTAATTTTTCGATTTAGTTGTACTTTTGCAGCGGTGGTGTTTATTTTAATTAGGTTTTCATGTATAACTCCTCTTCTGTTAACCATAGACTTGATTAGTTTCAGTGGTCGTGGGGCAGACACAGTCACTATGGGGATTTGAGTGGGTGACTGCCCGGAAAGAAGCACAGAGAAGTGTGTAAGACTGCAACTCTTTGTCCTGTTCTCAACTCTGGGTTGTCATGGATTAGGTCCACTAATAGACTGTGTAATATTATTGGATATGAGATCTGCTCCAGCCAAAGTAGGATGGATGCCGTCACTCCTAATCAGACCAGGTCTTCCCCAGAAAGTCCGCCAATTGTCTACGAAGCCCACATCATTATCTGGACACCACCGTGAGAGCCAGCGACGGAATGATGACATGCGGCTAAACATGTCATCATTCAAAAGATTTGGCAGAGGACCAGAGAAAACTACGGAGTCCGACATTGTTTTGGCAAATGTACACACCGACTCCACATTAACTTTAGTACACTCCGATTGACGCAATCGCGTGTCATTACCGCCGACGTGAATAACAATCTTACTATATTTACGTTTAGCCTTAGCCAGCAGTTTCAAATGTGCTTCTATGTCGCCCGCTCTGGCCCCCGGAATGCACGTGACTGTCGTCGCTGGTGTCTCAAAATGAACGTATCTCAAAATTGAGCTACCAATAACCAGAGTTGGCTTCTCAGCTGGTGTGTCACCGAGTGGGGAGAATCTGTTAGAAACAGCAAGCGGTTGGTGGTGAACCGTGGGCTTCTGATAACACTTCTTTCGGACAGTCACCCAGTCTCCCGGCTGCTCGGGTCCCGCCGGGGGACGGCTAACAGTGTCTGTGGCAGAGCTGGCAAGCATGAGTGAGATGGAGTCAGATGAAGGGAGGGCTGAGAGGACAGCTGAGGCAAGAGAGGAGGGAGAGAGGGAGAGGGAAGGTTACGGCGGAGAGGTACAGTATTCGGGGAGTTAGGTTTGTTAGATTGGGAGAGGGGGAGAGAGTAGGATATGAAAAAGTGATCAGAGATGTGAAGCGGGGTTACAGAGAGGTTAGAGGTAGTGCAGTTTCTGGTGAAGGTGAGGTTGAGGTGGTTGCCAGCTTTGTGAGTAGGTGGGAACGGACACAGACAGAGAACAAAGGAGGATAGGAGAGATAATTAGTCTGTTGACTTCTCTGACTGGATGTTGAAGTCACCAAGAAGTACAAGCAGAAGGTGATTTTCAGGGATGTTGGACAGGAGAACGTCCAATTCCTTCAAAAACTCCCTCAAAGGACCTGGAGGACGGTAGAGAACAGCAATGTTTATCGTAACCGGCTTAGTTACAGTGACGGTATGACATTCCAATGATGGAGGAGTGAAGTCTGGCAATGTGTAGAGAGAAAAACTCCATTTGGGGAGATCAGTAGACCAGTGCCGATTGATTTGATGTATTTTTCTTTTTAATCGTTACAGAAACAAAATGTCAGTAAAAACACACTCTCACATACTGTAAATATAGACTTGTACAACACCTGTAGACCTGTAGGTCACTCACTGTCACACATTTAGATCTGTTTACCAGTGCTTCCAGTGTTGCTGTTGTTTCTGATGATATTGTTTATTGGCTTTGTTGTTGTGTGTGTTATTTCAGAGGCGGCGGGTAAGGCGGCGGACAGACAGAAAGGTAAAGCAAGCAAGACAGACAGACAGACAGACAGAGAAACAGACAGACAGACAGTTTAAAGGGAAGACAGTCCTACACTGTAAGACAGGGAGAAAGGTAAACTGTACTTTACTTCAGGTGATGCTTCTAAGGATTTATAGGTGCCATAAATGTGCTTAGTTGGTGCATGATAAACCAAGCATGGTACTATATTATATAGCACGATTAAATACATTATGTAGCAGCTGTTAAATGGAACTTCTCTGATGTTTAAAAATAAGTCAATTTATACAGCATCACAATGCACTTTAAAAAGGTTTTAAGAGACACAGATGCAGACAACATATACCAGACTCAAGCAGACAAAGCCAGAGAGAGAGAGCAAGGGAGAACTCTGTCCCCATCTGTCTCCAGCACGCTTCCTTACTCCACCCTCTTCTCTCACCATTGTGTTCAGTTCTTCAAGAAGCCTGATTGTTGCAACGCACATGCCGTATCTGCCTTTTTATTTTCACCAATTTTACTTCATGAACAAAAAGAAACTAAATCTGAAACACTAATATTCTTTCTGGGTGGACTGAAAAGACATCATGTGTTTGGGATTTTTTTAAACAGCAGGCTTTTAAAAAGATCTGAACTCCCTCTGTATCCCCATTTACACTGTTTATGATTTATTCAACCCTCCGAGTTTACCTTTCCATCCCTGCCAAACATTCAAGATCAGGGTGGATTGACTAAGGCATATTATCTTCCTGCAGTGACCTCATCACCTAAATAACATTCCTTCATATTTTGAAATGATGTGTGATTTTCTACACAAAACCTTTAAATTGCTCTGTATTTATCTTTTACAGAATTTATTTTTTGAGATGGTGGTGAGGTCACCATGGGATATTGATATGTACGGGATGGCTTGCATATTGATGAAGCTCAGCCTATAGTTATCAGGCTTGTCAGACAATACCTTGAATTGATGCCAAAAGTATGACTGAAAAAAGAGTAGTATCACATTCCCAGTCTATTCATATTCTGTACAAAGGCAGGTGCAATTTGAGTTTTGAGTAGGTATGACATGATATGCCTGATAACTAACAGCCTTGGAAACAATGACACATGCAAAGTCTAGTTGTTTTACACTTCTTCTCTGCCTCAGAAGCTTCAGCAGGTAAAAAGTCTGGTAAGGGCGGCAGCAGCAGCATCCAGAGGAGCGTTGAAACTGGCATGGCAGTGGACTACCCCCGGGGAGGATCCACCATGAACCGGCAGGCCAGCAGAGAGTCGACTGATGGCAGCATGAACAGCTACAGCTCTGAGGGGAAGTACGTACTCACAGAATGCATGTTGTGTGCACTATATGTGCAGTGTACTACACCACATTGTGAGAACTTCACACAGAAAAGTGTCTTGACATGGTGGATTTTCCGAAGCAACAGCTATGCAACTTTACCAACACAAGAAAACAGGAACTTGACAAAAGCAAAACAATGACTTGTACATGGTTTTGTGGACATGTATGCTCAGGAAGGACAGTGGCAGTACTTGAGCTCTGACTTTGGTACCATTATGATAAGTTCAAAGAGGATATCATGATGTGTTCACACCTAGCTTGTTTGTAGCAGTTGTTTAAAAGAATGGAGCATTTTAACCCCAGGTTCGGTTCGTTTGGGCATAAATATATGAATATGACAATCACATTCAGATGCGGGGCAAAGCCAGAGAGGGCAGCCTCGCCTTCAATCCAGCTCTGTACCTTATGCTCCATCTGATAAAACAATTTAAGGAACAAGGCACTGCCATGCTTTTATTATGTCAGTAGGCAGAACATTGTGACAAACAGGATAGTTACCAAAGCAAAGAAAGCCTGAGAGTAAACAGATTAGTTCTGCACAGGTAAACATTTAGGCATGAAATATAAATATGCTGCAAAATTAGAGGTGGTAGAAGGAGTTCTTGCATGTTTGTCTGATGTGGGCCTCAAAGATCAGGTGAGGATCCATTTTAACTCCCAGATTGGTGACTATTGATGAGAATGGAATGTTCTGACCGGAGAAGATGATGCAGGTTATGGAGGAGGACTGGACCTGATGTGGAGTGCCACGCCTCTATCTCCTCCAGGCCGGTGTTTAATGTGGATGATGGCAGAGGTGCAGAGGGGTTTGGGTTAGTTCTGATGTAGAGTTGTGAGTCATCAGCATAGCAATGGAATGATATTCCATGCCGGTTGATGATACGACTAAGGGGGGACATGTAGATGGTGAAAAGAGGGGGGCCCAGGACAGATCCTTGAGGGACACCACAGATGACAAAGTGACATGCTCAGTCCTCCCAGTGAGATATGAGGTGAACCAGTTAAGGGCCGAGTGAGAGAGTCCGATTGTGGAGTGAAGACGGTTGAGGAGGATGTCATGATCAACGGTATCAAATGCTGCAGTTAGATCAAGGAGGATGAGGAGAGGTGGAGATCCAGCGTCAGCTCTCATCAGCAGATCGTTGGTGACCCTAACCAGGGCAGTTTCTGTACTGTGGCCAGGGCGAAAACCAGACTGGAATTCTTCAAAGAGGTTATTGAAGTTGAGATGGTCCTGAAACTGAGTGGCAACTACTTTTTCCAGCATCTTGTATAGAAATGGCAGGTTGGAGATGGGTCTGTAGTTGGCAAGGACATCTGGGTCTAAGGTGGGTTTTTTGAGGAGTGGTTTGATGAGAGCAGTTTTTAAAGGGGATGGAACATGACCAGACTGGAGGGAGTGGTTTATCACTGTAGTGATGAGGGGACTTATGGCACAAATGTTAGATTTGACCAGGGCTGTGGGAAAGGGGTCCAGGGCACAGGTGGAGGGTTTCATCTTTTTGATGATGGCCTCAACCTCTTGCTGCGAGATGTCAGTGAAATGGCAAAGAGGCTGGGTAGGTCCGGGCTGGGGGTTGACAGTCGGGACTTGGCAGAGCAGTGGAGAGGAGAGAGCGGATGGTATTTACTTTTTTTCTGAAAAATGCGATGAAATTGTCACACTGCTCCTCTGTGGTGTCTTGGTGTAAGGGAGTTTGAAGTTTGAGGAGATGATTTACTGTGGAAAAAAATAGCTTGGAGTTGCCAGGGCTATTGTTGATGATGTTGGAGTAGAAAAGTGACCGTGTGTCTCTGAGGGACTTTGCATAGGCCTTTTGGTGGTTTCGGTATGCCTGTCTGTGAACAGTGAGTCCTGAATCCTTGAGGCGCCGCTCGAGGACACGCCTCGCTGTCTTCATCTTCCGCAGCTCGCAGGTGTACCAGGGGGCTGAGCATGAGAACGTGACTGTTCTGGTTTTGACAGGGACGTGGAGATCCAGGAGATTGCTCAGAGATTTGTTGTAAAAGTCCACAGATTCATTGACTGATGTGAGATTTATAGCGAAGAGATGCTGGAGATCCGAGGTCATGGTGTCCGGGTTGATGTTTTTCAGATTTTGGTTTGGTGTAGGGAAGCAGGAGTGGTAGGTCCATTGTGATGGCCTTGTAATCCGACACACCCAGATCGTAAACAGATAGATTACGGATGGGGGCAGAGTTTGTGATGACTAGATCAAGTGTGTCCCCCCTAGTGTGTGTGGGGACATCAACATGTTGAATGAGGTTGAGGCAGTCCAGAAGGTGTAGGAACTTGGCTGCATAATGACAGGAGGGGGTTTCAACATGAATATTTATATCTCCAAGTATTATAATATTTCCAGAAGGAGTGCAGAGTGTAGTTAGAAGGTCGTGCATCTCTGGGATGAAAGCTGAGTTGGGTTTCGGTGGTCGGTAGATGAGAAGTATTGTCAGGGTGAAGGGTGGTTTACATTTAAATCCAAGGCATTCAAATGAGGATAGTACAGGCAGAGGCAAGGGGGACCGTTTCAGTTATTTTCTGTGTATTATTGCTAAACCGCCACCACGACCAGTGCTGCGAGCCTTTTCTAGGTAGCTGTAGCCAGGGGGACATACTTCATTTAGGGCAGAGTAAACCTCTGGCTGTTGCCACGTTGTGTAGTTGTTGAGACTCAGCAGTTGCGGGATGGAATACGTGGACATCATGCCGGTAGCCACAGGTTTTATTCTGGGGCTAGCCGTTAGCCATGGACAGAGATGGAGAACTGTTAGGCAAGGCAAGATGGTTATCCATAGCATGGCAGGAGGAGATGAAGCAGGGAAAAGAAGTCCGTGTCCAAGCAGCAGTTTAGCCGACAAGCTAAAGGAGGTGTGGAGGCAGCAGTCCTAGCCAACAAGGGCTAATCGCACCAGGACAGCTGAAGGGCTGTCCAGGGGATACCTCACAGTAGCGATGGTGAAGCAGTGGTGGGCGTATTGTGGCCCACTGGTAACAGGAAGCTGACCGTAGGAGCTGACTGGCTCGTTGGAAGCCGACAGACTGCTAGCTAGCCAGCTAGCGTTAGTTGTCCGGGAGCTGTCGATAGCAGTGGAAAGTGACAGCAACAGGTATCAGCGGTTATCCAAACACGGTTTGTAATTCAGTAGAATCCAAGAAGAAATGCAGTCAGCAGAATATATAAGTTAGATGTTTAAAGGTAACATCTAACAACAACAACAACAACAACAACAACAACAACAACAACAACAGACTTAAACTAGAACTAGCAGGAGGACAAGCGGCGAACAAGCAGCGCCAGCGTCCTCTCTCTCTCTAATCAGCGACCGCAGTTGGTTAGGATTTGTTGAATAATTTGTTATACGTGTGTGTGTGTGTCAGTCTGATCTTCTCAGGTATGCGTTTGGGTGCCGACAGTCAGTTCAGTGACTTCCTGGATGGTTTAGGCCCCGGTCAGCTGGTTGGCCGGCAAACACTGGCCACACCTGCCATGGGTGAGTGGCGGCTCCCATCAAATTCACTGCTCATTCTATATCCTACATTTCTATATTTGTAATGCACAAAACGAAACAACAAATATCAGGTTCTATTTAACACCTTTTGTAATGTATAACATACTGTATGCTGCTTTGGAGAAGACCACAACATGTGCAAACTCTACATATTGAGACCAGGTTCAAAACGTTTGAAGTAGTTTCTGATAATTTTACAATGATTTGTCTAAATGTGGTTTGTTTCTATGTGTGTTTGTACATGAACAGGTGATGTTCAGATCGGTTTGATGGATAAGAAAGGTCAGCTGGAGGTCGAGGTGATCAGGGCACGAGGCCTTACCCCCAAACCAGGCTCCAAATCCCTCCCAGGTAACACACACACACACTCACACACACACACACACACACACACACACACACACACACACACACACACACACAAAGCTTAAATACACCACTTCTGCCTCTCATTCTTCTCCTTCCTCCCTCCTGCTTTCCCCGTCCGTCTATATGTCCCCCCCCCTTTCTCTCTTTTTGCTCCCTCTAAACGCCCGTCCCCCCACCCCCAGCTCCCTATGTCAAAGTGTACCTGCTGGATAATGGAAGTTGTAAAGCCAAAAAGAAAACCAAGATTGCACGAAAGACCCTGGAGCCGCTCTACCAGCAGCACCTGCTCTTTGAGGAGAGTCCCCAGGGCAGGGTGCTTCAGGTAATCGTGTGTGTGGGTGTGTGTGTGTGTGTGTGTGTGTGTGTGTGTGTGTGTGTGTGTGTGTGTGTGTGTGTGTGTGTGTGTGTGTGTGATTGTCTTGCAACTTTAGACTTGAATACACAACTTGAGACATTATTGTCTCAGATGTTCTTTAAAAGGAAGATATTATGATATTGTATTTGTCTGCATTGAAAGGCCTGAAAGACTTGAAACTGGATGCAATTTGCTGATGAAGGCTTGAGTCTTGTCCCAAATGACTTGACATTTGACTGGGACTTGTAATCACAGTTTTGATACTTGACTTGTATTTCTCTCATCTTACATGAAACGTAATAATAATAATAATACATTATTCTTGTATAGCGCTTATCTAATAACGTTTGTTAGTTTGTTTATTGGACTTAATCCAAAGTGGAAGAATGGAGAAAACTGACCCGCACCTTCGTCTCGTCCTCCTCGTGGCCACGAGAGCAGCCCGCCGAGGGAGGGGAGCTTTCGGCACAGCCGTCACTCAGAAGCCCCCACCATGGGTTAAGACTTCCTGACGTCAGATTTGACTTGGACTTGACCCAAAACACTTAAAAACAGCTCTGCATCACTGACATTGAGAATGTCCATTTGCCTGGTCTAAAAGTATTTTCAAAGTATTTTCTACGCATTAAGTTTTGCTCTGAAGCCTAATAGTCCACATGGCTGCCTTCATGCTTTAAAAATGATTCATAAATATATTCATAATGTGTATGTCTTTTCCCTGCCCATGCTTCCCAGTTGAACTCATCTCTACCTTTCTCTGTTTTAGGTGATAGTGTGGGGCGACTATGGACGATTGGACCACAAATGTTTCATGGGTGTAGCACAGATCTTATTGGAGGAGCTGGACCTCTCAAGCACGGTGATTAGCTGGTACAAACTGTTTCCACCGTCCTCATTGGTGGACCCTACATTAGCTCCACTCAACCGGCTGGCATCTCAGACGTCATTGGACAGCTCAGGACCGCCACCGGGCGTTCGGTCCTAGTGACCGAGTGGCGACCGCAAACCCCCCCAATATCCCTTAAATGACAAAACAATGAACCACAGCTACTGGGCCAGAACTGAGCAGAGGGCGAGAACACGCCCCGAGGACGACACCGACAAGGCCTCGGTCAACCAATGAAAAGCCAGACGGAGCAACAGGGAATGAGAACAAGAAAGAGAGGGAGGGAGAGACAGAACTAGCCAATCAAAGCTTAGCTGGAGTCTGACAATCACCTTCGCTCTTCCTCCTCCGTATGCCTTTTTGTTTCCAAAGCTCTGCTTTCTTTGTTTTCTCCTCTGAGCTACAGCAGTGAAGGTTTTTGTCCAATGTTCTTCATGTTCTGTTTCTTTCCTTTCTCCTTACTTTCTTGTGCAGCCGAAAAATAATTGGAGTCCTCCACCTAGTAGCCCTCTAGCCAATCAGAGTAGAGCTTGCTGCTAGGCCACAGGGATGAGTGGTGTAAACAATGTGTGGGAGTTAATAAGTAGCAAATCGAGGCGGCTTCATTCAGCTGTACCGTCATGTAGAGGCTGGCTGTTGTCTCTGCCGGTGTTATCGTGGTAACAGTGTGGTCATATATATATATATATATATATATATATATATATATATATATTATATGAAATATATATAAATATATATATATATTATATGAAATATATATGAAAGCAAGCACAAGGGAAGCTTGATTCCTTTATTCGGACAGAATAAATAAGGTTTTGCTCTTCGTCTAAACAAAGAGGAAATAAAACAGAGGCCAAACTGAATATTTTCTCTTTATTTTTTCATTTGGAATAATTTTCTCAGTCTTTGTTTCGAGTTCAGAATGGCACCATAAGGTGCAGACTCCCTCTGTGTATGTGTATGCTTGGTTTTCGAGCGATGGTGCGCCAAAGACCGACGATAAAGGTCAGGTCACATTTGCCCAAAAACTCTTTGCCCATCCCTCATCCCCATCTCCCGGTCTCCTCCCCTTCCTCACCCCTCAAACTCCCCCTGTAGGAGGGAGCAGCATGACTCGGGGACGCCCCGCCCTGGCCTCAAGCTGCATGCATGTTTCTTTTGTTCTGTTTGTTTCGTTTTTTGTTTTGTTCTCTACTTTTTTGTAAAATAGAAGACGAGACAAATTAAGGAACGATTCTCAAAAAAACAAAAACAGAAAAAAAGACTAGACTATGTGTGTTAGTTCCACATACTTTTAGGCCAGCTTGTATGTTGCATGTTCTTGTACAGTTTGCTCGTACTGAATATGAATACAAACCGAGAAAAGCCAAGCCATCCCCGTCCCCTAACAGGTGCGGTCCAATAGTAGGGGGATCAAACTCCGCCCAGGCCACGCCTTCCACTCTGGGTCTAAACATCCATATGAGGAAGTCTCCGGAAAAAAAAATTCTCTTTGTTTCAGTTTTTTCTTTGAACCCTTTGAACAACAGTGCTGTTCTGTAGTACTGAGCATATTGAGCCCCTGGCGTATCTGAGGGTGTAGGTGTCTAAACTGTAGTTTAACACAGTCGGGGCTAGAGACAGAGATAGAGAATGTGTGTATAACAGCTAAATGTATATGAAGTATAATTATGAGTTTGACAGAAATTATAAAGATATAGATATATGAATATAAAAAGAGTGTATCTGACAGTACACCCATCACCAACACACACACACATGCACACCTTGTACATACAAACCAGGATAAGCGGCTTGAACTTAAGTTATTAAAAAACAAAACATCGCTGACACACAAACATTCCTGGTCTTGTTAAAGGGAATTTGCGTCCTGTGGATGTGCTCAAGCCGCTGAGCGGCACTGAGCCACAAAGAGGCGCTAATAGGCCTTTATTTTTGTCCCAGTTGCAGAAAATAAAGCAGAAACCAATTGGAACAAAGTTTACTTTCTTCTCCTTAAATCCCCCTTTCCCTGTTTATCATTGTTGGTTTGGACTGGACTTCTAAAGCCAATGAGAAATCTGATTTTGCAGACATATTTTGTGGATGTTTCTGTTGAAACCCTTGGCGGTGTGGCCGACTGCCCTTTCCTTTGTCAGTATTACTCCAGGAATACTGATTGTTTACAGCCCATGGCTCCCCACTCCCAAACCACGATTTTAGACGAAAGACTAAGTATTCACTGCAACAGTTCTTGTTTGTATAACAGATGTGGCTCTACTGATGTGTATGTTTTATATTCAAGAGTTCATTTTTATTATTTACAAATAAAAGACTGTGTGGAAGAAGATCATGGCTTTTTCAAACGGAAATTATTGGGAATATGTTGACTTCAGAGCTTTATGTAACATTTGAATGTGATTGTGTTACTGGTGCACAGACAGAGACAGCAGAATGTTTAAAATGCACTTCTCAGTTCCAGCTTTTTCTTTTATTCCTTTACTGGAGGTAAGAGAGGAGCTGTGGTGGAAAAAGGTTTGAAAAGAATCCTGCCTTGTTTCTCTGCCAATCAACTGGTTAAACATAGTTCCATGTATGTGTGTTGGGTCCTGGGATGAAGCTGTTACGGGGACACCGACTTGAACTGTTATAATTTAAGACGTTAATCCACAGAATCATATTAATATTTGCAGGTTCCTTGTTATTTTACGTTGGCAAACTAAATATCTCTGGATTTTGTACTGCTGGTCTGACAAAACAAGACATCTCAATGTTAACTTGGGGGAATTGTACTGGGCCTTTTTCACTATTTTCTGACTTATACATATACATATACTTATACATGTTCTATATGTATGTAGGGAGAATCCTAACTAGGCTTTGCAGCCCGAATATTCACCTATTTTTAAGTGTTCTAAAGTCATAAATTCAGGAGAGAAGACGGTTTAGATCATACTTTGTATTATTTATAAAATGATGGTAAGTAATATAACAATGGTTGAAGTTATATGATAACATATACTTATTTGATGGTGGTTTAACTTTTAACATTTAACACCACATGAGCTCTTTGTGTGAGTCCTTGATCATTTCAGTTCCATCTTCACTGGATTGACCCGACTCTTCATCAGCCCAGGACACTACTGCCACCCTGTGGTGGTACTGGGGATGACTATCATTTTTCAAATCCGCTCTATATATTTATCAGGCCCAGAAACACTTTCAACATGTATTAGTTTCAAACACAATGTATGTATCAGTGTATCAGTTATTGTCATCAGCTCAGAAAGTCAGGAATCAATTTTGACCTGATCATCTTAAACATATTTGTATATATACTGAAAAGAAAGTGCAAATGCTCTTTCAAAGCCCTGGGAATTTAATATTCTCCCATTCACTCATTCATACACACACTCACATACTGATGCAGCAACAGGAGCACCCGGAGGTTCTCTGTGCAGACGGGAGGGAAGCAGCACACATCTGGGCAGAGGGGAGTCCTGCTTCACAGGGAAGTCTTGTTGTCATCCAGAGCATCTCTGTTAGTTTAAGATATGAACAGGTCCAACAATTTCCACTTCATATGACACATATTTTTCTTGGTGAGAAAAACTTTAAACCATAGTTCTCATTAGTGAAATGGTAAGTGGTATTAACATGTGACAAAATAACTAAATAACTATTTTGTATATACTATCATAGTATGTCAACAGTCAAACTTTATTGTTCCTAAGGGAAAATCATCTTGACATGAACATAAGAAACATAAAACATAATAATATGAATGAAAACGTATAATATAACCCTCCACACATACTCGTATGAAATGTGTACATCAGTGACAGCAGCTCTGTGGTCGCTCCAGAGGAGGGAGAGCTCCTCAGTGCCGTCTTGTGGTGGGTTGAAGGTAAAAGCAACGGAAGCATCAACTTTCATTCTCATTCCCAGTTCCAGTTTACTTGACAGGTAAATACATTGTGTTGACGAACCATTAAGAGAGTAAAATAAGGGTTATAGAAATAAAGAAAATGGCAATTAAAACAATACAAATCTAAAAAACAAACGGTTCAAGATGTACAAACCAGCATGCCTTTCCTACAATCAAGCATTTATGTTTATTATATGTTGTATGTACATTACCATATGTGTTGTTTTTATAACAGTACAGTCATGGAAGGAAGTAAAATCTATACATTTTTCAAAATAAAAAGCTGGCAGTTTAGTCATTGCATGCAACGAGGACTGATTCATTATCAACAGAGTTTAATGTACACACCAGACATTATTGTTATTGTTATTATTTGACGTCAATAAATGGCTGGAAATCAGGGAATCTGTCTTCATGTGGAAATTACATATTTTCAACAATATGGCAAAAAAAGACCATATTTATTTATATTTTTTCTCTACCAGATCAAGGTTTGTATCTGTGTGTGGATGAAGATGTTCACAGCGGCTGGCTCCTTTGGTACATTTAGGTTGATCTAAGTCACTTTGGGTTGCTCACAAACTCTTCAGAACTGCGGTTATTTTCAGAAATGCATAAATAAGTATAATCTCTTCTCACGAGTTGATCCTCCCTTTACAGATCAGAGCATGAATGAGTGATTGAGACAAGTATCAGAATGCATTATTTATTATGCCACCTGGAAATGATTCAGGGTTATTGTGTTGATTTGAACTGATGTCCACATAGACTTTTTTGTCCAGCTCTGAAATGCTGAAGATTCTTCAGGACCTACAGAAAACCTACTTTCAAACCTCCGATATCATCTGATAGAGATTCTCATTGTCATTTTTGACTAATGTACCCTCAGATTTTCACTGGCCACATGTTCTGTTCTGTTCTCCACATCACGTTTATTTTAATGTCCTTATGTGAGTGTATAGTACTCAGAAATGGATTATAATAATCTTATTGCCCTTTGTGGTGCTTTTTATTACCAAAATCAGAAAAAGACAGAAAGGTGTGTTGTAACTGTACTCTCTCTGTGCCTTTGAAGCACTCCCTGATCCGGCTTCATTATACATGTGTGAGTCTTTGTACCCATACAGAAGTACAGTACTCACCCTCACATCCTGCAGCTAAACTCTGCACCTGATCAAGGCTTCAAACTAAGGGAGGGGTGCACTTGCTGCCAGGCCCCCCTGACTCTGGAAAAGCCTTCTTGTTACCTCCTTTAAATCTCTTGTCATTTTTATAAATTTGCATTTCTGTGCCCTGTCTCTTCTTCTCCTTCTTCTTTATTTTTGCCCCAATTATTTCTGTTTTCCCCCTGTGAAGCAATTTGTAACTTTATTTTGAAAAGTGCAACCCTTTATAATTACTGGAAAGTGCTTTGCCATTGTGTGATTCATATCATGATCCTAAAATATGACATACATTTTTCTGCAATAATTGTATAATGTAAAGTACAGTATTATAGGAAGAGTATTTCACACAAACAGCAGCTGTGTGTTGTTTTACTGTCTTTCTCTAGAGGGCACAAGAGAAAGATGAAACTAGGGTAAGTCTTATTCATCTTGTGTCAGTTTTCAGTCAACTTATTATTGATCACTTATATGGTAATAATATGTTGAAGTCGGTTTGCCCTCGCTCCACTCTGTCCCTACAAACACGGTCCATGAACACACAAGTTTGGGAGTCAGATGAAATTAGACTTTGTGGTGAAATGACGCCGTTGGTTAACAGGCCGGCTGAAACAGAAGGGTGTCATGTCACATTAGATTTGCTATGCCCCCCCCCCCCCCACCCCCCTTCAGTGTTAATGGTTTGAAAGGCCCCCCCGGTTTGTCTGTGTGGCAGCGCTTCAGAGCCCATTAGAAAGTCGCTGCCGTGATAGCAGTCATTACCGCAGTATTCCCCGTCCGGCCCGCACCGCCCCTCACCGCCGCTTAATCTAATTAGATAGCCGGGCTCCTGGCTTTAGAGGAGGGGGGGGGGGGGGTTCTTCTATTGATATTCATTAAAAATACATGATTTATCACTAAGCTCTCTGAGGTGCGGGCCGCTCTCACTGCGGCCCGCTGAGCGAAGATTTACTGGATCCAACTTCATTTAGAGCCGCTGATCGCTGCTGCGGAATTATTGGACTGGATTAATAATCCTCAATCAATCCGACCATATTTAATATTACACCAATTATATCAAGAATAGTGAAATTGTCACTGCCCTTACTATCGCTATTAGGGATGTAATAATAATAAAACAATTAGACGTGAAATATAATAAGGAATGTTAGGAGAATTAGGAAATGAGCTGAACGTATTTTTACAGATTTGTTCTTGACATTTCTAGAGGGTGACTAAAAGCAATAAATAAATACACACCGTGCTCCCACCAAAGGGAATTACCATTAAGCATGAAGACAATCTTGTTCTACCGTAAAGTTTTTGGGAAGAATAGCGCTGAAATTAAAATGATCTCCTTTTTCTCTGTTATCATTTCAGGGTTTTGGTTTAATTTGGAACCATAAACACCAAACACTGATCTACTCAAATCAAGACGTTTGAATGGGAGAAATGCTGTTATCTTGAGCTACAATCCGAACCATAAATCCTGACAAAATTCATGACAATTTATATAGTTTTTCTTGTGTGTTTGTTCTTCTCAAACGCACCCCTATTTGGCTTCAGTTTCTCCGTGTCATCTTCTCTTTGTATTCAGTACAACCCACCTCTTCTCCACGCTGATGTTTATTTGGTTGATTTTAATATATATTTCCAAAATTATCCCATTTTAATTAATTTCAAGATCAAATGCTTTACATCCTCCCTGAAGCTCAGTTTGATGCTCCGGGCCCTCCGCGGCGGCTGCAGCCTGCAGGGCCCCTTTACGTTTTCCTGCGCTCTTACACTGCCGGTGTTTGGACACTAGGGGGAGCTAGAGTCCGTGTTTGAAGATGTGAAGGCATGAAAGTCTCTTCGACTGCAGCCAGTGGAGTTTTAGATTTGGACGGGGGTCTCTATCTTTTATTCTAAAGATTGTTATAGATAAAGATTATAAGGCTATTAGATGAGATAATGTACTTCCAAACACAACAGTCCACCGTTAGCTGGTGTTCCCTTAAAGCTAGAGAACAGAGTGTCAGAGAAACCTGAGTGCATTTATCAGCTGTGTAGAGTACGTGGGTTGTTTCATTCAAAACTACATTTAATTTACCAACAACCATACAAATGTTTTTATTTTTTATTACACTAATAGTTTATTGGAGTTTTGGTGTAGTATATGTTTGTCTAAATGATCTTCCTTAAACGTTTCCTTTAATCAGAATCCTGATTCAATAAACAAACTAATTATTTGGGATTATTGTTAACACGGACACTCAAATCAAATTAGCAGCTTTCAACTCCGAATCTCCCATCAGTCAGACCTTCAACCGTCCATCACCGTGATGTGTTTAAGAACATTTCAACATCAGCAACACAGATAGGCCCCTTCAGACCCCTACACACTCGCATCTCCTGCCTTTATAGATCCTATAGCTATAGGCTCCTCTCAGGGAGAAAAACGCTCCGCTGTCCCAAGTGTGCCATTCCCCTCCCGTCATTCATCTTCATAACAACCCATTTAGTGTAAAATTAACAACGACTTAACTACGGCGGCCATAAACACGTCCGTGCATTACAGGCAGATGGATGGATGGAGGTGGATTATGTGGTGGTGCAGGGTTGGAGAAGGAAATGTGCACGGTGCATAAAGACACCGGACCCTGTGCAGTCTGCTGCCGGGTTGTGGTCTGGGACCCTCCAGGGGTCCTTTGAAGGTTTTCCAATGAGTCCCAATGCAGTAAAATGAGATATGTTATCATCATTTAATATGATACACACAGTGTAAACATGAACAATGTTCACAGCGTGTTAAAAAAATGATCATTTACAAATGTTGTATGCCGCTCTGCTTCTATTTCTACTTAATTTGACTGAAGTTGGTCTCTGACTGACTTTAAACTCGCCCATCACATCAGTGTCGCACATTATACAGAGGAAGGGGGGATCGGACGGTGGAAAGGAGGGGGGTGGGGGGGCTAATTTGCTCTATAGCCGTGTAATCCCGCTTGATTTCATCTAATACCACCGGCCCGACGCAACGGCGTGCGCACACATCCCCCGATGTGATAATAGCACGTTGTGAAATCCATCCCTCTCCCTTTATTGTAAAGCTTTTGGAATGGGAGGATGGTGGTGGTGTACACGGTATGTGTGTGTATATATGAGGATGTGTGTGTGTATGTGTGTGTGTGTGTGTGTGTGCGGGGTGGTGGGGGGTGACTACCAGAGCCTGAAATTCCTCTGCAAAAAGCCAGGGACTAGATTTAACAGGGATTGGAGATAATTCCCACTGGAAAAAAAACATATGAAAACCGAAAACCTAGAAAAGTGTATTTTGATCACAGTACTGGACAAGTTCTGCCAGAGTTACTTGTCACAAATGTCATTTTTGTAGTTTAGTTGTTGTGATTTTAATCGTAAATTATAAAGGTGCAGATCAACTGAGTATAAATGCCAAACAATTAACTAAACATTTCCTCACATCAAAGTGGGGCCACGCTGGACATTAATATTCACTTTGTTTCAAGGAGCTTCAGCATTGTAAAAGCACCAGAAACCGTTTAAAACGTTACTTTTTATGCCTATGAATACAACCTACTGATGCGAAATGCATGTGTAAATGTTCTGATTTTGGAGTTGATTTTAGTCGGTGCATGTTTTGCTTACATTGATCACAGACTGCAGATTAGATCCTTTAATTAAAAAAGCATGAATGTTTGGCCCCATCCACCGCAGATTGGACATATTTTATGTAGCCTTGTAATTCTGACTTTGTATATGAGTCGTGTATAAAGTCAGTTTACACTGCGCATCTTTACGCGCGGTTTGGGAAATTATGACAAAAGCAACAAAAGCAGCGGCTGGAGAAGTGAAGGTATAAGAGGAGCATGGAAAAGCGAGAGGGGTGGGGGTGTGGAGGGATTTAATCTGATTTATCTCAGGAGCCCCCCGGTCATTTCCATATATTGAAATGCGCCCCAAGTCACTCAATTTCCCCAGAGCCGTCGTGCGTGCAGGGAAGGCGCGCATGTGACCACCTTCGGTCTGATGCCATGTAGTCTCTCCGCTCTTTTCACGCTCCTTACAAAGCCTAAATTCTCCCCCTCCCCGTTTTATGAACCATCATCAAAGTACGCCGCTGTCCATTCACTCAGTGAACATAGTGAATATATAGGCTGATGAAAGTTGCAGCCGCCTTAACAAGCGAATAAAAGTGCTGAATCGGGGAAATAAAGTTGAAGACGGCAGAGCGTGGCCTACATATGGCGCAGAAAATATATATCACTTTAAATCTTAACACACACCTGAATTCGGCCCGTGGCTGTCAGATGAATTCCAGGTGATTCTTGCTTATGACCGCCAGTCTGTTTTTTTTTTTTAAATAAAGAAATAATTAGGACTCGGTGAGATAAATCTGCACACATATAGAACACATTCAAAGATTCTTCGTCCGTGCATGCACAGTGTTGCTGCACCTCCACAGCATTAAGCATGCAGCCTGACTGATGTATGACGGAACCAGCGACGCGCTGCCATTTACATATAGAGATTCCCCTGCGCGCTATGAGTCCGAGCAGCTCTACGGGCTTTGATCAATGACTTGAAGTAGTTTGTGTGTGTGTGTGTGTGTGTGTGTGTGTGTGTGTGTGTGTGTGTGTGTGTGTGGTGTGTGTGTGTGTGCGTGTAAAGTGAGGAGGAGACGGGAGGAAGAGAAAAAGAAAAAAACGCTCTTTGTTGCCAACAGATGGAGCGGGGTGTAGTGAGAGGTCAAGGTTAGTGCTCTCGGATGTGTGTGTGTGTGTGTGGGGGGGGGGGGCGAACGAGGGCCCCTTTAAGAGTGGGTACCAATTGAGGATGGCACGGGCTCTATTAAAATCAGCAGAACAAGTTTTGCGAGATAGATTAGCTGCAGGGCTCATTTCAACACCATATGTTTAGAAAGCCATCAGTTGTTGCATCACTTTGGGCGTAAAGGCTTCTGGGGACGTAAAGGTTTGGGAGATTTGGTGCCAAAGGTTGCTGGGTCTTGGCTCTATCGGCCTGAAGTGAAACCAAGCCACTTTTGCATACTGCCAATCGTTGATAAATCGTAAAAGCTGATCATAAATACCAATTACATGATGAAGCTTATGCGTCCTTATGGGTGTTTTAAACAACTCCGAACACTTCGCCGTGTCACCCAGCCTATAAAGGCTTCTCATGTTTCTGGATCAGGTTTAGTGGGTGCGGTGGCCGCCTGTCGCTATCCATACAGCAACAGGCCACCCAGGACACCCGATGCCCGGGGAAGAAAGCTACAATCCTCCCATTTATCCCTAATTAGGCTCCTTAAAAGGACGCTTCATTTTTCAAAGGAACAACTAGGAACTGTAGCTTTTTTTGTTTTTACACTGTGGGGGTCATGTCGGCATCTTTACCCCGTGTTTAATCCTTATCAGCACGGATGGATACGAATGAGGATATTTTTTTAAGGAGTGTAGCCTCTCCATCACTGACAACGCGTGTGTTTTTTCAAGCTATTTTGTAGACTGAGGAGTTAACATTCACCTGAGGAAATCTGAACATTTTTCAATCAGCATAAACATAATCCTGTTACAATAACTTCTTCCTTAATATCGAAATTGTCCAAATGAGGAAAATACAGTAAGAGAGAAAAAACAATCTAAACTAAACTCCCACATAACGTTCATCGTCGGTGCCTTTTTGATCCACTTAAAAATATTTATCACATTTAAAATCAATTCTCCAAACCCATGTCAAAGCGCTGCCTCAGAATAATTACAATAATTCAGTTAAAGAAAAGTGTTCCTCTCCGTAATCTTACATCCTATATAGATTCATGTTAGATTGTCCAAAGAAGTACAATTACATATCTTTAATAATAAAACTATAACGGCCGATCCATCTGCAGATACAGAACTGAGTTAAACACACAGAGAGGAGAAATAATCCATATCTTTGCAATATCATTTTGAATTGGCTTCATGACAGAATATACAACGAATGACTAAAGTATTAAAGTGCACCAATTCATGTCTGTCTGATCCAACCAGCCTTTGACATTACATTACTACATCACTGCTTTGTTAAAATGAAATTGTTATTATCATTAAATGAAAAATAAAAATATATCCTGTGCGAGGTTTAAACCTGCTGCACTTTGACACACGCTCACAAACGGGAAAATCACCCTGTGCGGCATAATCGCCATGTACGCGCGCGCGGGCACACACACACACACACACACACACACACACACACACACCGGTCCGTCTAATAAGCCACGCAGCGAGTTGCAACCTGCAAAATATTTCACTCACTGGTCATGCATTTTCCCCCTTGACGTTGAACCTCCTTCTCCACTCCTCTGGCTTCTCTCTCTCTCTCTCTCTCTCTCTCTCTCTCTCTCTCTCTCTCTCTCTCTCTCTCTCTCTCTCTCTCTCTATCACCTCCCTCCTCCTTCTCCTCCTCTTTCTTGGATCCCTCCACCACCACCACCACCCCCTCGGTATTAAGTGCGCGTCCTCTTCGGTCAGTGCGCGTAGCTCAAGGTCTCCGAAGCACCACTAGAGTCGCCGCTGCCGCCGCTGCCGCCGCCTCCGCCGCCGCTGCCTCTGGAGCTCCTGCTCAGGGCTTCTACTCTGAAGCCGCCGCTGCTGCCGGTTCAGCTTTCCGGGTGAATCTCTCCGTCTTCTCCTCCTTGTACCATCCCTTCCACCTCGTCTAAACAGCAGCTATGTTAGTCCCATTTTCCGCCGTGTTTCCTTACTTTTTTTTATCTGCGTTCTAAAACCCAGATCGCGTCGGGCTGCGATGCGCTTTTGCCGTTTAAAGCCCCGCGTCTGATATTACCAAACTCCCTTTATTACAAGAGTATTTACAATCTCTTCCCCCTCCTCTTCTTCTTCTTCTTCTTCTTCTTCTTCTTCTTCTTCTTCTTCTTCTTCTTCTTCTTCTTCTTCTACCACCACCTCCTTCTCCTCTCCACACCCCCAACAACACCCCCTCCCCTGTATCGTGTGCAGCTCGAACCTGAGGCACATCTGAAAGTTATTACACGGGGCGCTTATGTGCCCGCTCGCACTCCCACGGTCTGCATGGGGCGGCTGCAGTGTGGATTTCAGACGCAGACAAACAGAGGGGCTTTGGACCCTATAGTGCCCCCTCAATACAGACACATCATACACCTCCGATGGTATAGACTAGAGAGTAAGCGCTGTCCACCATGGAATGAATTTGAATGTATGGCACAGACATAAGTGACTTCAAGATCAGATATGAATTCCTCTAGTTTCTTAGAATAAAATAATAAACCAGTCAAACTTTTTCTTAAGGCTGTGAACAATTAATTAAAAGGAGTGCAAATGTTTTTTCTGTCACGGTATGGCCATTTATAGCCAGTTTGTATAAGTATAAGTTGTAGTACATATAACAATGAATCACTATTCTTATAGTAAAGCTCCTGAATAGACATACCAAATCATAATAAACACTTTTGATTAAACTGTTTTTAGATTTAAGAAAAGGACATGCACTATTGCAGATCCAGGTGTATAATAATACATATAATAATAAGACATATTCGTTGTTTACGGGGCCGGGATGTGATTATCATCTGTAAGCAGAGCAATGCAGCCCTCTGTGTTTATGTAAAGCATATGTGAAGCCACCCAGGTTATAGCCTGTGTCTGTATTTCTGTTGGCTGTTCAACCTGTTCGTCCTGTTTGCTGCAACCGGAGAGTTTGCTGCGCTCCTTGTCATTTTAACACGTGCATCTGTCTCTCTATAATAGCCTTTATGCACGCGCTTTAAGGAAACAGACACACGCGCACCGGCTTCCAGGTGAGCTTTTGGCCAGCATTGCGCGCTTTTCTCACACTGAAACAGTGGCCACCAAATGCGACAGACTTTGTTCACATGCACTCCTCCGCTCTGTAGTATGCAGCAGCACCATATCCGCCCCCTCCACTGAGCTCCTGTCCGCGGCTTCCCTTGCCCTGTTTTGCGTCCACCTCTCTCTCTCTCTCTCTCTCTCTCTCTCTCTCTCTCTCTCTCTCTCTCTCTCTCTCTCTCTCTCTCTCTCTCTCTCTCTCTCTCTGCATATTGCTTTCATTAGACATCTCTGCCTCTCTCTCCCTCTCTCACACACACTCACACACACACTCCTCCCTCCCTCCAAGAGCCTCTTGTCCGGCCCCCCTGATCTCTGTGTCCATTGGCTTCCACTGGGTCTATTTCTCATGTCCAGCCCTCCTCCCTCCCTCCTCCTCTCCTCCGTCCCCCCCCCTCTCGCTCTCTAATGACCATCCATTGGTGTTGTTATTGCGCGTCCCGTCCGTCCCTCCTCCCACTCCCACTCCCACCCGGGTGCTTCGGCCCTGCCCATGTTTTTGTATGTCGGGTGTCCGTCCATCGCCTGACGTTCAAGTTCGCCGGGAACGTCACGTCCGTGCACTTGAACTTGCACAGCTCAGAGGGGGGGTTGAGGGGAGGGGTGGTGGGGGGGAGGGGGGGCTTTTGCCATTTTTTCCATCTCTCTCCCCTTCTCTCTCTCTCCATCTACCTCTCTCTCACTCTCTCTCTCTTTTTTCTCTGCTCTCCTTTCTCAAAAAAGCCATGACGGCGATCCCGCGATCCATCTTCGCCTCCGCGCCATCTTTGTGTTATTTCTAATTTATTTTTATTTTTTTCCTTGTGGATGTCAAAGGCGTTGGATGAAGATATTCTTTGCCCCGCTGGAGTCTCCTCTCTAACCCCGGCTCTCCCCGATGTGATCTGCGCTGAACGCTGCCGCCAGCCACCATGTCTCGCCGCAAGCAAGGCAAACCCCAGCACTTAAGCAAACGGGATTTTTCGCGTAAGTAAAGATGAAAAAGAAAGAAAAATGTCACTTCTGACTCCCTTTCATTTCATTCAGCAAAGAAGGGGGTCAAGGCAGCAGAACAGAAGCTTGTGGACACCGGACGGACCGCTCGGACCAGCGGTCAACTGGACTTAACAGTGTGGAGAGAAAGTGCGACACCTCCGTGCGTAAAAGCCGCTCGGAGATTTCAAAAGCCCAAAAGAGAGAAAAAGTTTTGTGTGTCGGTTTACAGCCGTTACTGCTTCTCTGTTACACGGTGAGAATATGCACTGATAGGCTGTTAAATGCACTCGCTGTGTCTCCGGTGCCCCCACGGTCGCTCCGGTCAGTGGAAACGCGCAGGGCTACCGGTAACAGAGCGCGTCCTTTCCGCGGAGCTTCGTGGAGAAATCACCCCCCCCCCCGGAATATCGCTGTCTGATAGCTCTGCGGGCTTGTTTCTCATCTGCTCTCTATCGTTCTATTTTTGGATTATTTTCAGAAAAAAAAACTTGGAGGTGGATTTTTGGATCGAGGGGGAAAAATCTCGTGTCCGACTGTTTACAACTGCCTCCCTCTATCAGCAGCTCCACATTACAGACAACACAAATCGATTTATTTTTACACACTTATAAAACTAGTAATGCCTTTCATGTCAAGGCTGTTTATTGATGTTTAGTTTAGATGAGAAGCTTTCTTTTAAAACAGACAGCAGAGTATCTGCAGCTCAGAGTTAGAGAAAGACAGCAGCATATTTAGTCCTGTCGCTTTTTAAAATAATTTTTCTTTTGAAGCCAAATTTGGACCATCAAAAAATTCAACTTAGTGTTCTAAAGCTTCATGTACAGTTAAGGTAAGATGCAAATATTATCTCATTGGTGTGTTGCAGATGCAGAGTGTAAGGAAAAGCGACGAAATTCCAACACTGTTTAGTTGAGTCGACAGTATCACTCTTTACGCACGGCGTTTATTTATCACCAAAAGCTTTATTTTCCACTTTATTAGAGGCACACGTCTGATATATGACCAGTGAGCAGATAAGTGTGTTGGGAAACTGCGGAGCAATTCGCAAAGCGGCGTTTATCACCGCACCATGTGCCGCACTGTGCACCAACTTGCAGCGTTATCACGGCTCTGTAAGTGGCCCCGAAACATAAAACAAGAATATATTTGGGCATCTTTATGCATCAGTGCTTGATTATGTTTTGGTATGTTGACTGGCTGTCGACTGTGTTCGGTTTGGAGAGAGGGAGTGTATGTGTGTGTGTGGCCCCGGCTGGGTGACAGCGCAGTCACCATGGCCGTGTGCCGTCGCTAGGAGGCAGAGCGCGATCAGAAAATCCAGCGCTGAACTTGAGCCTGATCAGTTTCACTGCCACCCCTATCTACACGGGCTACTATTCGGCGATCTCTTTAGAATAAAGGCAGAGTATACAAGACTTGGGCTAGGAGGGAGGGAGGAGGTCCCCCCCCATCTCCAAATTTGAAATTCCTCTTCATCACCTCAAACCCACCTTCTCTCCCTGTATTTCCTTTTTTGTGCATTACATTTTTACATACATGCAGGCTGGAATCAGCATATGCAGCTACACTGTGGAGTGCCTGCAGACTTCGGCTTTTACCCTCTCAAGCCTTACAACACACACACACACACACACACACACACACACACACACACACACACACACACACACACACACACACACACACACACACACACACACAGTTTACAGATTCAAATTTGTCATAAATGGAGCGCAGAATCTGGCCTGTCGGTCTCAAGAAAACAGTCATCCCTGATTATTTATTGTATTTAGTGCCTGTATTTTAATTCTCAATATTTCTTACAATTCTATATTTCTATGGGATTATTTAGCATATACTACATTTCCAGTGTTTGCTTTTTAATGCATGACCAGGCTGAATTTAAGTAAAATGTAATAAGACTTCACATTGACTTTTTCAGTGTTCCAACATTTTCTCCAAATTAAATTACATTACCAGTATTTTCCATATTTTTCCAAGATGGAAATATATTTTAAATAGTTTATCTTGGGCAGAGTCTTCCCACAGTTTTTCTAACTGTTTTATAGATTTATCAGACAGGTGGAACGTCTAACCTAAAGCTTAGTAAAAAGATTTCTAGCTAAGAGTCCATTCATACCTTCCTTTCAGAGATGTTTTACTACATTAACATGATGTAAAGACACTTTATCCTCCTCTCTGCTCCTCAGTCTCACTGCCTTAAAATAGATACAAATAAGTGATTTATGCCCGTTTCTTTTTTATTTAAAACTCTGTGCATGGAGACCTGCTTTGTATTTTAAAACAATCCTATTTAGGTCTCCTACCCTCCCTCCTCATGCACCATTAGGTTTTTTCAAACCCCGGATATCAACTCTTGAGTTCAACTCAAGAGGTGAGGAGCTTATGCAGCTTTCATTATTTTTTTGTTGTTGTTTTATCCCGTGAATTTAATGCCCCCCCCGGGAGCTGTTGTGTAACTTGCGTGGCGTTGTGTTGACCTGAAGTTAAATCAAAGACGAAAAGGGTGGGAAGGAGGAGGAGGGGGTGTAGATAGGGTGGAGGGGGGGTAGTAGTGGTGGTGTTGGTGCAAGCTGGGAATTTATCATGTTATCTCCATGTCCCAGTTTGTGCACAGATGTCGTGCAGAATTGCGTCGTTCAAATGATATTTCCTTGAGGGGATGTAGTCCACATTCAGACTCTATCTCTCGTTCTCTTGTTCTCTCTCGCTCTGTATCTCTCTCTCTCTCTCTCTCTCTCTCTCTCTCTCTCTCTCTCTCTCTCACACACACACACACACACACACACACACACACACACACACACACACACACACACACACACACACACACTCTCTCTCTCTCTCAGAGATGCATGCACAGGAACCCTATCCCTTTTATCAGACAAAATCTGTACCAATCACCCAGACAGTGAAAATTAAAATCTATTTTTTGATTCTCAGTGGTTTTAAGTTCATTAAAATGTGAAATTGGCGGCTGAGTAAAGAAGGTCAACATGCATTAGGCAGATAGCACAGAGTCACACTCTTCACCTTGGACGGGAAGATTTTCTTTAAAAAGAGGGATAGTGAATTATGTTCTCCCATTTTGCTTCTCTAATTCAGCGGGCTGTTCTGTTCACACTCCTCTCCCTCCTCTGCAGGACGGTCTGAGCTTGACAAAAGGCTTCTTAAAAAGTAGTCAAGAGTTAATCCTGCCTTGGAGGGCTGAGGAATCGTGTTGAACGGCTCATTTTGGGGTGATTTCCCGCTGTACAAGCGGCTGGTATCTAAGAACTATAAGGCCGGCACATGTAATCGAGACACACACTCTCTGTGCCGCCTGCCTTCCCTTCCCTTTCCCCGGCACACATGTTAGACATGATTGTGACAGTTTTGCCTTCTGCTGATTACAGGATCAAAACCTGTACAAACAAGGTTAGGCAAGTCAAACTCATCCACATATTTAGTTTTCTGGTGAATGCTGTGTTTAACCATCCCTTTTGAAGCTTTCCCTATCATTGGCTATGAAATTGTTATCTTTGTGGAATCTGATTTGAGCTTTGCAGATACTCAGGATATTCTTTCCCACCATTTATTCTTATGATGTGTGACCCCGATCAGCTTGCATTGTAATCATTCCCCCTGCATTACATGCATTTCTGTCATTACAAGGCACATTTTCTCTATTGTGTGTACTACATGTCAGCCTTTTAGCTTTTGCCTCTTTAACTCCGATCCTCTCTGTGACAGACGGTTTTGTGCGTCCTTCTCTTCTCATTTATTCCCACAAAGAGTTGTATCAATATAAATTACAGGTCACAAAAAGAAAAATACAAACATGTGGTTGTTGCTTTTTTGCTGGGAGTCAGTCACCTTCTAATTTCTCCTTTTTTGCTCCCTCTCCCTCTTTCCTCCCACCCCCCTGTTCTTCTCCCTCTTTCTCTGTGCTTGTTCCCCCACTCTGTCTCACCAGCAGCCGAACCCCTCTCCGCGGCCGTTGTGTCGTCAGAGGAACTGTCGGAACGCAGCTCGGAGCACTCAGAGGAAAGCAACAGCCTCAACGGGCACCACCCGGGCTCCGCAGTGGGCCGGTTGGCCCGGCTGGGTCACGATGCTCACCCTTCTCTGGAGCAGGACCTGCTGACCTGCGGCCAGTGCCAAGCCACCTTCCCCCTGGCAGACATCCTGCTCTTCATCGAGCACAAGAGAAAGCGATGCCATGGGCCGCCCTGCCTTGCCGTGGGCCGCGGGCTGGACAAGCCCCCCTCGCCCTCCCCTGGCCTGGCCCTCACCCCTTCGCCTGCATTTGGCTCCCTGCGCAGCCGGAGGCCTGTGGAAGTGGGTGTCCAGGCCACGCTGGCAGATGATGACGATGACCGCTTCTTATTGCCCCGGGGTATTTTCCCCAAACAGGAGCCCCTACCAGGTAACCAAACTTGCTTCCACACCAACCAACATACATCACCTTTGTCTGGGTTTGGCCACAGTTGTAGTGGTACTCAAATTAAGAGCAGCTTTACTGAGGCAGTGTCTGCCAGTTCGTCTTTGTAGAGGATGTGACGATGCCTTAATTAATGGGCATTTGTGTGAATAAGGAGGTTAAATCTGACAGAATATTAATAAGTAGTTTATAAGGTTTTCTGAAACATTATTTATCAAGGGATACATGAACTCCTCCAGCTCAAAAACAGCTTTCAGTGTCCACATTCTGCACATGTCATTTCGGGTGTGTGTATTTCCCTGGATGGGAGTACATTTTGTATGTGTGTGTGTCTTCTGCTATGTCAGGTTTGGTTTTTACATCGTGTGTGTGTTGTGGTACGACAAGCCGGTGAAGTCTAGCCTACGTGTTGCCCATGATCTTCATCCAAAGCTTGTGGCGGCTGTAGTAGTCTGACCGCAAGGGTTTTAGGGGTACACACATACCAATCCTTGTTAAGGCAAGATTTGTGATTGGTTGAGACTTGTTTGAAAGGTGGGATGAGGTGGAAGTGTGGGGGGACTGTTGTCAGACTAACAAAAACCGAGGGTCTTCACAGGTCGGGAGAAAACCCGAGAGAGTACGCCTCTGCTCTTTTTTACAGCTGGCACAAAAGCACACACACGGGTTAGATTTAGGATGGCTTTCTCTTTCTCGTCTGTGTGCGTGCGTGCGTGTGTGTGTGTGTGTGTGCGTGTGTGTGTGTGTGTGTGTGCGTATGTGCGTATGTGCGAGTGTGTCTCTTCTGTCTTTAGTGACCAGTGTAAAAGACAGTGTGTATGTTTGTGTATGAGTAAGAGAGTGTGAGACCATGTAGTGGATCTAATTATCAACCTTAGTCTGACCAACTGTCCTTCCACTGAATTCAACGCAGAAAGTGTGTGTGCCAGTAAATGTGCGTTTCTGTGTGTTTTCCCAGTTTACCCAGTTTGGCCATGGTGACCAAATCCCACAGCACAGTGGCAAAGACATAAAGGGTAACCTTGACTTTGTGGTAACACTGGTCAGGGTTTTAGTGCACTTGTGAGACTGGTTTAAGTGTGTGTGTGTGTGTGTGTGTGTGTGTGTGTGTGTGCGTGTGTGTGTGTGTGTATGCAGATGGAGGATCAGTGGCTGAACTGGATGTACGGAAAACTGTGTGTTTGTGACTTTCAGTCTGGGGAGCAACTGCAGCTTCTTTCTGGGATTGTGTGTGTGTGTGTGTGTGTGTGTGTGTGTGTGTGTGTTTCTCTCTCATGTGGCCCGAGCAGATGTGTCCTGCTCTCGGTGTGGTTTCCCCCCTTCCACTGCCACATCTTACCGGACTAAATGCAGCCCAGCACTCCATCTCTTTTATTCTTCTACCTCCATACCAAACTTCATAGGCAAAATGCACAATTTTCCTCCAGTTTTGTTTCTCCCTTTTCCTGTTTTAAATGAGAGACAAACGGAGAGAGTGAAAAGCCGGTTTTAGTTTTGCTCTTAGAGGGAAAGTTGTTTATTTAAAGCGTCTTAACACCACTAATTTTTTGTTGCAGTGCCATTTTTTTTCTTCCTTGTGCATTTTAATTAGCAGTAGTTTTTAGTGGCGGGCTGCCTGTACTAAATTAGCCGTTACAGAAAGAGAGAAAAGGGGAGGGAAGAAAAAGGGGCTGAAGATGAAATAGAGCAGCGGAAACACACTAGCAATACACACACTTTATCACTTTGCTCGTTGAATGCAGCTCAGGAATCCTAAATGTTGCAGTTTGTTTTCCATTTTGGAGTTAGTGTGTGTTTGAGGGAATAAGCACAATAAGCTGGTTGTCGTTTCTCTTAACTGATCTCAGTTTTCGCAATTTCTTTATTGCTTACAGGAAGTGGAGATGAGGGAAATTGTTGTCTAAGATGCATTTGACCTTTGACCTTTGACCTTTGGTCTTTGCCGGCTTGAGACAAATCTATCTACTGTATGTCAGCTGCAAGGAGTTAGTGCAGCTCTTTTCTCTACAGCTACTTGTGTCTCTGCAGTGACTATACATTTCAACACCCACACCCAAACCCACACACACACACACACACACACACACACACACACACACACACACACACACACACACACACACACACACACACACACTCTGTCAGACACTCACCAGCTAAACTGGGTTATTAGAGCGATTTACATCATAATACAGGCGTCTGGTTGCTTCAATAGCGTTGTGTGTGGGAACGTCTTGGTAGGAACAGCTGTACACTCAGACAGGAGAAGAAAAACAGGACAGCAGCGTTATATATCTTGTCTGATGTTGACGTCAAGCTGAACAGCAGACAGACCCAGCATTATTGAAGGTTTTTTGTTTGGAATTTTAAACTAAAACTAAGTTTATCTGCACATGGAATTTATCCCTTTTCTTACATGTATCCTCTCTCATTGATGGTTTGTTTGGACCTTCTCTCTGGACACACACCAGCACAAACATCATCTCACACACTGAATTTACACAACACGTCCATTCTGATAGTCGATAATTAAAGCCAGTATTTCCCTCCCCGACCTCAGCTTTTATCCTAATTGACCCCAAACTGTCACGGTGAAGTAAATATGTGAAAGGCAGGAAAAGAAAAAAGAAATCTGCAGGGATTTCAGCCGCGATTATAGCCGTCCAGAAGCATTCTTAATGACAGAAAAAGGAGGCGAGGGAGGAATGCGTGTGTGTTTCTTATTTGTAAATGCTGGCTTGGTGTTCCACTGTGTCTCATAGGTTTTCCTTACAGTATCTAAGGCCTCTACTCAGCCACTACGAAATACAAATGACCAGAAATTAATTACATATTCAGAAAAAGCATAATTTCATACTTATTTTTTCACCTCAAATATTTAACATATGCCATTTTAATAGTAGAAATCAACATCAATATTTTAAATTCAACACTATTGATTTTAGGTTTTCTGAACCAAAAAATATCATTTTAATTTTATCGTCTTGTCTTTTTGTGGTATTTATTGCTCTAATGGATATCATTTTTAATTCAAACTATTTTTTTTATTGTATATTGCAGGAAATCAGACGCCCTTTATAACAGCAATTGATTTTCTGCATGCATCTGCCTATGTACCTCTGCTTGTTGTAAAATGTGTATCAGTGTCTCTGGTCAGAGTGCTACAGAGCTCCTCTGGCTGCTGCGAGGAACACAAAGCGACGGACTTGTGCCGGAACGTTGCTATTTACATATCAAACAGCTCCGACCGAGGAGAGCCGAGACATTACCTGTCTGTGTGTGTGTGAGCGAGAGAGAGCACCGTACAGGCAAAATGATGCAGATCAGTGATGCAAAAAGCAGCATACCCGCCCACCCACACCACACACAGACACACACAGACACACACAGACACACACACACACACACACACACACACACACACACACACACACACACACACACACACACACACACACAAACACGCACGGTTACGGCTCTCTCTCTCTTGCCCATTTATTCTATTAATCCCTGACTGAGATGAAAATTCTGATGATAATCCCTGAGGCGCCCCTCATTCAGAAACAGCATCGCTAATGTCTCAAAAGAGAGGGGTTTGTATGTGTGTGTGTGTGTGTGTGTGTGTGTGTGTGTGTGTGTGTGTGTGTGTGTGTGTGTGTGTATGTGTGACCATGTCTGTCTCTCTTTGTTTTTGCTTTTAACCAAAAGTATTTGTGATTGAAAAAAACCTGAACATTTAAATTTAGGATGAATTCTTTGTGGATTATTTCTGCAGCGAATATCATTTCTGCTGTCCAGTTTGCCAATTGATTTCCCATAATTAGCATCAAGAATTTAATCCTTTTCTCTACGTAATATCAGTCCTAATGTGTGTGTTAATGAGCTGAAATTGAGATGCGGCCAGTACAAAGAATTATTTGTCTTATTGCCCACTGATGTTATACAGCAATATTGGCTGATGAACTGTAATAGCCTAGCAATATACGATGATTAACAGAAATATTATTGATACTTGTACATGGTGATGAATCAAAAAATAAATCAGACACACTGACATTGTCCCCCCCAACATATCTGTTGTTCAGTCCTTCATTATGGTCAGCCCACTGAAAAGTCATCCTGGCTTGAAGCCTCGTAACATGAGTATTATTAGTCTATGATCTAGTGATTAGCAATTAGCTTATCATCACTGGCTAATGCTACCCACCTCAATACACATTAGTGCATTTTTAACACCCATTCATTGTCTGGCTCGATGTCAGATCTCTCTCTCTCTATCTCATGTCTATTCTCTCCCTCCTCTTCTTTTTTTTCATTCTCTCTTTTGGCTCATGCGTCTGTCTCTCTGCGACATTAGCAGTCAATGTAAATCCGGGACAGCCAATTGATACTGAATCAATTACAGTATGTTTGGTGTGTGTGAGTCTCATGCTGTAGCACATCCCCGGCGAGCCTACAAAGAGATTTCACACACTGGCTGCCATTACTAATCTATTGTTGCTCTCTCTCTTTCTTTCCCAACATAAGATTTTATTTAGTGGACTCAAGTGTAGCGTTTGAACTCCAGCGTTCCTCTCTCAGTGCAGTGAGAATCTGACTGTGTCTGCATTTTGAATGAGCTTACTGCGTGTAAACATGTTTGTGTGTGCAGAAAACATCAGTAGCAGGATAATACATACAGCAGGCTACTGAAATGTCTGGGGAAGCTAATAATCTGCCACCAAGGCCAACAGGCGGTCCTGCGCTTTATATTTAGCACTCACAAAAACTCCATAAACTGCAAATTGACTGAACTACTGAACTGTTGATTATTGTCTTGCTGTAAATGTGTGGGTGTGTGTTTGCAGAGCGTGTCTGCAATCCAGACGGTACCAAAAAACTTGGAATTCACTGCTGACAATGTTTTGGATGTAATAATAAAACAAGAAGCGGAAAGAAGCTCAAAATAGAATGTGAAGCACTTCACGTGAAGTTAAAGTTGCTTTTCTCTAACCTGTGCCTGGAAGGGCCAGACCGGTGAGCCTGTTGATTTATCCTTTATCCTTTTTGATAATGCTCACAGCGCACACACCCATATTTTGTTACGTAAAATAGCATTAGAGCAGCAGCATTGAATTGGTGAGCTAAATCTAGTCTGCTTTTGGACTTTTTTTATTTAAAGGTATCCTCCAGCAATTTGATATTGCACTTTTATAAAGAATTACAAGAGAGAAGAATGGTCAAAATCAAGGCGGCAGAAGCTGAGATATCTTCACTTTAGCTCCAAAATAAAGGTTATTTTCAGAGAGGACATGATACAACTGTGAGTCGTACGAACCAAGACAAACAAACTCATCACCATCTGTGGAATTCCCATTTAATTGACTGGTTTAACCCAGAATTTGGCTCGACTTGCCTTTGAGCAACACAATGGACTCCTACTGCTGCTCCAAATATGACCTTTGACCTGTGGAGCGAAGAGCGGAGATGTTGACTGTTACATTATTATATTAGTGGTTGGAAGATGGATGCTGAAAAAGGCAACAGCATAATAATTGAAAGTTTTTACGGTGCACATTAGATTCATCATTGTCGTCATTATCTAACAGTGAAAGCTTTTACATCAGTGGCTGGTGCCTCTTCATCACACACAGCATCGTCTGGTTGCACAGGAAGTGATGCATTCTACATGTGCGGTGGCTTTGGAATAAATAGAAGAAGAGCAGGGCATGAGCAGCAATCACCGCCACCACGGCTGAACAGACTACAACAACATCAAAGGGTCAAAAAAAGAATTCTGAAGAGAAAGACGTCACGCGGCCCACGCAGTTTGATTGACAGCTGATCCCTGGGAAATGCGGCGCAGACACGGCGCAGACACGGCGCAGACACGGCGCAGACACGGCGCAGACACGGCGCAGACACGGCGCAGACACGGCGCAGACACGGCGCAGACACGGCGCAGACACGGCGTAGCGACGTTGACCGAAGAAGGAGAGGCAGCTCTGTAGAAAACAAAAGATCTGCCAGATTATCGCGGTTGCTGAACCATTCTTAAACAATACCGATGGTGGAGAACAATAAGACGTTTTAAAAAAAGACCTGTGTTATTTCCCAGTTTGCAGCAGTGACAGTGTGTCAGTGACATGTGTGACGTCAAGCAGACTTACTGCACGCGCTCTGTGATGGAGCATTGTTTATT